>NC_133546.1:60781071-61121428 GCF_048773025.1 Camelus bactrianus
TTGAAGGACACTTGGTTTGTTTCTAGTTATTGTCTGTTACAAATAAAGTTGCTACAAACATTTGTGTATGGATATTTGTGTTAACGTAAGTTTTACTTCTCTGGAATAAATGCCAGGAGCACAGTTGTTGGGTTGTATGCTAAGTGTGTATTTAGTTTTTAAAGAAACTTCCAAACTGTTTTCCAGAGTAACTGTACCATCTTACTTTCCTACTAGCAAGGTATGAATGATGCAGTTTCTCCACATCCTCACCAACAGTTAGTATCATCACTTTAGAAAAAAATTTTTTAGCCATTTTTATACATGTGTTATATGTTCTAGCTACTAGTCCAATGTCTGATTGTGATTTGGAAATATTTTCTCTCAGTGTAGAGCTTGTGTTTTCTGCCCGTTAACAGAGTCTTACACAGGGCAAAAGTATTTAATTATAAGGAAGTCCAATTTAACAGTTTTCCTTTGATTGATCAGGCGTTGTTGATGTCAAGTCTTAAGAACTCTCTGCCTAGCCCTATCCTGAAGATTTCTCCTATTTTTTTCAAAAAATTTTACAGTTTTACATTTTATTTTTAAGTCTGTGATCTATTTTGACTTAATTTTTATAAAAGGTGTGAGACTTAGAGTTTTTGTTTTGTTTTGTTTTCAGAGGGGGCGGGTTTGCCAATAGATACTCAATTATTCTGGCATAGTCTGTTGAAAAAGCTGTTCTTCCTCCTTTGAATGGCATTGGCACCTTTGTCAAAGATCGGTTGGCCATATTTGTGTAGGTTTATTTCTCAGTTCTCTGTTCTGTTCCATTCACCTATGTGTCTACCCCTCTGCCAACACTACAGTCTTGATGACTGTAGTTACATAATGAATCTTGAAATTATGTAGATTGTTTTTTTCACTTTATTTTTAAAAAATGTTTAGCCATTCTAGTTCCTCTACCTTTTCCTATAAATTCTAGAATAATCTGTCTGTATAAGAAATTTTGATAGGAATGATGTATATCAGTTTGAGGAGAATTGACATCTTTACTATGTGACTCTTCCAATCATGAACATGATACTCTCTCCAAATAAATAATAACTTATTTATTTTGTGGCTTTTATCATTTGTGTTGTACACATTTTGTTAGATTTATACCTTAGTATTTTTTTCCAGTGATTTTAAATGATATTGTATTTTAAATCACGTTTCTGTGTGCTCATTGTTTGTACATAGAGATACAGTTGATTTTTGTATGTTTATCTTGTATCCCATGAACTTGCTGAACTCATTTATTCTAGATTTTGTGCAGCTTTCCTGGAATTTTCCATACAAACAATCATGTCATATGTAAATAAGGACAGTTTTATTTCTTCCTTTTCAATCTGAATGCCTTCTATTTTCTTTTCTCGCCTTTCTGCACTGGCCAGAACTTCTAGTACTAGGATAAATAAAAGTGGCGAGAGCAGACATCTTTGCCTTGTTCCTGACTTTGGGAGGAAAGTGTGCAGTCTTTCACTGTTAAGAATGATGTTAGCCATTGGTTTTTGTAGATGTTCTTTAACAAGTTGATCCTCCTTATTCCTATTCTTCTGGAATTTTTATCATGAACAGACATTGAATTTTGTCAAATGTTTTTTCTGCATCAGTTGATATAATAACATGATTTTTCTTTTTAGCCTGTTAATATGATGGATTACATTGATTGCTTTTTGAATATCAAACTTAGCTTTGCATCCCTGGAATAAACCCTACCTGATCGTAGTATATAATTTTTTTTTATATTTTGCTAAATCCTATTTGCTAATATCTTGTTAAGAATTTGAAATCCTGGTGGGATTTTGGTCTGTAGTTTTCTTTCCCCGTGCTTCCGTTTCTTTTTGTGGGTATCAGGGTAAAGCTGGCCTCATAGAATGAATTGAAAAGTATTTCCCTTCTATTTTCTATACAATATTCTATATTGTATAGAATTGGTGTTAATTCTTTAAACACTTGGTAGAATTCTCCAGTGAAACCATTTGTGCCTCAATATTTCTTTTGAGGGAATTTTTAAATTAAAAAATCAATTTTCTTAATAGTTGTAGGGCTATTCAAATGATCTGTTCCATGTTGGGTCAATTTTAGTATTTGTGCTTTTTGAGGAATTGGTCCCTTTTGTCTAAGTTGTCATGGTTATGGGTGTAGAGTTCTTTGTAGTATTCCCTTATCTTTTTGATGTCTGAAGTATCTGTAATGACACCCCTTGTTTTACTCCTGATGTTGATAATTTGTGTCTTCTGGTTTTTTTTTTTTTTTCTTTGTCAGCCTTGCTAGAAGTTTGTCAATTTTATTGATCTTCCCAAAGAGTGAGCTTTTTGTTTCATTAATTTTCTCTGTTTTCTGTTTTTAATTTTGTTGAATTTTACTCATATGATATTTCTTTTCTTCTGCTTGCTTTAGGTTTATTTCCCTCTTCTTTTTTTAAGTTCTTGAGGTACAAGCTTAGAGTATTGATATGGGACTTTTCCTCTTTTCTGATGTAAGCATTTAGTGCTGTAAATATTCATCTCAACTTTAAGTGTGTCCCAGAAATTTTGATATATTGTATTTTCATTTAGTTTAAATTCTTTTAAAATTTCTTTTGAGTTTTTTTCTTTGACCCATAGATTATTTTATAACACTTAGTTTCCACGTGTTTGGAGATTTTACTGTTATATCTCTGTGACTGAGTCGTAATTTGATTCCATTGTACAGGTCAGAGACCACATTCTGTATGATTTCAGTTCTTTTAAATTTGTTGAGGTTTGTTCCATGGCCCAGGATATGGATTATTTTTGGTATGTTCCATTGGCACCTGGAAATAATTTGTGAATAGCTGTTGTTGTGTGGAACATTCTAGAAATGTCAGTTACATCCTGTTGCTTGATGATGCTGTTGAGTTCTTCTATATCTTTGCTGATTTTTCTATCTAGTTGTTCTGTCTATTGCTAAGAGAGTGGTGTGGGAGTCTCCAACTATAATTTTGGATTTTTCTGTTTCTCCTTTCAGTTCTATCAGTTTTTGCTTCACACATTTTGCAGCTCTTGTTTGGTGCATACCCGTTTGGAATTGCAGTGTCTTCTTGATGGATTGACCTGCTTATCATTATGTAATGTCAGCTCCACCTCCTCAACTCAGACAGTCCATCAGGTTCTGCCTGGCTTTATCCTCCCTGTGCCACAGACTGGAAACTCTCTCAAGACAATATATGGGAAATAATGTAGATTCACTTCATTTGTTTCCCATCATTCAGCGATAACTGCACTTCATTGCCTGATGGCTAGTGTCTTGAAAACTACTGTTTCTTTTTTTTTTTTTTTTTCTTTTTGGTGGGGGAGTTCGTGGTGGTAGGAGTTTCTAGAGGTAACAGGTAAAACTGGCCCCTCTTACTCCATCTTTGTTATAAGCCAAAGTCTCAATATGAGTTGTATTAGTATTGGATGTAGTGGACTCCTTCCCTGTGCTCCTGTTCTCTAAATGACAGTCTAGGAAATTCAGACCTTCAGAAAGCTCCGACTGAATATTATAAATAAGGAGTTAGTCCAACTTTGCATTACAGTGTAATGATATAGTTAGATCTCTGGAATTTCTCTTGAGAGCCAAGTTTTGTAGCTGCTCTGAATTCACATTTTCTGTATCTCAAATACCACTTCTAGAGCTTCTCTGAATGTCTATTATTAATAGACTAGTAGGTAGAGTAGTTTCCTAATAAGAGCCAAGTATTTAGGGGGAAGTAGCCAATAGACATCATTATTAGACATCATTTCTAGACATTAGATTACTTTCCCAAGTTTGAAATGGCTTTTTCCCCAGTGTATCTGGGCTATACAGGCTTTTATGCAATTACTGTGTGATAATCAATTCTAAGTACCTTTAAAATAAATGAATCATGTACATTTATAGTCCGAGTTTTACATTAACATTTGATTTAATAAAGATGCCTTTATTTGTAGAGGGAGCATCATAACACCAGTCTCTGCCCGATCAGTGTAACCTCTCAGACCATTGTATAAGAGTGATAGGGGCACTATCCCTTCTTTCCACATGTTTCACAAGAAATTCTTCACACCAAACTTAGGATCAGTTGATTCAAATAGTGATACAATTCCTCTTTTCCTTTTTTCCCATAGAATGCAATTGATGGAATTGTGACCATTATTTTGAGGTTGTAGATGAAAGGTCATCTTATGTTTGATTTGTTAAATTTTGAATTAATCTTACACAGTTACTCGTGACTTGCTAGTTAGAATATATTTATATCCAAGAAGTCATAACCATCCTAAGCTTGTATGCACCTAGCAACAGGGTGTCAAAATATATGAGGAAAAAAATTGTTGGAAGTAAAGAATAAATAGTCAAATCCACTGTTATAGTTAAATACTCTAACACCCCTCTTTCAAGTAATTGAGAGATCAAGTAAGCAGAATTTAAGTAAAGATACAGTTGACCTGAATAGCACTATCAATTAATTGGTTCTAATTGACATTCGACAGCAACAGAATACACATTCTTCTCAAGGTAACCTGAAACATTCATCAAGGTAGATCACACTCTGAGCCATAAGACCCACCTTCAGAGATATTTAAAAACAGAAATCATGCAAATATGTTCTCAGACCACAATCAAATCAGTAAATTATAGTTGGAGAATCACCCAGATATTTGGACATTGAACAACACACTTCCAAATAACACATGAATCAAGGAATAAATCTCAGGGAGAAACTCAGAAATATCTTGAAGTAAATGAAGATGAAAATACTACTTAACAAGATTTTGTGGGATGTAACAAAAGCAATGCTTAAAAAGAATTTTATAGCATTTAATGTATGTATTAGAAGAGAAAATAGATCTAAAAATCAATAATCTAGGCTTCTACCTTAAGGACCTAGAAAAAAAGTAAACCTAAAGTAAGCAGAAGAATATAAACAATAAAAATTAGAACAGAAATCAATGAAATTGAAAATAGTAAGTCAGTATAGAAAATCAACAAAACCAAAAGCTTTGAAAAGATCAATAAAATCAAACCTTTAGGTATGCCAATTAAGAAAGAAGGAAAGAAGACACATAACTAATATCAGAAAGGAAAGAGGGGCCATCACTAATAATCCCATGGGCTTTAAAAGGATAATAAAGGAATATTATGAACAACTCTATGCTTTCAAATTATACAACCAAGATGAAATGGGTCAGTTCTTTGAAAGACAATCTACCAAAATTTACACAAGGAGAAACAGACAATCTGAAGAGGCCTATATCTATTAAGAAAATTAAATCAGTTATCAATAACCTGCCAAACCCAAAAGCATCAGGACTAGATGAGTTCACTGGCAGACTCTACCAAACATTTAAGGAAGAAATTATACCAGTTCTCCACAATGTCTTCCAGAAAATAGAAGCAGAGAGAATACTTCCTCACTCATTCTACAAGACCAGAATTACTCTAATACTAAAATCAGACAAAGATACTACAAAAAAAAAAAGGAAAAGTATAGACCAGTAGCTCTCATAAACATAGGTGAAAACATTTTCAACAAAATATTAGTAAGTCAAATCAAACAATGTATAAAAAGTATTATAAACCATGACCAAGTGAGATTTATTCCAAGTATGCAAGGCTATTTCAGCATTCAAAAATGAGTCAATATCAATAGATGCAGAAAATCAATTGACAAAATCTAACTTATTCATGATAAAAAGTCTGACCAAACTAAGAATAAAAGATAATTTCCTCAACTTAATATAAAAAATCTGCAAAAACTCTACAGCTAACAAATTACTTAATGGTGAAAAAACTAGATGCTTTCTTCTTAAGGTCAGGAAGAAAGCAAGGACGTCTGCTGTCACTGCTGACATCCTAGTCTGCATTGTATTGGAAGTCCTAACTAGTGTGATAAGACAAGAAAAGGAAATAAAAAATACTCAGATTGGGAAAAAAGAAATGAAACTATCTTTGTTCATAGATGATATGATTGTCTATATAAAAAATATGAAAGAATAGAACAAACAAAAAAAACCTTTGGGAACTAATAAGCAATTATAGCAAGGTTGTAGGAGACAAAGTTAATATGCAGAAGTCAATTGCTTCCTTATATATCAGTAATGAAAAGTTGGAATTTGAAATAAAAGCATAGTATCATTTAGCACCCAAAAAAAAAAGAAAGAAACCCTAAGTATAGACCTAACAAAATATGATATAAACTACACAACTTTGACGAAAGAAATCAAAGATACCTAAATATATGGAGAGAGATTTTATTTACACAAATAAGAAGACTTAATATTTTCAGCTTGTCAGTTTTTCTCAACTTGATCTGTAAATTTAATACAATTCCAATCAAAATCCTAGTTTGTTGATGCTAACACTCTGAGTCTAAAGTTTACATGGAAAGGTAAAAGAATCAGTGTAGCCAACACAATGTTTAAAAGAGAACAAAGTCAGAGGCTACTACCTGACTTTGAGATTTAATATAAAGCTACAGTAATCAAGTGTATGCATCTATTGATATATTATATCAATGTGATATTGCCCCCCCACCAAACAAAATAGTTCAGTGGTACAGCAGAGAGCCCAGAAATAGAGCCCAACAAATATAGTCAATAGCTCTTTGACAGAGGAGCAAAGGCAATCCAGTGGAGAAAAGATAATCTTTTCAATAAATGGTGCTGTAATAGCAGGTTATTACATACAAAAAAAATTAATTCAAAGCAGATCTTAGATTTAAATGTAAAATGCATACTATAAAACTACTAGAAGATAACATGGGAGAAAATCTAGGGAACCTTGGGATTGGCAGTAATTTCTTACATACAACACCAAAAGTCGGATCCATGAAAGAGAAGAAAAGTAATTAATTAAAAACAAACAAACAAACAAAACAAAAAAACCTGCTCTGTGAAAGACACGTTAAGAGACTAAAAAGACAAGCCATAGCCTGGGAGAAAATACTTGCAAAACACATATCTGATAAAGGACTGGTATCCAAAATATACAAAGAACTCTTAACACTCAACAATAAGACAAACAACCCGATTTTAAAATGGGCAAAAGATTTGAATAGACATCTCATCAGAGAGGATATATAGGTGGCAAATAAGCATACAAAAAGCTGTTCAACACTAAATATCATTAGAGAATTGTGAATTAAAACAATGATATATCACTACATACCCCTAAAATTCAAAATATCAAATGTTAATGAGTGTGTGGAGCAACAGGAACTAACTCACGGCCAGTGGAAATGCAAAGAAGACAGTTTGGCAGTATTTCTAAAACTAAACATAGTCTTCACATACTGTCAAACAAGGAGCAGTTGAGGTCCTTGATATTTACTCAAAATGGGTTGAAAACCTAAGACCACGCAAAAACCTGCACACAAATATTTATAGCAGCTTTATTCATAATTGCTATAACTTGGAAGCAACAAAGAGGTGAATGGATAAACAAATTGTGGTACATCCATACAACAAGAATATTATTCAGCAGTTTTAAAGAAATGAACTATCAAGCAGTGAAAAGACACTGAGGATCCTTAAATGCATATGGCTTAGTGGAAGAAGCCAATCTGAAAGACTACTTACTGGATGATTCCAACTATACAACATTCTGGAAAAGGCAAAACTATGTAGACAATAAAAATATTAATGGTGCTAGAGATTCAGAGAAAGGAAGAGATGAGGTGGAGCACAGGTGGTTTTTAGGGCAGGGAAACTGTTCCGTATGCTATGGTAATCGTATATATTATCATTATTTATCAAAACTCACAGAACGTACAACATAAAGGGTGAATCCTAATGTAAACTATGGACTTTGGTTCATAAAAATGTGTCAGTATTGGTTCATTAATTGTTTTAACAAATGCACCACACTAACACAAGATGTTAATAATAGGGGGAACTGGGGGTGGAGGGCAGGGGAAAGGGTGGAGTGTCCCAAATACCATATGATAACTCTCTACTTTCTGCTCAATTTTTCTGTCAACCTAAAATTGCTCAAAAAGTAAAATATATTAATTTTTTAATTAAAAAAAGACAGAAAGAGCTGAAGCAGGGAAAACATGAGCATAAGGCTAACACTTCCCCAACTTTTCCAGCTTATTCGCGGTGGGGCATGACCATCCAGGAGGCTTTAGCTACCTCCAGCCCTACACAGAAGATTACAGAGCACATGTATCAACACATCCGCAGCCCATTTATGGCTTGGGCTGCAGAACACCTGTTGGGAAATTTGCTCTGAGAAAACAAAGAGAAAAAGTGAATTTTAATGATAGTTTTAGTTATTTTCATTGTGAATAATCATGAGCTGTATACTGATTAATTGGCAAATTGGAAATAATTATTTCTGTTGCTGGCACTATGTGGTGAACTTGAAATGCTCTAACAATGCAGTTTTCAAAATAAATTGTTATAGGCCTTTTCAAAAACAACTTATCCATAAGTTTTCAAATTACATATACTTGAATCTAATAATTCATTATTGGTAATTTATGCCATGGAAATGAATTTCATGAATTAAGTTATTGTGCAAAGCTGTACATTACTACATTACTTACAATAACAAAACATGGAAATCAAATATCCATATAATAGGGAAATGATGAAATAATCTTTGTGCATCAACTCAATGGGATGTGATGCAGCCATTACAAATCATGATTAGGAAGTTTGATTACAGTTTGAATTGTTGTTAATAATCATGATTACAGTTAGCTCAACATAGCACTGTAGGAAAAAGAATGACTACAAAAGCTTCAGACATTGCATTCTTTCCTTTTTACCTCCACAAGTTTGTCCATGCTTGCTCCTTAACTTGAAATAAATGAACCGGTATACAAATACAACTATGTAAACATCATATGGGAATATACAGATTCTGGCAAGAAACTGAAATTAAAAAGCCACATGGTGAGATTTAGGATTTTCTGGTTTAATTTTTAAATTCCTACCATTGTTTATATAACAGTTCATCTTTTAATGACAAGCAACGCTTTGCCTCTTTTAATTCGGTCGGGATTTGAGAGACTTCAGTAATCACCCTTGAATAGTCATCACAGCAGTTCCTACACTGGCAGAAAAATTTGAGAATTGAGATGCTTATCTACAGAATTCAATGTCCTGACCATCGTCTTCTCTACTCCCCCAAATAATCACTTTTTAAAAATCATACAGAAAATTGAAACCGGTTTTTTTCCTTCAGATAAGACTGTTTCAACTCTCAGCTCACTTTGCTGGTTACAACCTGTTACAGCAATGCTTCTCAAAGTTTAATTGCATACGAGTCACTGGGGGATCTTGTTAAAAGGCGGACTTTGATTTGGTAGATTTAGGGCGGGGCCTGAGAGTCTTCATTTCTAACAAGCTCCCGGGTGATGCCTACACTCCTGGTTCAAGTACCTGAGTAACGTCAGATAGCATTTGAACTATTTACTTACCTAGTGAATCTCAATAATTCACATACTTATATCTGTATGCATACATATGCATGCATAGTATGTATACACATATAAACATATCCAAAGTATTCTGTCAGGTTTGACCATCAAAATCAAGCAATGTTTGGAAATTGCCCAGTTTACACTGTAATTTATGCTACATGGACAGTCCAGTTTCCTTAGTTTTCTCATTTTTGAAACAAAGATGATAAATGGTGGGTTACATCCTGTTCCTCAATTCTGTGGAAGAAAGAAATGTTGAATTAGATCATTCTTGGCAGAGGTTTGACTTGGTCGGTGGTAAAAGCAAAAACTGGTTGTAAATGTTCAAAAAGCATCAGTAGGGTCCTGTAACTCTTGCTGATGAAACAACATCTAGCACTCTTCTTTCTCATAGACGGGGTTCAACAAGTATTTGTTCACTGAACTAATTCATGAACACCTACAGCTATATCTTTGTAATGCATCCTATGCAGCAATTTTCAGCTACTGGCTGAAAATCTTATCATTTTTTTCATGGTGTCTTCAAATGATAAGCTGATTGGCGTCAACTGTGATGAAAGTATTCATTTTGTGGAAAATCTTAAATCAGTGAGATGCTGTTTTCTATGACATAGTGCTTGAATTGATAATATCTTCCAGAGGCCGTGAGTAACTATCAACAGATTTTATTTTCCAGACACTGTCCTCAGCAAAAATAATGCTGAGAGGTCAGGGCACATCTGCAGGGTGTAAAAAGGCAACATCCGAAATACTCTTCTCACCTCTTCCTTTGCACGGATAATGCATTGCTTTCTCCTACTGGATAGGAATTGTTGCCATAGTAATGTTTTAAAAACACTCCTAGATCAATATTAGAACTGCAGAAAATGTCTCAGATATGCTACACAATTTGTGAGTCAAAAGCCACACCCTCACTCCTGTGTATTTGCTCAGCTGTGGAATAAAGATTTGAGCAACTCCTCGTGACTGGTCAGTTCTGTGATGTGAAGAATTAGTCAGTCAACTAACAGGTGTCCTGTGAATGCTTCCCAAGCAGAGGACTATGCAAGGTGTTAAAAAAAAACAACAACAACATCAAATGCAGTGGCTGTGGATCTGCCAATCTAGAAAAAAGCTGTGCCGAATGAACCAGGGGCCAGGATCCCAGGTGTCCTTTAAAGTGCACACTCTGATATTTGGCATACTAGGTTTCAGAGTTCAGCTAAGAAAATTTAATATCTTTCTTTTTTCAATGTCCTATTCATCTTTAGCTTCCCATCACAATTCCCAACCTGTTTGCATAAATACCCTATAAGTACCCCACACCCACTGCACAAGGTATGAGAAATGAGTTGCAATTCCGTATATTACAGAATGTTTAGAAACATTCAGATGGTTTAGAATCAAGAGCTAGAAGAAGAAAATATACCAATTATGTGTCTGCTTCCTTTTGTAACAAAGCTACACACAGGCTGGCAGTGCTTATTATGCTAAGATGTAGACATTTATTCCAGAAGAGCCCATTATCTTCAAGTGCTATTACACAAAGCTCCTCACATTATCCCAGAAATGAACGTGCTGCTGAGAGGCTGGCTGAGAAGGGGCCTGGGTTCCGGCTGCAGCCCAGCTTCCAGCCGTGTGACCCTGAGCAAGTCATTTCGCCTTTCCTGAGCCTGGCCTCACATGTGTAAAAAATATGAAGTTGTACCTCACCATCTCTGAGTTCCCATCTGACCATAAAACTCCAGGGCTCCATGAAGCAATGTAAAATATGGGATGACTTCGTCATCCTTTGGTCTTTTGCTCCATCTTTATATTCCCTGCTGACATAGTGCAGTAGTAAGTACCTGTTCTCAGGGAGACTTGGCAGTCAACACAACCTGTCTGTCAAAAAGATTTGATTCAGTGTTTTCCCAGTCATGCATATTACCGGAATGAATTCAGGGATTCACTTTGGGAGCTATAACTTCAGAGAGGACACTTGTTATTTCAAATTTTTAATGTGTGTGTGTGTCTGTGTGTGTGTATGCATGTATACACACGTATGTTATTTATACATAACATCAAGTGAGCATTGTCAAGTGATCAAGTTGCCTTAATTTTCTAGATCTAAACTTAGAAATAAAATAAAGTCCTGCTATTTATGGCTTCTAGCCATCAGTCCTATATTATTCCCCCATTGTGGACTTGATTGAAATTGCATGAAGTTAGTCCACTGACCTGTAAAATAAGATTCAGTCTTTAAAGTGCAAGCTGTTCTCAATATAAACCATCCTTTGACTAGTTGTGACAGTCACTTTGGTTATATGAAAAGTGCTCCAAGTGTGGGCTCAGAAAACTAAATTATAATTTAAACATTATTTGGCATAGTGGTGACTGCGCCACTAAGAGAATTCTTGGTTATCTGCATTATGGCAAAGTGCCAGCTGCCCAGGTAATTGAAAATTGACTGTATTTTCATTAGTCTGAAATTTCTCTTGGCCTGCTCCCTTTCTCCCAGTCATCTCTGGCCACTTAAACTTTTCTCACCAGTGTCTATTTCTTCAGTTGGAAAAATTCAGAAGCAATATTGTTTGGGATCCCTAGATACCTAGGTGTTTGAGAAGTGGTGATGCTACATAAGATGCACATTCAGGATCTTTCTATTTGCTCAAATTAAATAGAATGCGTAATTGTGACAACTTCCATAATTACATGGAGCTTTCTGCTGCTCTGTGACCTTCAGGCAGCATGGCAGAATGGGCTGACGTGAGCAGGCTTCCTCCCCATCTCACCATCCTGACACAACTCCCAAAACATGGGAATTCTGGGTGAAATAGGATACCACCATAGTACAAGATGAGCACAAAAGAAAGGTGGACAGGTAGGAAGCGGATACAAGACAGAAACCAAAGCCAGTGTGCGTGGCAGTGTGATGTGTCAGTAGCCTAAAGGGACTGGCTGGGATGGAGGCCTTAGGGACTCAAGGACAGGAAGTCAGCCTGGGCCCTGAGGCTGGGAACCTAACTGGACCTTGGGCATGAAGGTCAGAGGCCTGAAGCACTGCCTGCTCTAGGGAAAAGGGGCCAGGATAACCCCACTAGTCTGGAGAAGGCTTGAGGAAGGTTACTGTCCTTCTGGGGCTTTGAGTTGGAAAATAATCACCAGAAATCAAAACCCAAGTTCTGTGACACATTTGGGTATGCAAATTGGATCTATACTATCTGCTTGGTGGGGAAGGCTCAGGCCTAGAAACAAGATAAAAATGGGCCCAAGTCCACTGAAACCCTAGGGCCCAAAGGAAGGGTTTCCAACTGGGGATCTGGGAGGGTTTTCTAGTAAAGATGTCTTGAGTCCCAGCCTTGAAGGATAAATAGAATTTCAGTAGGCAGAATTAAGGAAGAACCATTCCAGGGGGAGACCTACCTGGGCAGAGGCATGAGAGGGAGTATGTGGCATTAGGTAAGGAGTTTGTGAAGAGGGTAGAGTGAGAATAACTAAGTAGGGGTAGATTCGGGAGACCAAAGGGTCCAAGTTTTTCAGTGTAAAAATAACTAGTATCGTGTTCAAGTTGTTTGCAGATGTCAGAATGTGTAAGACAGGTAACCAAGGCTTGCTCCTTGCTGCTGTATAATGAGCAGTGTGAATAATGAATGGTGTGAATGAGAGAAAGGGTTATTTAATACTGGCCGACCTCCCCCTGAGGGTTCTTTCGGGCAAATTATTGCCTGTCATCAGGTAAACAAATCTTTGCTGTTATTACCCCCTTGCAGCTTGCTGTAGAGAAGACCAAATGAGAAGCAGCTCAGTCTTCATTTAATTTGGAGCATTGATTCTTATTATTTTCAGTTTGGGACTCATATTTACAACCATTGTTTGTCTGGTATCTCATATCTGCTGATACCTTCCCCAGAGTTTCCCTAAGATATATTTTATACAGTCTAGATAGCTTATACTTAAAGTCAAACTACACCAAAAAGAGCCTTGGAAAGACATAAGACTTGTTTTGCATGATGGGAGTGGGTGTCACATAGAGAGAAATTTTATGTACTTAATACAGATCAGACATAGGCAAACTTGTTCAATAAAGAGACTAATAGTAAATATGTTAGGATCTGTGGGCTACATACAGTCTCTCACATCTTCTTCATTGTTTTTGGTTTGCTTTTATAATACTTTCAAAAATGTAAAAATCAGTCTTAGCTCACAGGCCATGCAAAAAAAAGCTAAGACCAGATTTGGTCCACCAGCTGTAGTTTACCAAGCCCTAATATAGATTAATCCAAGCAATACAACATTTTTGGCATTTAATTATGAAGAAGTCCAGAGCTAGTGTGAGCAAATGACTGAAACCCTGAGGGATGACAGTTGGAGTGCTGAGACCAGCTAACAGAGAGTGTTAAGAACACAAGACCGTGCTTGCCTGAGCCACCAGAGCATCCACCAAAAGGAAATCATTTTCTAAGTGAAATCATGTTTGCATGATGAACAGCAGAGTATCAATTCAAACAGATGTATAGGAGGCAATGGAAAGTCAAAACCAGAGAAGAGTAGATTATTAAAAGCAAATGAAGTTAAGCACCAGAGAGGATATATGAAAGAGCCCAGAATGGAAGTCGAAGGAAGGCAATACATCAAAATGAAACAACCCTGCTGCGTCACCCCCTAGTCTCTAGGCACTTAAGGCCAGCTGACCACCTCTAATCTATCTGTTCTGATAATAAACTTCTATCTAAAATATAAAGCTCTTATTTTGGAGAACAGGGGAAGAGAGATGAGGAACAGGAGGTAGAAGAGGGGGAAAGGAGAGGAGAGAAAGGTGAAGGGACAAGGCAAGAACAAAAACATACCATCTGGTAAACTGTTAAATACATATAAGATGACCACTGGCATTTGTCTTAAGCCTAGAAATGCTGACAACACCAACAACAAAAGTATTATCTGATTTTCTTTCTCTTAATTTATTTCCCATGGGAGGTGACAACTTGTTCTCCAGGATTAATCACGTGGCCTCACCCAGCTGCCAGAAGGCTGAGAAATAGCTAAGTACCTCACTTCCTCTGATGATCAGGAGCGAAAGGACAGTCCTGCTGGGGCAGGCTAAGAGCCATTGCCACCCACAGCGAATGTGACTTTCACCATTCGTGGCGAGTGAATATTTTTCACCCAAGCCAGGGATCTGAAACCACAGGAAATTTAAGAAGCATTCAGAGCCAGTACGTGATTAGCCAAAGTATTTTGGTAGATGGACGGGCATTCATAAACACTAGTGCATTAGGTAGGAATGACACCATAAGATGCACTGCTCTTTAAAGCTATTCAAAAGAATGTGACAATGACCTTGAAAGAAGAGCAGTAGTCTTGAACTCATCAAAACCTAATTTATTAGAGGACCTCATTTGAAAACTGTTTAAAAAACAGACTACGACTTGGTTGTCTATATTCAATAGAACTTCAGTTTTCAAGGCCCTTCCCTTCCCAGAGTTCCTAAACATACTTAGATGGGTATGTATGTATGGCCTCCAGTCCCACTTGTGGCAGAGGCCTTGGTCCAGCCCCAGTCATGTTTCTCTTTAAAGCAGCTGAGTTCAGGGTCAAGGGACAGAGGGGACTTGGGAAGTACAGATGGAGGGAATGATTCTACACCAGTAATCAGGCTTTGCATTTGCCTTCGGTTTCAAGCAACCACCGGTGCAGCCCAACCAAATTAACATCTAATGGCTTTAGTCCATCTAAAACTCTCTGTTCTCATTGCTGACGCCATTTGTTTCCGCTTCAGGGATGCATTACCTCAGTAGCTACAGCCATACTATCTTTCGGTTCCGGCCCCATTGTTACTGTATTTCTTCTTCCCACCCAGAGGCAACTGAGCATCCAAAGCACCATTCAAGTGGCCTGTTTTATTCCTACCTCTCCTCACTCCTCCTCTAAACATACATTAACAGTAGGACAGTGAGGGACCCTTCCTAATCCCTTCACACACCTTGCTCACCATTGGGTAAGAGCATTTTCTATTGGATTCCAGGGAGTCATTTCATATTCCTTAACCTGGCCCCTGTGGTCCTCATCCCTTCTTTTCCAGAAAGCCTTGTCTCTATAAACATCTTATGCTCTCACCAAAAACTGCCAAACTATGAAGAGTCTGAGATTTTACCCTACTTGCAAACTAATAAAGTAGCCTACCACAATTTCATGGGTGCTGGCAGAAGACACAAGACTCCTAGTTTTGTAGACTGAATGTTTGTTCCCCTCCCAAAATTTCTATGTTGAAGCCTTACCCCAGCAAGGGGTCCTTGGGTAGTGATTAGGTCATGAGAGCAGAGCCCTTATGAATAGAATTATTACCCTTAGAAAAGATGCCCCAGAGAGCTCTCTCAGTTTCTGTCCTGTGAGGACTCAATGACCATCTGCAGGACCATTTATGAACAAGGAAGGGAGCACATCAGACACTGGGTCGCTGGAACCTTGATCCTGGACTTCCCAGCCTCCAGAACTATAAGAAATAAATTTCTGTTGTTTATAAGCCACCCAGTCTATGACGTTTTATCATAGCAGCCCAGGACTGACATACCTGGTTCAGAGACAGAGCACCTTAATACATTGCCCCCATCCCTTATCTGAGGTGAATATGTCCCAAGATCCCCAGGGGTACTTAAAACCACAGATAGTACCCAACCCTATATATATATATATATATATATATATATATATATATATACTATGTTTCTTCTTATGCATACATACCTATGATAATATTTAATTAATAAATTAGGCACAGTAAGAAATTAGCAACAATACCTTTATAAATAGAACAACTTATAGTGATACACTGCAATAAAGAGTTATGTGAATGTGGTCTCTCTTTCTGTCAAAATATGTTCTACAAATTTAATGTTTTTTCCACTTTGGGGTGGGGGGGCAGCAGGGGAAGGTAACTAGGTTTATTTATTTATTTTCAGAGTAGGTGCTGGGGATTGAAGCTAAGACCTTGTGCTTGCTGAGCATGCGCTCTACCACTTGAGCTATACCCTCCCCCAATGCCTTTTCCATCTTAGCGGAGCACTAACCACGTACTATGGTCAAAACTTTTGCCGTTTGAGGTGCAACAACAAAACTAGCGCGACTTTCTTTTTCCTTCTTCCCAATTTCACAGATAGATTTGTTCTTACCATAGATTTTATCAACCTCAGCATATGACCTTTTTTTCCCTTTTCTTATTAAGTTGAGAACGTTCACCTTTTCAACTAATGGAAGGACTGTATAGCTTCACTTTGTAATATCCGAATTGCCAGCATCTACTCTCAGGCTTTGGGGTCCTTATTAAATGAAATAAGGGTCACTTGAACCCAAGCACGGTGATGCTGTGACGGTCGATTTGATAACCCAGGTGGCTAAGTGACTAAAGCGCAGGATACGCTGGAGGAAGGGGTGATTCACGTGCACGGCTGATGGAGCTGTATTTCATCACGCTGCTCAGAATGGTGTGCAATTTAAAACTTATGAATTGTTTATTTCCAGGATTTTCCATTTAATGTTTTTGGACTGCAGTTGACCACGGGTAACTGAAACCGTGGAAAGTAAAACCTCGGATAAGGCGGGGACTGCTGTACTCGCACCCAGCAAATGGCAGGAGCTTCATGTTTGTGTCCCTCCTCCTTGCCTCTCAAATCCAGCGAGACCATTGTGGAGGGGCCCGGGTGAGCGCTGCACACACCTTGGGTTGTGTTACAACCAAAGGACCCTGGGCTTTTGTACTGGACAGTAAGCAAATCCCCTCTGCTCCAGAGGGGGACACCCTGTCTTCCAAGGCTGTTTGCTATACAAACATCCTGGAAAAAGACAGTTCAGAAGCAGAGGGCAGCTCAGCCTCTGCTCACAAAAAAAATGCAGAAATGCAAGACACCCACAGAGGATTGTCTCTGACATCCAGGACTTTTCTTCGTATTCTCTTATTTGTTCAGCATTTTATTGTCTTTTGCTTCCACCAGAACATAAGCTTCAGGAGAGCAGGACCTTCTGTCTTGGTCTCCTCTCGCATTGCCATACCAGCTAGAACAGCACTGGGCACAGAGTCGAAGTTCAGTAAATCCATGTTAAATAACTAAATCTCTCACAATCTTATTTGTCCTTCAAGACTCGGCTTAGATGACCTGCCTTTGGAAGAGCCGTACCAGATCCCTGGAATTGAGATGCAGTGTTTAGGCATCTGGGCTTTCATAATACCTCTTATAATTTAAGTGTGGCTCTTGGAGATGAACTTTTTGTGTTATAATTCTTTTCATTCCTGTTTGTTTGACTAGACTGAATGTTTTTTGCAGGCAGGGATGGAGTCTTACATATATAAGGCTTAGCCTAGGTTGAAGCAATTGAAGCACCTTGGGTGCAAAACTGAAGGAGGTGCTCACTCTCAGGTTCATGCACAGGTTCCCCAGGTGCCCTGCTTGCCTCCCTCTGGTCCAGCTCTGATTATTTGTCTTTATAGCCTCAGGACCCACTGAAGTGGCTCTCCTCTAATAGATGTTCCATCAATTTTTTTTTCCATTAAAATGAATAGAATTGAAAGGATCGCAGACAAGATGTGTTTGAGACTCATGAGCTTAGTACCTGTACCTGGTGTTTGCCCTTGGCCCCTTCAGAGTCAGGCTCTACCACTCCAGGTGTCACTCTGTGCCACAGAGGGCTGACTTGTATGAACTGCATCGAAAGGCACTCCTGCCTCTAGCTACTGGTTGGGTCACTGGGACTCCTGGTAGGAGATGGAAGGGCAAGAGGAGAATGGCCTCGGGGTATCCTCCCCCAGCTTCCTGCCTGCAAGGTCACCTTGGATTGACTTTGTCCCCAACAAAGATAGAGCTCTTGTTAGTGAGTCCCGTCTCTAGTCACAGTTGCTCTCTTCAGGTTCCAATACTGCTTCCTCCCCTTGCTCCTTCATGCCTAAGACGATAATGGCTCCCCACGGTGGCTCGCTCTGGGGTGCGTTCTCCATACCTTTTTGTTTCCCTCAACCCTGCCTGCACTTTTTTATGAGTTCATTTGTTAAAACTTCCAATTACTTTTTTTTTTCTCCTGGGTCTTAAAGACTATAATATTGGACACCAAGAGATACTTTATAATAAACATGGGAAAAACAAAGATACAAAATATACCACTATTTGAAAAGACTAACTACTGTATGTAAAATAGATAACAGGGTCATATTGTATAGCACAGGGAACTGTATTCAATACCTTGTAATAACCTATAATGAAAAAAATATGAAAAGGAATATGTATATATAATTGAGTCACTATGCTGTATACCAGAAATTAATACATTATAAACTGACTATACTTTAATAAAAATAAAATAAAGTAAAACATACCATTAAAATTTTTTTCATAAATGATGCCATTTTAAAAGAAAATTTGACAGTAACTGTATGGCATTGTATTGATTTCAACCCAATGGATTTAATTTCAATGGATCATGATACCTAAAATTGATGAAGTAATGAAATTAGGCCAAAGGGAAACTTGTTTGAAGGCTGGGAAGATTGGTGATTATGGTATTATGGTATTACGGATGATGGATGCTGGGAGGCGAGGGGGGTGTTTTCATAATTCACCTTTATGTCATCAACACGTTTAATAGCAAATCTATATATCAAAATTAAAATGTCCAATTATGAGATTACTAGGGCCTTAGATGATTCCAAGAATAATTAGGGCATAAAGACTTTAAAGAGCCTACAAACTAAAGGATGTTTTTCAAAACAGTTTTAATTATTTTAATGATTAACATTATAAGCATGAACAGTCTTAATACACAATGGCATAGATGCGCCTGGCTAGTAAAAGGAAAGCTTTAATTGAATAGAAAAGGGTTAAAGTTGATACACTATTTCATCTGGGAAACTCAATTACCAAAAAGAAGAAGAGCAATTTGATTAATAGATGGTTTTAACAATGGTTTTATGCTTTGGTCACTACAAATAGAGTGAGAGGTGATGGAAATTCCACTAATTAAATTCATAACATCTTCATAAACCCAGAGAATTTTGGATAATAATAGCAGGTTTATTTTGATGTGGGGCTGACATCTTACTTTAGATTCTGTCTCTTCTAATAGTGTCATTAAAAAAAAAAATCTTTGGATGAAATAGGAAAGGCAGTACCTTAACCCTTTTTTCCCTGCAAGTAATTACCTACAGAACAAATGTGATTGCTTGTTAAATTTTAAACTTGTAAAGAAGATACAGAACAGAATTGAATAATTATGCAAATGATTGAGTCCTGAGACTTTCTCCTTATGCAAGGAATCCAAGTATTGATGCAAGGATGAATTACCCAGTCTCATTTCTGGACTTCACTTTAAAGGAAATAATTGCAGATTCGAATTCAGTTGGCACTGATTGATCAGCAGCCCATTCCAAAGCTATTCCATGTGCTGACTCAGTTAATCGTCCTAACACTTTTGTAGTAAAGATATCAGTGGTGTCTTACAGATGAGGAAACTTAAGTTCAGAGAGGTTTATCACTTGCCATGGAGTTGGATTTGAACCCACACCCTGTTACTTTAAGTCCCGCACAGTTTCCTCTAAACTATATGGACAAATAAATGAGAAATGAAACTTGAGTATGGGTGTCAAAGCCACCAACTCCAGGAAAACACCAGCAGCCCAGGAATGAACTTGTGCCTCTAAGTTCTAAGCGAAATGCCTTGAATTTCACGAGGAGCCTGTGCTTGGGCCCTCAGAGCAGAGGGGAGAGGAAGTTTGCATTAAAATCATGTTGTTTTCCTCATCTGTTACCTGTCACTTTCTCTGGAAACTACTTTTTTTTTAACCTGATTTTTTGAAAAATAGAAGAACTATTATGACATTAAATGGTCAGCAGTTAAAAAGTAACCCATGGGTTATCTAAAGACTATGGAGAAGCTTTCCAGAAGACTCCATGTGCCTTTGCCAATGTTACAGATAAACATTTTGTTTTACATATAGATGATCAAAACTCTGAAAGGGAACAAACAACAATTTAAAATTCCAATGCCTGAGGAAAAAATGAGATAATTCCTCAGGCGTTTACTGTCTCCTATTCACAGAGAAAAGAATGCACACGATTGAAAATACATGAGAAAACTGGAAGAAGCAGGAGACAGAACAGAATAGCTGTTGTCTGGAAAAGAGCAGATGGTTCCCAGTTGGGAAGAATACCAATCGCATTCCAGTGGTGCGTGACTTAGTGGAACCAAAGTAAGTGACATATTGGGCCAGAGAGAAACTGCCCTAAGTAGAAGCTGGCCAGAGGAGTGAAGAGCGATAGAATTTGTTCCAGGAAACATGATTGCCATTTGTGTTTTCCCCTTGGTTTGATCTTGAACCTCCCAGCCTTAGTCTCCTGCACACTGAACAGTGAAATGAGCTGCTTTCTAGACCCTCACTCAGCAACCCACCCAAACATTATCTCAGTCAGTGCCCGACAGAAGCCCAGAAAACCCCAGAGAGGTTCATTATGGGATAGTTCTCTTTTCTTTAATTTTATTTTTTCTTGAAGTGTAGTTGATTTACAATGTTAGTTTCAAGTATACAGCAAAGCAGTTCAGTTATATATATACATATACATATATATGTATATTTTCAGATTCTTTTCCATTATAGCTTATTACAAGAAATTGAATATAGTTCCCTGTGTTGTACAAGAAGCCCTTGATAATTATCTATTTTATACGTAGTGATGTGTCTGCCAATCCCAACATTAGGGTGCCTTGCAGATAGGAACATCAGTATAAGATACAGCAGAAACATAGAAGTTTAAGAACTTTATAATGATTTAAAATACGCTTCATCAAATCGTGAAGATTTGATGGTGGAGATGTTTCTTGCAAATAAATGTGCTGCAAATCCAAACTGGGCTCTGGTTCCAGAGTGTTGCGTGCAACCCTCCCCTGTCCGTGATGCTGAGGTCACTCCTGGACGAAGTGAAAGCAGTCTCTGTCGTGGGGGTGGGTTTGGTAAGCAATGCTCCTATATAGTAAAGAAAAACTGCTTCTTACCTGACTCCCAGTTGTCACAGCCTCTTTCTAAGTCCCCTTGAATGTAGTAATGTAGTGGGGGTTTTTTTTAGGGCTGTTTAATGGGGGAAAACTCAAATTAGAAAAAAATGCCCACAAGTATTTGACACTAAGTGTACTGTAGTTTGTATTATATCCATGTCAGAGGGACCACAGGAGATGTGCAAGAATGAGGTCGTTTTTCTTTTTATTAAGCTCAAGAGAGTCCTGAAAGTGGCGACTCTTGAGCACACAGGAGAGAGATTTTCCTTCTTTCCCTAAATGGTTTCTCTTTCTGTTAAGCTTTCAAAGTGGCGAATGTAGCCCTCCACTGTCAGCACTAACCTCAAATCCAGGGTTAGCTATTGCTTCCCGGGAGGGAGGGACCATGGTGGGCGGGAAGCCGGAAGCAGGAGGTGGAGTCGCACTCAGCATCTCCTCCCTGAACCTTCCTCCCACCCGCTGCGGACGCGGCCATTAGCAGTATTCCCCTGCCTCTTCACTACCCGTTCATTCGACTTTCTCTGCCTTGTGCAAAGTCACAGAAGGTCACCAAGTGCATCATCCATCATGGCATTTTGACAGAATACCCTCAACCTCGCTGAAGGAAGACTTGGGGTCATTAAGGGCTTTCAACACAGAAGAGGAATCAGATTATATATGAACCAAATTACTTCCCTTGGCCATGAAGGATATTAATGTTGAAATAGATTTCCTAGAAGCTGCTGCAGGATCGTCCTGCCTGGACACCTTGGGGAAGAGAAGTGGTACTATCGTGTCTAATGCTTAATAAGGGGAGGAGAAGACCTAGGGGGTAAATAGCACAGCCCTCGATTTTCTACCTGCCTTTTTATTTTATTGAAGTATAATCACTTTACAATGTTGCATCAATTTCTGGTGTACAGCATAACATCTCAGTCATACATATGCATACATATATTCTTTTTCACATTCTTTTTCATTATAAACTGTTACAAGGTATTGACTATCGTTCCCTGTGCTGTACAGTAGGACCTTGCTGTTTATTTTACATATAGTGTCTACCAGCTTTGGAATTCTGTTACACTTCTGGTAGATATTGGTCACAAGTGCTTTTGAGGAAGTATTAGATGTGAAGTACAACAAATCACTGATCATTTACCTTCACTTAGATCACCTTTGGGTATCCATCAGCTGTTGATGAGAAATAACAAAATTAATGGACACTGTCTACTGCAGAGAAATTGCTCCCACCTCTCTGCTCCCTGTAGGCTTTCATAACCAGGAGAATCCATTACCAGAAAGCCCGCTGGGGAAGAGAAAGTTAAGGGACAGAAACAAGAAGAAATGATCTTTAAGTCAGTGACCCCATTTTATCCCCTTCTAAACAACCACAACCCCGCTCAACATTTCTATTGACTTAAGTGAAAATGTGAATTGGGCCCCTAGTTGCCATTGATTAATCACACTGAGAGACAAATCAGCCAAGAAACCAATTGAATTAAAAGGCCTCTTTATTTGCTGAGCAAGTTAAATAAAACCTAGGAACAATCCTTTCACGTAGACAGTTATGACTCAGTCGCGAACACTCAGCACAAAATGATCCTGAAACTATGGAGAGAAATGACAACTATCATTATTATTCCTACCATTATTAGTTACTATTATTACCACATTTTATAAAAAGGTCATGAAAAAAATAGATGTGCCACAGTAAAACCTATCTCAAGAATTTAAACTATAGTTAGAGAAAAAAAGTCAGGCTTCCACAGTTGTGCTTCAGTTAAATTAATGTTTAATACATTCTGCTGACATAATTTTTTGGCCTACAGCTGTAGCTAAAAGGCTAAAAGGACTTGTACATTTTCAGAAAAGGAAAAGGAGATAAGTCAGGATGCTGCAGCAGAATAAATCCCCTTCCAGTTGATAATTATCTATCACACAATACAGTAACTTTCAATTAACTTGGTCACAGTTTAATTAAAACCTAAGTTTTATTTGATCAGATCTCCAGGAAGCTAGTAATTTGCATTTGCATTGTGCTTAGGCTGTGTATTTGGTTCTCCTCCAGATGTTTTTACCAGGTAATTCAATAACGATTGCTTGTGACCAGGCGCTGATAGTTGCAGAATTTATCACCTCACTATAGAATGACCTCAGCTCGAGTCTCCTTCGGTTTCTCTAACTTGTTTTATTCATGAGGCACTCCTGTTCCAGGAGAACAAATACAGTTATCAATGGCAAAGGTCAGCGCCTGTCTTTAGATAGCTCCTAAGTTAGTGGTCCTACAAGGGGTTATTACATTGCATTATACGTTATGGACTGCGTGTATCAGGAAAAGCAAACAAGGAAACAAATGAAAAGCAGGGTACTGTCCTTTCCCTGATGAAGTCTGTTATCTGCTTTAGGAAGGCATATTGGTATCTTATCCCTTCACAAGGACCTCCCAGCCAATCTCGCTTCCTCTAGCCTCTGCTCGCTACCATAGATCTACTTGGTCCTCTTCCACCGGATCAACTTTTCTAAGAGTCTCTGGTTCTGTTACTCTTCCCCAGGATAGCTGGCTCCCAATTCTTCAGGCATCAGAATCTACACAGTATGGCTGCAGTCACCTAAATCGCTTCAGTAGCCTCACCCTCAACCCCATGATGATGCTGGCTCCAGCCTTTGTCCCCACCTGAGCCGTCACCTCCTCCTGCTTTGTTGAGATGTAGGCTGCCTGTACTTCAAGTTCAAGTTCTCCTCCTCTACAAGAGTTGTCAGAACAGCCTAGCCCTCAGCGCTCTCTCTCTCACTCCCTCTCCCTCTCTCTCTCTCTTTCCCATTCATGGGACTTCCTGCTTTGGCAAAGGTTTCACTGAGCAATCAGTCTGCCAAATTAAATCATTGGTTTCCTTTGTGGAGGGCAGGATTTATACCTTCTTGATATCCTCAGGTTCTATCCCAGCACTATTTTTCCCTGCCTAGGAGTCCTCAACAAATGATAGTAAGTCACGATGGAGGATGATTAAAATGGTAAAAAACTGATGATGTAATGCCTTAAAACACTCCTGGTATGTTAACACATGCAACCATTATATTTTAAACTTACTTATGTCTTGCCTCTCCCAACTACATTCTGTTATCTCTGAGAGTATAGAGCACGTCTTCTCTCATCTTCTACTTTTTTGTTTAATTCCAAATTTTTAGCACAGCACTGTGCAGACTGTAGAGATTTACTGAAAAATTGCTGGTTTAAATTAATTAATTTGGTATAGCAGACACAAATATCTACAGAATGAAATACAAATATCTGTGCCACTGCTGAAGAGTGTAAGTTAATTACCATTCTTCAACAATGCTAGACTGCCCTTGTATTGACAATTCACTTCTCAGTCTAATGGGTTATTTATCTAATTAATAGCTACTTGCCCATTAGAATTCATTAACATATCAAAATTGTTTTTTCTGAGACTTATCAAAAAGAATACATTGCACATGTGTTTACTCTATGATTCTTAATTACTTTAAAATTATTAAATCTGTTTGATGATCTAGGAGTCCTTAATAATATAACAAAGTATACAAAACATTAGATGTATAACTCCATTGTAAAAATAAGCATAATACATGAATTTGTTGACGTTTTAAATCTTTTCTGAAGTAAATCAAGGAGAAATAAATCAATTTGATTCTATAGGACTTTGTCTTGCTTATATAATAAATATAAAATGCAGGAAGATATACTTGGGTTAGTTGGGTCTCCAGGAGTTTCTAGGATTTAGTTATAGGTTGTTTACTTGTTTCTTAGAGTTTTTGTTGCTTGTTGCTTCTGGCACATCAGAGGAAGACTTTGCTTCATATGTCATTCTTGGCTGTCACTCTTTGGTTAATATGAGGTTCTGTGTTGGCATCATTTGGTTTCTATTCCCTACAAACAGTTCATTCTCCATTGAATCGAGAGCCTGCTAAGAAAAAAGAAAGCTAACTAGCAGCAGGCAAAATAGATCAATGCCCAAATCTCCCTAGTAAGCGAATGAACCAAACCATTGCCTTGGATCTGGGCAGAAGGAGCTTCAAATGGCTGCTCCGAGACACATTGAAGAACTGATGTCATTTGTCCTATTTCTGGGAATTCATTCACCGAAAGACTCACTTTATCTTGAAGCAAACAACATAGATAAACATGAACAAAGGAAACCGTGGTCTTGGTTTTTATATGAGGCGTAAATGCAGTCCACAGTCAGGTGTCTGACCACTCCTGTTTCACTTAGGACCAGATCTTTTAATGAAATTATTGAATTATTAAAGAAGCACTTCTCGCCAGCCCATCAGTCACTGTTTAGAGATTTATATTTCACAAACAAAATCAATAGTCTCGTGAGGACACTGCTGCTTATATTGCAGAGCAACACCATCTGTCAGCACTGAAATTTGGGAAACTTTTTATATGACACACTATGTAAGTATCTTATATGCACAGACCTATTTTTTTCTATGAGTGCCTCTTAACTACCCCAAATTTGACACATTTAACAGTCCAAGAAAAGGGCACAGTTAATAAAACTCAACTGTCACATTCTCAGCAGCCAACGCCATCACACATGCAGAGTACCCCTACCATCTGTGTCAGCCAAACCCAGGAAAACTGCAGTGCAGGTTCAGATTCTGCAGAGGGCCAGCCACCACCTACCCAATGCATGCATGCACACAAGTGTGCACATGCACGTTCTGTGTGCATTCCAGGCGATAGATCAAAGGTCCAGGAGTATATAATCATAGCACTCAACACCAGATGTTTTTCTTACTCCAATACCATAAACCATGGGAGATGAATCTTCCTCAGAGGGTGAAGAGAAGGTGCCTTGGGAGGCAGAATTTTTTCCACAGAAGTCGTGTGCAGGGTGGAAGCCAACTCTGGTGGTAGAATTTCTCAAAAAGGCAAAGATAACCTCCACAGAGCTTTTCCTCAAGATCCACTTGACAGGCTGTGTAAATTCTGTCATTCGAGGTAAGAGTGTTGCAGCAGATGGTTTTGGATACTGGGTTATAAAGAGTTGGTATGGAGCCCACATGAAAATGTTTCTCCTTTTCAACTCAAGGAGGTGATATAAAGGATGCAATCGACTGAATGTTTAGGTCCCTCCAAAATTTGTATGTTGAAACCTAAACCCCAATGTGATTTGGGGCAATGGGAGGTGGGGCCTTTGGAAGATGACTAGGTCCTGAGGATGGAGCCCTCATGGCCGGGATTGGTGCCCTAATCAGAGAGGCCCCAGAGAGCGCTTCTGCTTCTTCCAGCACGCGAGGACACGGTGAAGACAACCTGTGAACCAGGCTCACTGAAGGCTCTCAGCAGACACTGAATCTGCAGACACCTTAACCTTGGACTTCCAAACCTCCACAACTGTGAGAAATAAATGTTTGTTGTTTAAATCACCCAGTCTGTGATGCTAAGAGCAGCCCAAATGGACTAAGTCAGAAGGATTCTTGGGAAAGCATTTTACTCCACTGAGAATTTGTGGAAATCTCTCCAACCATGAGACCATTGCAGCTGCAGATGGGTTTCGACAGATATTCCAAACTCTCTTCTAAGAAAATACAAGTGTACAAGGTGAGCTAGTGCCCACTCTTCTGAACACGGTCATTAGATTAGTGTTCTCAGAGGAAAAAAGAGGTAATATTCTCAAATCACTCAGACCTACTCAGTGTACTGCATCAGTGTTTGCTAGCTGTAGATTACTCATTCTTTATGGATGTCTACAGTGTATCAGGCACCATTTCAGGTCTGATAACCCAGTGGTAAGCAAAGTAGACTAGATCCATGCCTTCTGGTTGGGGAAATGGGGAATAAGCATATAAATAAATAAATACAATACCACCTAATACTCATAAAAACTATTTAAAAAATAGAGTAATAAGGCATTGCAATGGCATTCTGAATTAAAAGAACTGAAAAAAAAAAGCAATAAAAGTTCTTTGAGAGCAAAACCCCTTGTCCTGTTTATCCTAAGACACTTGGGGTCTAATGCTATGCATGCCTGCTAGTTAGTAGGTGGGTAGGTGTGCACCATTTTTTTTTTTTTAGCATTTGTTGAATTAATTCCAAATGCATAAAAAATAAAGCATCAACCAAAGCAGGAACTTTGAAAGAAAGGATTAGAAATACACTAACAAAGCTTAAAATCCTTGGCTATCAAAATTCTAATGCAAATGGCCATGGCCCTAAGCACAAGGAAAGCACTTAGAGTTGCTCTCTGCCTGAGGGTAAAGCTTCTGGCCCTCCCCCTGCTCAGGGAACTTCATGAAAGCAGCCTCATTTGTCTAAACCCCAGTACACTTCGTGCTCACTGCAGAGAAGGGAGCATTGGCTTTACTTTGATTCAGATTTATTATGGCAGGACACACAATCGCTTCCTTACTGCAAGACACGAGGGAGACTCTAGGGTGGAACCTAGGTGTTAAAAGCCATTTGATGCTGCGCTTTCAGCCACACCTCGTGAGGGGTCAGCAAGAGACACCAAGTAGGGAAAGAAGCCACCCTCCCACAGACGGCAGGCTGCTGAACCAGTGTCTCTTCTAACTCGCTAGTCATTACAACTCATCAGCATATTACAGGATCTGACAGAAAGAGGCCACAGATTCAGGGAGGAGGTGTTAGGTCATTTATTCATTTCTCTGGGTTGTCAGTATTAGCTCCTAAATGCATGTTTATGAGAGGAAAGAGGGTTTTGTTGTTCTTAGTTGTAATAAGATGCTGTGTTTGAGTCGGGTCAATCTGTATCTATTTATAATTACAATTAAAAAAAAAAAACCTGTAGTACTTTTTGCAATAGCCAAGATGTAGAAGTAACTTAAATGTCCACGGACAGATGAGTGGGTAAAGAAGTTATATCTATATATCTACATATATCACACACACAATGGAACATGACCCAGCCATAAAAAAAAGAATAAAACAATGCCATTTGCAGTAACGTGGATGGACCTAGAGATTATCATATCAAGTAAAGTAAGTCAGTCAGAGACAAGCAAATATATTACTTATATATGTAATCTAGAAAAAATGACACAAACGAACTTATTTACAAAACAGAAACAGACTCACAGTCATAGAAAACAAACTTACATTTACCAGGGGAGGAAGGGGGAGGGGAGGGATAAACTGGGAGATGAGACTAACTGATAAAAACTGCTATGAACAGAATAGGTGAACAAAACAACAAGGTCCTACTGTATAGCACAGGGAACTATATTCAATGGCTTGTAGTAACCTGCAATGAAAAGAATGTGTGTATATACATACAACTGAATCACTATGCTGTACACCAGAATACATACCACATTGTACATACATACATAATACAACATTGTAAATCAAAAAAATGCAAAAACATAAAATAAAATGACCTAAAAAAAGGAAGTACAAACATTTTTTAATTTTTTCTAAAAATTAAAAAAAAAATTAAAAGCCTGCACTATCCGTAGAGCAGAGATAAATTTTTGCACACTCATGAATTAGGGCAACATTTATATTGCACTAGTAATAGAAATTGTTTATTACCGTTCAGGTTTCCTGCTTATTAGATCATTGGTAGGAAATAACTTCCTCATTTTTACTGGGCAACCCTCTGCCATAAAGCTCTGGACCCAGGGGCCTTTATGTGTTCTCTCATGCAGTGGCTCTGTGACCGCTGACTTCGTGGTCACACCTGGATTCCAGTTTTGGCTCTTTTCTCTCTTAACTGCATGATCCTGGGGAAATTACCTATCTTCTCTGAGTTTCTACTGCCTCCCCCATAAAATGAGGATGACAATATGTACATCAAAGATGACTAAATAGCAATGCATGTTCCTTTGCTAGGGCTGCCGTGACAAAACCCCGCAGACTGGGTGGCTTGAACAGTAGAAACCTCTCACAGCTCTGGAGGCTGGAAGTCCAAGATCTAGGTGCTAACAGAGCTGGATTCCTCTGAGACCTCTCTCTTTCTGGTTTGCAGATGGCCATCCTTTTGCTACCTCTTGGCATGGTCATTCCCCTCGACACATGTGGAGCCCCAGTATCTCTTCTGCATATAAGGACACTAGCCATATTGGATTAGGGCACCACCCTAATGGCCTCATTTTAACTTACATTCTGGGAATTGGGACTTCAACATATGAATTTGGGGGGACACAATTCAGTCCATAACACAATGTCTGTAAGGTACTGAATAAATATCAGACTCCTTCTGCTTCCCCTTTTCCAAATTAGGGGTTGTCCCAGATCAGCAGATCTCAAAGTGTGGCTGTGGATCCTGAGGTTTAACAAGCTTCTTTCAAGGGCATTTGTGAGATCAAAACTATTTTCATAGTAATACTAAGATTGAGACATTTTTTGCCTTTTTTAAGTGTTGAGTTTTGCACTGATGGTGTTAGAGCAATGATGGGTAAAACCATCAGCCCCCATACCATGCATCAAGGCAGTGGCACCAAACTTTGCTTGTAGGTAAAAACAGTTGCCAATTTCATTTAAGAATGGCCCTGATGAAGAAGTCAGAGTTATTACTCAAGCTCAACCCTAGAATACATGCATTTGTAACATTTTGTTTGATGAAATGGGACATGCTCATATCAAGTATGTCTGCCTCATACTAAAGGAGGGTGGCTGTCTTGTGCGGCTGACATGCGAGCTCACCTAGCTGCCATTTTCGTGGAGCACCAGCTTACACACTTGCAAGCTTTGATCTGATGATGTTTGACTTGCAGACAAACAATGGTTATTGGAACATTGATATTTGATGACGTTTTCTTGAAAATGAACAAGTAGACCTCTCAATTCAAGGCAGGAAAAAAACTGTGTTTTTCAGTATTTTTCACCAATGATCAAATTGGAACTATCAGGCAAAAATTGGAATTTTAGAAAACATATATCTCCTACCATGAGCTTAACAGTTTTCCATTGCAGAGACATTTTCCTGATGTGACTGGTGGTGATATTTAAAAATATGATTTTTAAAATATTATATAGGAAAATGTGCCAAAATTTGGAAGGTCTGCATAACTCAGTGAAATAATATTTTCCAAATGACCAATTTATGCATTCAAATCATGCATGGATAAAAAAATTATTTCAAAGTGGAAGGTGAACTCATAGATTATTTAAAGTTTTTAGAAGTTTATTGATTTAATTTCAGATTCTGTGTCTTGCTGACCTTCGGCGTGGTACGATTATGTGAAAAGACGATTAACATACACTTCTCTTTTCCAACTACGTATCTGTGCAAAGCCAGGCATTCTTCACATACTTCAACCAAAACAACATATCACAACAGTGAATGCAGACACAGGTGTGAGAACCCAACTGTCTTCTGTTAAGCAAGACATTAATTTATAGCAATGTAAAACAATGCCACTATCCTTCATACACTTGTTTTTTTTGTTTGTTTGTTAGCTTTGGAAAATAAAGTTGTTTTTAATAACAACTATGACATTATGTTACCACATGGGTTTATTATTATTTTTAAAAGAATTAACAAATGTATATTTTAAACACTTCATAGTTTTAACTTCTAATATAGCAAGTATTTATAGACATAACCCACATAAATATAATCTCTTTGAGGGTTCACAAAAATTTTTAAGAATATAAATGGTTCCTGAGTCATCTCTCACCACCTCTAAAAAATATTGATAACTACTGACCTAGGTCAGTGTTTCCCAAGACACAGCACACACACTGCTGATCAAACATGAGATAGTTCTAATGGTGACACAGGTAAACTTTTAGAAATTTTATAACTACAAATTTATTTTAATTTTTTATGGCAAGCAATACTGGCTTACCATTTTTCAAAATTTTAGTCACCAGTTCTTTGACTTTAATCTCACCTGCAAGCTATGTCAACCTCTGGGCTTCATTTGAACCAGGAAACATCCCAAACTCAGGTTTTAGAGATGGTGATACCACTGTTCACTACCTAACTCTAGGGAAGTGGTGTGGGAGTCAGTCTTGAGAAGCAGGGTGGGCTAGGGGCTGGAGTCCTGAAGCCAGCATCAGGAGACCTGGGTTCTTTTCCCGATCCTGACACAACTTTGTCCTGAGGCCCTGGACAAGTCACTTCATCTCTCCAGATCTCACTTTTCTTCTCTGCAAACAACGGGTTGAACCAAATGACCTTCCAGTTTGAACAGCCTGACTCAGAAGAAGACTGGAAATAGTTTCTGGGGGAGCTGGTTGTCTCCAGGACTCCAAAGGGATGAGAGCAGGCACCCCACGTGAGGTACCACTCAGGCCACCCAATTCCAGGCTCTGCCTTTATGGACACAGTCTCCATTTTCATTTCCACTGTGTGATTTCTTCTTAAGCTGTGACTCTGCAATGGCACCAGAACTTAACATAATTAAAGGAAGGGGGCGGACACATCAGATGGGTGAAAAGACGTGGCTGCCTGAGCCCCAGGACTGTGTATTCTCATCTTGGCTCCGCTGCTGTCTGAGGACACATCATGTACCCTTTCTAAAACCTAGACTATGCTTCTGGACAACTGCATTAGCCCATCTCCCAGGCCTGTTGTGAGAAATAACTTATAAAAATAGGCATGTAAAAGAGTTTGCAAAATGAAGTGCTAAAATGGAAACGGGCCACATGCTGAGTATTCTTATCCCACCCGGCTCACTAATAAATATAAATTTGCTATTAGTTGGAAAGTCCTTAAGAACATAACTACTTAATCGATACAACACCAGCAGCCTGGCAAATTAGCATGAAGCCACAGGCCTGAGACCCGAAAGAAATTAAATTGGCACTTGATAGAAATTGGACTGTGAGCAAGATTTCTGGAAATATAAAACCCAGCCCACGAAACCAGAACCACTTTCTACATGGTTAGGGCTAGGTGCCGGTAACGAGCAGGTCCACATTGTGACACAGTGACACATACCCATGAAATTTTAACATCTATCTGCAAGACTGACGTATGAAATGTGCTTTGCTAATGGACTTGAGAAGGAATTTCGCAAATGAAAAAATGGTATTGCTATTATTACTCTAAATAAATTTACCTTTTGAAAAAAATTCGTTTAAACTAGGCAATTTAAGAATTAATGAGAGGGAAGGAGGGAAGGCGGGGAGAGAGCAAGGGAGTTAGCTCAGTTTATTTGAATGCCAGGTTTTTTTTTTTTTTTCCTCTAAGTCCTGTATGAGATAACTTAGCAGGAGAATTGCAGTACCTACGGGGACAAAGGTGTATGTCTGTGTCTCTACAACACCCACATAAAACTCCGGAAAGGAAAACAACTGGAATGGTCAGTTGAGCTAGTTTTCTCTTGAGAGTTGTAGTCATTCCTCCAGTAGCTGGTGGTTCAGCTTTTCTCCTTCCCTTTTCTAGGCGATGAAAGCTGGCCACAGTTGTCTTTACGGCAGCCTCCTTAAAGGATGCTTCGATTCTGGCATAAGGAAAGGTCTGAATGAATACATTGTAAGAGTTTTTGTCACCTCTGTGTTCCCAAGTCCCCTCTCTCTGCCTGCCTAGCACATCTGGCAAACCGAGCAACAGTCCGTGCTCCTAGGACAGCAGCAGGCTTCTTTGATTGCCCTGTGTTCTTTTGCTGGATACAAAGGTTTAGTCATGGTCAGATTCCCTTGCCTCATTTCCATGGAGTTAAACTAAATGACAATCTGGCACTCCGTCTTGTCTCTCGGAGTCAGCAGGAAATGGCAGCTCCACTGAGACCAGTCTTGAAGAGAAAAGATACTTTTTGCTAGAACCAGCCAACCCAAAAATTTCTTATTCCCCAGGTAGTCCATAAAGTATTCATGACTTAGAGATTTAAAAGACCCAAAACGTTTGTCAGTTTGTTTTAATTTTTACCCTTCAGCCTTTTGGGGGGTGGGGTGGGAATTAGGTTGATTGGTTGGTTGATTGATTGATTTTTTTTTTCAATGGTGATACTGGAGATTGAACCCAGAACCTTGTGCGTGCTAAGCACACACTACCACTCACCCCTATAAAATTAGGGTTGAGGATTAACACATTACTATATATAAAATAGATAAACAACAAGGACCTACTGCATAGCACAGAGAACTATATTCAATTTCTTGTAATAACATTTAACAGAAAAGAATCTGAAAAGAAAAAATACATATGTATGAATATGCATAACTGAATCACTTTGCTGTACACCTTAAACTAACATTGTAAATCAAATACACTTCAATAAACATTAAAAAAAAAAAAAAGACCCAAAACAAAGATCATATTCCAGGCTCCACCCTCCAGGCTTGCACTGTAGAGTACTTTGTATCTACAGGCAAATGTAACTCAGGAAACAGACTCCAAATTCAGTTATCCCAAAGTCTGGGCCAGCTGAGCCCAGACTTGATGACACAAGAACCTTTCCAACATCTGTTCTACGCATCCAGCAAAGGACCAAAGATGACCGTTTATTTGATTTATTGATAGGGTACAGTCCTTTTGCCCATTATTCCACTGCAGTGAGCTGGAAAACAGCAGTTCTTTGCCACTTGCAAGCCTGCAATAAAATCAAAGAAAATCAGAGAGAGGAGGAGAAAGAGAAAGAGAGAAAGGAAAATCAAAGCCTCTGATTATCAACCAGGTATGCACACAAAGCTCTCTGTGGAAAGAGAGCTGTTAAATAGGATCGTTTTAACAGCTATTACTCTGACACTACTTGTTGCCATCTAAAAAATATGTCAGAAGCTGTCATATAGACCAGGGATGAAACTTCCATTTTTTCCCCAAATGTCTTCTCTTATCAAACCTGGTAACCCCAAAACGATAACTTAATTCCTTGAGCAATAAAATTAAAAGTAGAATTATTGTTCAGTACACTAAAACGTATCAAATGACTGAAAATATAGTTCAAAATTGTCAGAATTAGAGAAGATGACATACTTATATATAATTTTTGAAATGAGACAAATTATTTGCAGGAAGTACCACCCCGGCACAGTTAGTGAGTTTTGCTGGAGTGATGGAGGCAGTGAATAGGTCACCAGGGACTCGTAGTCAGGTGGTCTGTCTCTAAAACAGTACCCTGATCAAACTGCCACTCTTCCATCAAAAATGAATAAATAAATAAATAAAAAGTCAAAACCAAAGGAAGAATTCCTAAAAGTTAGGCAATTGAGTGTTTATTTTTGCTATTGTTTTCATACTAAAGAGGAACATGAAAGAAATCTCTCATTCAGCAGCTGCATCTAATTTAATATGAAGCTCCCAAAAGAGGAGCGAACAGGATGTGATGAGGAGCGGTTAAACATGGATGCTAATATTTTGTGAGGCATCTGGTACTGTTCTACCACCTAGAAATCTAAGAATCAAATTAGCAGATTCAATTCTGCCAGAGTTATCAAATTATTGTCAAAAGGATTTTTGCAAAGCAGGCTCCTCCCTCCCAACATCTGCTCTACCTACCCATCTAGTGAAGGACCAAAGACGACCATCTATTTGATTTGCTGATAGGATATATTTTACCAGCTGCTTGTCCGGCTAAATCCCACACCTTTTATCGTAAGAGCCTTCGGTTACTGAATCATTCAACAGAGAACGCTAATAAACTAGTGCACCCAGAGGTCCAAGTAGAGGTGATTTAAACATTTTATTTAATTCATAAAACATTGAATTGTAAAATATTTACATATTTTATAAATATGTTAAAAGTGTGTCAAGATTTAAGTGAACACCCAAACATCTCCATCAGCAAATAAATAAAAGCAGTTTATTTTGGGTGGGGAGGGGAGGCATGAAAGAAAGAGTAATAAAGATTACCCGAATGTTCTACTCAGAGCCTGTTAATCTGCTTGAGAAATATAATTTCATCCTAAAAAAATTGCAGAGGTTACTACCAAGTTTTGCTGCTCATCCTTGCTGTACTATTAGAATCAGATGACAGATTGCTGGGCAAAATCTGTTAGGCAAAGTTGCCAGGGACTTGACTTGCCAATGTCTTGCAAGAGGTGTGGAATGAAAGAGTATTTATTTGTCTGGGATGGGATATGTATGCCTTGGCCTTTTCATAGAGTCATTTCTCTTCCTTCCAACCAAAATGGAAGCCGGAGTTCCAGTGTGCATCAAACATACTGGATCCGGAGACAATTGACTGGAACCTGACTGCTGAGGATGTGGCTCGTGTAGCTCGAATTTATGACGGTGCATCTGCTGTGAGTGGTGTCTTGAATAGAGGCCAGGAACTCTTCCGTCAGCCACATCCATATGCTATGCATGTGTTCAGTGCTACGCACATTTTTTAAATTTAGCTCTTGTGGGTACATGTTCTACACTTTCCCCCTGTACGTGATTTTCTAAAATATGCTTTAGAAAATATACACAATCTTTTCAAAGTCTTTGCTGACTCACTGGGGGTTCTTTTGAATGTTTTCCTTTTGAAAGCCTTAAGTTAAGTAGTCAAAAGTGTACAACTCAAGCTACTCTTCATCTGCTAAGATTAAAACTTACTGCTTGGTCTAGCACAGCTGTTAGGTGATGACCAGTTAGGAAACTTCTCTTTTTCCATCTAGATGCAAACTCTAGCTCTTTTTGGTGGGCTGAAAATTGGTGAGGAAAAACTGGGGAGATGATCACCCTGGCCAGTTTGGGGCCAGCTTATTTGTGAATCTTCCACACGTGCTTCGTCTTAAAGTTTAGACAGAGTTCAACCTGTGTCAATACTGCATTTGTTGGTACTGCCTAGAAGGTATCTCCTTGAAGTCCGTGATTGAGGAGATGGGGACTCAGACATTGATGGCTAAAAATTCAAGCAGCTATGTTATCCAGCAGATTAACTTCCACTGCTCTTTTTTCAAATGATAAAGAAGTGAATCAAAGTCATCACCTAAGTCAGGCATTCCTGTTACAAGACTGAGAAATCCAAACTCTGTTGGTTGGCTACAGCATTCCTGGAGGCCTCGGCGTTCATCCAGCTAACATGTAGTGGTTACATTTTATCGTCTTTTTGTTCCTTGGAAAACAATACATCACCATTATCTGGATGTTTATAAAAATGTTCTTATTTAGCATTTATTTTTTTAACTCATTTTTAAAATTTTTTAAAAATCTTTTTAAAGGAGGTACTGGGGATTGAACCCAAGACCTCTTGCATGCTAAGTATGTGCTGTACCACTGAGCTGTATCCACCCCCCACCCCCGTTCTTATTTAGCATTTAAATGAACACTTTCAAAACATTCCATTTGTGTTTCACTTGACCCTGAAATCCAAGTTCTATTTTTCTTCTCCTTTATAGGCAGATAAGATACCTATGCTTACATCTTACTGTTATAAATTCTTGAGGGTCAAGACTATGCATTCTTTCATTTTGATTTTTTTTTCTTTCTTCTCCTTATTTTACTTTCTCCACGGCATCTACACTCCTGTGCATACAGAAAGCAGAAAACATTCTTAATTAGTTGTGTTTCCCTCTTCTCTCAGTACCAAACTACGCTGATAGCTTCCAAATTCATTTTCCTCTAATGTTTTAAATCATTTGAAAAATACATCTAATAATGTAATGTGAAATACAGGGTTTACATTTTTAGCATGTTTTTGCATTCTTAACTGCTCTGAGGCACCCCTTAAAAGACAGACTTCATCAAACTTTTCAAAGGAATTAGAAGTGTTATTTGAAAATGTAATCATTTTACAGTGGGTGACAGCAAAATAATTGGATGACAGCCACATAATTGATTAATTCAATATATTCAGCCTATAAAATGAGCCAGTTGGAATATTATATGGAACAAACATCTAAATATTTCATATTCATCTTCTTACCATCATACAGCCATCATGAATTAAAGGAGAAGAAAAGTTACCCTCAAGAAATAGCTTTGTAAAGTGTATTTCTAGATGTTTTTCTTCCCTGAGGAAGAATAACCTTCTACTCAATCTAGCTGATATTTTTATGGTCACTGCATTTGATGAAATGATAAAGTGAAAAACCACTATGGGATTTTACCCAAGGCTGGGAACCACTGAGAACTATGCTCTGAGACTGGATGAGATGACACTTTTCATGAATCTTTCTTAAGGCTGCTCTATGAACTCAACCATTTTCAAAGAAGCATTCAGAATAGTCTGAAACATCACATGCCTGACTTCCTGTAGGTCTCGTGACTCCCCCTAGACTCTTCCTAAGTCAGGCATAAATCCACAGTGTACATATTAACAGCCCCGGCCATCTCTCTTGCCCTTAAAAGTGGTAGCAATGCTGTATGTTTCCTCATGATAAAGCATGAGAGACCAAGTTATAATTCACTTAAAAATCTTACTCCGCTAGGAGGAAGTCATTCAGCTCCTCTAAACATCTGCAAACATTTGATCTTATTCCAATCCACCTAAAAATTAGCCTTTTTTCTCCTACCAGGGAAGGAGCATTATCACTCAATGCCAGCCTTTTCCTTGTGACAGCTCTATGTCCAGCCCATCCAGTCCGTCACTGAACCCTGCCTCTACTTGCTCTTAATCTCTCTCACCCACCCTCTTGTCTCTCTGCCCACGGCCACTGGCATATTTCAGACCCTCCTCGTCCTGGATTACTGTCATACCCCCTCCAGCCTACTTCATTACTTAATCCTCCACACTCCTGTCAGAAGGATATCTTTACTCTTCAATTTTGAAATAATTTTAGACTTACACAGAGAAGTTGTAAAATCAGTGCAGAATTTCCATAGACCAGCCAGCCAGCCTTCCCTAATACTAGCCTCCTACATGATCATAGTACAGTTACCAAAGAATATTTTTTAACCAGAATCTGATCACATTATTTCTTAGCTTAGAATGGGTCCTCAGCACCTTCAAGATAATGCAAATCCCTTGGCGTGATGACAGTGCCCTCCACGGTCCAATCCTCTCGGCTTCACTGCTTTTCTACCTGTGATGGTTAATTTTATGGTGACTTGACTGGGTCATGGGGTGCCCAGATATTTGGTTAAACATTATCTCTGGGTATGTCTGTGAGGGTGTGTCCAGATGAGAGTCACGTTTGCATCTGCAGACTGAGCAAAGCAGATTGCCCTCCCCACTCTGGGCATGCATCATCCAATCTGTTGGAGGCATGCTTCGAACAAAAAAGCAAAAGAAGGGAGAATTCACTGTCTCTGCCTGCCTGACTGTTGAGTTCTGACATTGGTATTCTCCTGCCCTCAGACTAGGATCCATACCATTGGCTTCCTAGGGCTTGCCGGTGGCAGAGTGTCGGACCTTTCAGCCTCCATAATCAAGTGAGCCAGTTCCTTATAAGAAACCTCTCTCTCTCTCTTTCACATGTGCACACACATACCTATGGTTCTGTTTTTCTGCAGAACCCTGACTAACATGCTACCTGAGCTCTACACACCTGTAGGAAACTACACATGGTTTCTCGAATTGTTCTGATTCTTCTGGGCCTTTGCACATACAGTTTTCTCTCCCTTGGATGCCGTTCATTCCACTCTCCACCTCCATATTCCAAACCTTCCTGTTTTCATCTGGCTAACACTGACCTGGCCCTCAAGACTCAGCTCTGTCTTGTTCTCTGACTCAGCACCGAGGCCTCTGCTGGTCATAGTATTGTCCTACACTGTTATCCTGTCTGCTCACCAGATCCTCTCCTACAGCTTCTGGGACAGTAGCTGCTAACACATAATAAATTTTCATTGTGTCTAGAGCAGGGGCCAGCAAACTCTAGCCTCTATGCCAAATCCCACCCTCCTCCTGTTTGGTAAATACAGTTTTGTTGGCACACAGCCATGCTCATTGACTTCTGTATTATCTGTGGCTGCTTTGGCACAATGGCAGAGTTGTGTGGCTGTGACAGAGATCATATGGCCCACAAGTATAAGATATTTCCTATCAGGTCAAAGAAAAGGTTTGTCAACCATTAGTCTAGTGGACAAACCAAGAATCAACTCCATTTTATATTTGATTATCAAGTGCAATGTGTGCTAAAAGTCAATGAATTTGTTTAAAAGAAACCCTTTTCAGTGCATTAATCATGATCATTATATATGAAGTGGGAATCAGCAAAGATGTTTTAAAATAACAATTTCCAGTGGTGGCAAGGGTGCAGGAAACAGTCACTCTCACACACTGCTGCTGTGAGTGTAAATTAGTACCTTATTTCTGGAGGGCAATTTGACAATATGTTTCAAAAGCATTAAAATACTGCATAACCTTTGTTTCAGAAATTTCACTTCTAAGAATTTACCCTAAGGAGTAATCAGAGATGCGCACAAAGATTTATGTACTATCTCACTCACCGGAGCATTATTTACAATATGGAGACATTATACCAACTAAATACCACCTAAATAGCTAGCAGAAGGAAAAAATGGTTAAATAAATTACATCCACAGCCTGGGAAATTAATGTAGCCATTTTAAATCATAGGGAACACATATTAATAGAGGGAAGTGCTCATTATATATTGTTAATGGGAAAAGAAAGTTCTAAAACTGTAAGTAAGGTATGATGCCATTTTTAAAATAGTACACATACTACATGCACAGAAACAGAAAAAGCCTTAAAGGAAATGTACATAAAGGTTAACAGGAACTATCTCTATTATGTCTGATATTTCTTTTCTTTGTTGTTCATCTGTGAATTCTGTGCAATAAACCTATATTACTTAGGCAATTATAGTTTGTTTTTTAAAGAAAGAAAATGTGCAGTTCTCCCATTCCCTAAGATTTGGAAGGATTTTTACTTTTTTCAATTACATAATTTCAAATACAGAGGGTGAAATTAAAAATACTCTGGCTGAACAGAGGTCAGAAGCTAAGAAATGCCTTCTCCCCAACCCACCCACCCACCCATTCCCACATCAAGAGAATCAACATAACATCTGAACATTGGCCAGGAGAAGGAAAAATGCTCCCTTCGGCATTTGATCAATATGGGGGTAATTTGTTGCCTAAGGTTGACTACCATGAAGTTTAAGCAAAGATCGGTGGCAAAAAAGGTTGAAATCTGTAAAGTTTGGAGGGTACGGGGAATGGGATGAACTGTCCACCTAACTTCAAGTAACTAGTTTTATTGGTTTTTTTCCCTCACTTTCAGCTGGATATTAAGTATTATGTGGACACAATATTTGGGAACAGCCTCACACATAGTTGACCCTCCAAGGGACAAGGAAAATTGGAATCTAATGGGCCAAACAACTTCAGTGAATGACGTATGTGTGTGTGTGTGGGGTGGTGATGGTGGTGGTAGGTGGAGGTGGGAAGTACCATGAGTACAGATGGAATCTTCTGGTTAATAAGTCCATGGACTCATGTATTTTGTCTGTGGGTGATTTGTATAGCCTTTACTTAAAAACCTGGTTGAATAATTGGTCACCATTGTCTAAACTGTTAAGTGTTTTCTCATTTGCCCCAAATTGACTCCCACTGCTCCAGCCAGGCCTGCGATGTTTCCTCCTATGCCCTGTTCCTTGCCACACACCCCTACTTCTCCACTTCTCTACTTTTTCTAAAATATGCTTATGACTGTGGCCTGCTAAGTGCAGGACAGGGTTTCTCGAAATGTGGTCCAAGTATTAGATTCACCTGAAGCGTGTGTTTAGAAAGCAAATCCCGGGGCTCCACCGCGGACACACCGACTCAGTCTCTGAGGCTGGGTCCAGGGATCTGTACTGTCATCAGGCTGCTGACCACCGATCACCAGGTGATCTTCCTGCATATTAAAATTTGAGAACTCCTGGGTCAATGAGTGCCAGCATTTCCAGGTGGATCCATCTTTACTGAGACTTTGGCGAGATAAAATGACTCAAAACATAAAATGTAAAGGCTAACATGTCAAGGCCTGCTGAGGAATCATTCCTCAGGGAAGGGGTGGTACCTTTTGGCTTCTTCTCTTCCCTGCCTCCAAAAGCCATATCTATCCTGCCTTCCGTTAAAAGAAGCCATCATTCTCTTAGGGAGGAGAGCAAGGGGGAATTAAATAGTAAAGCCATATTAATTGTTAGTGTCTTTAAGAATTCTGCACTCTTGGGGTGCTTGATATTTACATTTTTTACCTTGTTTTTAAGCCCCAAAAGTATCCATTCTAAGTCCCAGAGGGATTGTTTCTTCCTTTACTATCCTACTTCTTTATTTGTATTTACAAAATTATTCTTTAATCAATCCACCCTTCAAAAAGGTCTTTTGATAGAAATAATACCTTGACTGGAATTGCTGATTGGAGTTTTGTCTCTAAAGCTGACTTTGAATGGATGTGTTACCTAGCTGGATAAGGTATGACATTAAGTTTGCGAAGCAGCATTCTTATTTTCAGTCTTACATGTAGTGATGGGCAAAAAGGGATCTCTTCTGAGGGGGAAACCTTTCATTTGCATTCATATCCACGTCAGTTTCAAGGGCAGTAATTACAAGTCTGCAACTATATTCTCAACCTCAGTCCACATTTCTGGGGGAAAAATTGTGGATAATATAAGGCCACATTATTTTAAATTGCCAGTAGATTCCATTACATATTCAACTCCTGCACAATAACCTTTATCTAGTCACCATCTTACTTAATCTCAGTGGTTTCAAAGGTGAGCTGTTGCTCTTCATGAATATGACGGTTGACAAGGTACAGACTGCCGAGTTTGATCTTAATAGGAGTTGAGAGATATTCATCAGACTCTTGCCTCTCCAAGGTTCTGCAGCAGATAACAAAATTGTGAAATGCTACGTTTGAAAGACTGCAGATTGACAAGCTCACAGCTATTCCCATTTTCTTCATTCAGAGGACATTTTGGTATTGCTTTGACAGAAAGATCTCTGCAGAGGAGGGTATCGTAAAAGCTTTGCCTAATAAACTGTAATGCTCCTAGACCCCCAGGTCAGACTGAAGCGCCACAGTTCCTGTTGCTGTGTAAATGTGACGAGCCATGATGGGAGCTTAGCTATTCATCTCTGAGTTATAAATTCATCCTCGCTGAAGACACTGCATTAATAGGGCTCTGCTTATGCGTATGTATGTGTGTATGTTCTGGCTGTGTGTGTGATCTTTAAAAGGATGGTATTAAAAAGGAATGGAGGTACTCAAACACAATTTAAATCAAATGTGTAACATATAACAACTTTAAAACATTAGAGACCCATGACATGTTAAGTACATGATAAAGGATGTGTGTGTGTGTGTGTGTGTGTGTGAAATGTTTAAAAATCCAGACATCTGATACTAATAAATCCTTTGCTGGTCTCCCACTAGGAAAATGAAAGACAATTTTCTAACTGCTTTGTCCCTGAATATGTATATATACAATGGAGTTTTGGGGGGTTTGTTTTAAATTTCAAGCCCTTTATATAAAGCCATCAAATCTTAGAAAATTCTGGTGAAGTGGGAGCAGTTAGTGCCCTCCTATGTTTATTCAATCAAAAGCCAGATTAAGTTGGGAAGTTTCTATGACTTTCTAAAATTGAGGAGCATCAGGCAGCGAGGAGAGGTGAGGTGGGGGTGGTGACAGTGGCCCTTCCAGTGCTCTGGGCATTATACTGTAACGTGTGCCTCCAGCAGGAGCTGCAGGAATAGCTTAGCCAATAAGTAACTCACAGATACAGACTCAAAGTAAACTCGACCGACGAGATGCCAGCCCAAGACAGACAAGGCTCAATTTAACAGGATATAAAATACTATATTTGGTTTCAAAAAATCAATTAAACAAATATGGGCTGGAAGAGACTTAACTAAATGGCAGTTCACTGGAGGTTATCTAAGGCTTACACTTGGCCACAACTTTAATGTAAACTAATGGTAATGGTAAGATGGTAGCAACTTACATTTTTATAGGAGTCTTTGGTTGACTTATCTCTTTTGATGCTCCCAAAGATAAGCTGCGAGATAAGTGTTTTAATCCCTAAGTATAAAGATTCAAAAAACTAAAGTTAGGGAAGATTAAGAGCCTGTTCCTGAATAACATACCTAGTACCTGAGAGGTCAATAACCTAGAAGGCAGGATGGGTAACTAAAATTTATTGAGTACCTATTATGTACTGAGTCTTTATATATATTAATGGATTTATATTAATATATTAATATATATATATATTAATTCATTTAAACCTCAATACAATACTGTAAAATGGCCAATGTTTGTTCCAATTTATAGATGAAAAAAATTGAGGCTCGAATAGTTGCCTAGAATCATACTAATAATATTGTTGTAATGGGCTGAATGGTGTCCATCAAAAATATCAGGTCCTCCTCCCTGGAACCTGGGAATGAATGTTACCTTATTGGGAAAAGGGTCTTTGCAGATGTGATTAAATTAGGAATCTTGACGAGATAAACTGAGATTATCAGGATGGATCCTAAATGCTATCACAATTGTCCACGTGAGAAGCAGAGGAAGATTCGACATCACACACACACAGGGGAAAAGGTAAAATGATGACAAAGCAGAGAGAGATGTGGCCACAAGCGAAGGAATGCCAGCAGCCGTCAGAAGCAGGAAGGTCACCAGAGTATTCTCTCCGAGAGTCTCCGGAGGTCGTGCATCCCGCTGGCACCTTGATTTCAGACTCCAACCTCCAGAGTTGTAAGGACACACACTTCTGCTGTATAAAGCCCCCAGTTTGCGGTAATTTGTTACAACATCCCAGGGAATGGGATGGACACATTGTGGTGGAGGCGAACTTAAAACCTGTATTTGCTGGACTCTAAATTCCATGTTCTTTGTATTGTGAGATCCTAAAGAAAGAAGACTGTGGGAGATGGGGGGAAAGGGACAAGACCAAAAACTGTCACTAAATAGGATATCCAGGGCAGAAACACAGAGAAGTAAGGATGTTTTACACCTCCTTCTAAACAAACCAACCTCCCCTACTGCACCTTCAAGAAGAAAAACAGGAGCCTCAAGACAAAGAGCAAATCTCAAACTAAATATGGGTTCAACTAATAAATGTAATTTTTAAACAAAAGGAGAAGAGCAGATTAGCAAGAGCTAAGAAGAAATCCAATCACAAACAAGCGAAGAACTCACAGGCAAGGATAAACTAACATACACATGGTTTAAAAAGAGACCTAAGGGAAACTGATCGTTGTAAAAGAATATGCCAGTGTACGAAAAGGTGCCATGAGCACTGAGACCCCAGAGAGGAACGAAGACATCACCCACAAAGAGCATCACTGCAGTAGCATAAAGAACTAGTTATGTATTAGAGGAACCAGCACAGCTAGTCCTATGCAAAGGAGCAAAGTCACACACAGATGCTGACACAGGAAAAGATGATGGACTTAAAGAATTGTTAGAAAGAGGCCCAGGTGCAGACACATGACTAGACTTGCTCTGTTTATTTCTAGAGGTCTCAACCACACTAATGAGAAGGAAATTACAAGAAAGCCATTTTGGCTCAATGAAAGGAAGGAATTTTAAGCAACCAGAACTTCTCAACAGTGAAATAAGCCTCCTTGTGTGACAGTGACCTCCTCATTATAAGAAACATGAGAGTGGAGGCTGGGTGACCATCTGTCAGAGATGCTATAGATGAGATTTTAGCAGCTCTAAATTTTAATGTCTCTTCCAACTCTAGGAAACTATGATTTTATAAAAAAAAATGAATAAATTATAAAAAATAATTCATAAAGATGTTTAAAGGACAACTGATTGTGATGATGTTTAACATTTCCCTAAAGAGAATCAAGATATAATTTAAATTTAAATCTAAATGTTTAATTTACCTTAAACCACAATTGTGGCTAATCAGAGTTCTCAAATGGATATAGTTAACGTGTTTCAGTGAAACTTAACATATAAGCAGAGGTTAAATAGCTATTCAGCTACACTAATGGAGTCTACATTTGGCAGAAGCATAAGTCATAAGCCTTCATAAGCTACAAGCACCTGAGGATACGGTGAAGCAGTATAAGCATTTGAAGACAGAGGTCTGAATTAAAGGCCAGAGATCCAACTTCCCAGCTCTTAACAAGACATTGAACCCTACAGAGCTTCAATGTCCTCCACATTAAATGGGGATAAATGATAGTGGTCCTAACTCACCAGTGGTTGTAAGAATCTAACGAGAAAAATGAGCATGAAAGTGCTTTGTAAACAGTGCTATATACACATGAATGATTCTTATTCTTAGGACTTCAAAGCCTCACTGTCTTTTGAGGTAGTTATAGCTCTTAAAGTGATAAGCCTTGGGTTGGGCTGGCCTGGAAGCAGTCCCTGAGGCAAGGATTTGGGTGCACGTGGTTTGTTTGGACAGTGATCCCAGGACTCTCCAGTAGAAGAGTTGGGAAGTGAGATGGGGAAGGGAAGGAAGTCACTATGGGTGGGTGTTATGGAACACGTTAACTGCTGCTGTGGGTAAAGGTGGTGAAGTCCTGATGACGACCTGTGGGAGGCAGCATAGAATACACCTGAGTGGTGAGGAAGCTAACGTCTTTACTCCAGTTCCCACCAATCTTTGGTTGACGTCTACTCTCAGGGCAGTAGCTCTCCATGTTTCTGACCTGCTCCAGCAGAGAGCCTGCAGGCAAGGAGTCACAAGTGCTTGCAGTAGAAGTCATTGGGTATTTTTTTTCTCTTTCTGGTTTACTTAGAATGACCATCTCTTATAAACTGACTATACTTCAATTAACTTTTTTTTTTTTTTTAAAGGAGTCACTGGGTCTGCATGCTTCCATACGGGAAGGCCAGGGGGAAATGCACAAGGCACCACCAGCACCATCTCCAAGTTCTTATCTTCATTTGGATAAAACCAAGGCACAAAGAAGTTTTAAGACTTGGCTAAAAATATATAACTGCATATCAAAGACATACATCCCAACATAGTGAGCTACTCAGTTACAAAGACTCAAATTTCACCTTATGTGAACCAATTCATCAGAAGCTTTTAGTTTCCTTAAAGGCCATGTGCATAGGAGTCGACAGTATGACAAATATTTTAGCATTTTTTTTGACCAAAGGATCATCAATTTAAGAAATATGGAGCTAGGAGAAGTATAAAAAGACAATTAAAATAAAAACTGAATGGTAAAGAAGAATGCGCATATTTGAAAGAAAGGTAAGGGCATCGTAGTTCAGTTTTAAGATGCTCATCAAACAAGGCCTGCCCTTAGCCTGCCTTTCTCCACCCACACTCCACCTCCTATCTTGGTAAGTTAAGGTCTTTGGAAATTCACAGAGGAGGTTTCACCCATGTCTGGTTCTGCTCTTCCTTTCCTAGTCACGCCTTACGTTATGTGGTCTTGCAGAGCATTGTTTTCTCTCTTTCCAAGGGCTCGCCCTGACCTGTGCAAGACAGCATGCTAATTCTCACTTATCTCAGCTGTAAAGTATGATCTATTACAGTACTGGCCTGTCAGTCAGGCTTCTTAATGGTGTAAGGAGTGGGACTTGGTTCAGCAAATCCACTGTGAGGTGTGGGACCTGGGAGCTCCTTCATTCTGAGCGTTTAATGTCATTGACTTCCAGTGTGGCCTTTGAGCAAGTCATTTAACCTTCTTGGCTCAGTTAACCATATGGAAAATGAACATGATAATATCTCACAAGGGCATTGTGAGATTGCTCAATGTTTACAAAGTGCTTGGGAAATGGAAGGCCCTGGATGTGCCCCACAATGTCATTAATCATGTGGCCAGTCGAATTCGGGCAGCTGGATGCTTATAGAACTCTTTACTTCCTAGATAATTTCACTGCAATACCTCACAAAGCATGAAGCTTAAATCTACGGGAACTTGGGTGACGAATTTCACACCATAGTGGAGGACCCAGAATTTTTCAGAGACTGTATTTCTTCCTTTCTCAAGAGCAGAATGTTATTCAGGCATTGATTCTTTTCTTTTGGGAGCTATACCACTTCTTCAAGTACAATAGGCTTTTCCTTGTCTTCTTTGTTGCTTTGTTTGTTTACTCAGTCATTCAACAAACATCCATTTAGCCCTAGCTATATTCTGGGTACTCTGCTAAGTGTTAGAGATAAAAACACAAGGCAGACAAGGTTCCACCTTGGAGGGGTTCCCAGTCTGGAAGGGGAAATAGATATGTACCTAAAGAATTACTAAGGAAGCTCATGCTCCAAAGAATTATGGAAACCCAGGTGAATTGCTAAACTATGTGCCAGGAAGTGAATTAACCTAAGTTCCCCTCCAGGAATGACTTCCTCCTTCCTGAAACCTCTTCCTTGAATTCCATGATATTGCGCATCTATCCTGGTTCTGTTACTACCATCGTTCTTCTTCATCAGCCCCTCTTTTCCTTTCAGTTCCTTAAATGCAGGCAGTTCTCTAAGGTTCTACACTTGGTTTTCTCCACTCTTTACCTTCCTGTCTTCAATACATCTATCACCCGATGGCAGTGACTGTTAGAAGTGCACAGGTCCCACCCTGACCTTCTGTCTCAGTGTCAGACCTACCTGGAGGTCCTTGAACTCGACATGGCCCCTCCAAACTCACCACTTTTCTAATAATGTGACTTCCTCAGCAGGATCTCTCAATTTTTCTTAATAGTACCACCATTTCCCTTCGAACCCAGGCTTTAAACTCAAACATCACATGGGACTCCCTCTTGTCACTCAACCTCACATCAAAATGACCACCATGTCCTCTTTGTTTTGGTCCTGCAGGGCCTCTCAGATACTCCAAACTCCCATGTGCATGCTTGCAGTGGTCTCTTAGCTCCTACCCCTCTGGCTAAGTTCTTCTTCTCCAGTGCATTCATATACACCGACAATCAGAATTTTCTTAAGCATTCTTCTATTTATATTTCTCCTGCTCAAAAGTGTTGATTGCTCTCCAGTGCCTACTAAATGAAATTAGACCTCATCCTGGGTCTCAGGAACCTTTACAGAATGTCTCCAGATTTGTTTTTTAGTCTTTTTCCTCCAACACTGAGCATGAGATGGAGCTAGGTGGATGGTTGCTGGTCTCCAAGCAGATATCCCATTAGTCCCCTCAAGGCCCTTATACACACTATTCCTTCTGCCTAGAAGGCTCTCCCTGCCTCTCTCTGCCCAGTACACCCCACCTATCCGTCAAGGCCAGTCTCCAACATTGCCACTTCCACACGACACTTCTTCCTAGTCCCCGATTGCATTGGCCGATTCTTCCTTGCAACCTCCAAAACTCTTTTTGTTTCCTCTCTCACGACATGAATTCTGCTCTGCATCTACGTTATTCCCATATCCCTTTCTATTCCCTGCTTATCTCCTCTCAGATGGAAAGCTCCTTGAGGAAGTAGAATGTATCTTGTTCCGTCTTCATTATTTCCCTAGGACTTGCAGCAATACTCATTGAAGTAAGTAAAATGAGAAACCCCAGTCTTGCTGCTGCTTCAACTACTCTTTATTTATATAAATGGGCCTTGTTCGACAAGATTTTAAATATAATAGCTGGCCTCATTATTGAAAAGAAAAAAAGCAACAAAAAATTAAAACAAACAAAAAAAAGCAGTGCAGGGTCTGCTCTCACAATGTAAATTTTTACTACTTCAATTTAATAGTGAAACAAACATTTTTCGAGTCACTGAGTCTATGTTTGTTCAGTGCTGGCATATAGATAATAAGACCTCATTTTTGCCCTCAAGAAACCATCATCACATGTGGGAGGCTGATAAATAAATACATTGCAATGCCAGATAAGAAGTACAAAACTAAAAACTTGGCCAAGATACACAGGATAGAGGCAATGACTTAATGTAAGGGAATGTGAGTATGGGAAGTCTTGCCATAGGTGAAGCCAGACAGCTGTCCTGGAAAGCGAAGAGGGGGAGACCAACCATGTGGAGAGAGCAGCCTTTGCAAACACACAGGAACATGAAATGAGACGGTGGTGCAGCAGAACTGGACCCATTCAGTATTCCTGCCACATAAACATAGATGGAGAGCTTCCTAGTGCGATGGTAGTTAGGGAAGTCATCAGTAGCCACACTGCAAACAGCCTTCAGTATCTTGCTCTGGAGTTTGGATTTTTTTTCCCTAGAGATGATAGGGTGCTGATAAAGGAGCAAGTCTGACTTTCTTAAACTAAATTTTCTCATCATGGGTTCAGTTTTGACTTAAAAAAGTAAAAACCAGCGCTGACTAGAAAAAGGAAGTCAGGCCAAGATCTGGAGAAAAAGCGTTGCCTTTCACGGGTATTTATGCTTAAACCTACATTAGAACCTGCAGGGGAGGTCCCATTTGTCATCACTTCTGGAGCAGCAGTGGCCGTATTGGGAGTTTATATGCACCAGGTAGTATTCTAGGCATTTTTAATGGATTACCTCATACAATCTGTCCAACAGTCACATGGAGTCACATGGAGTCACTGTACAGAGGCGGAACTGAGGCGCAGAGGGTCGAGCCGCTATCTAGGGTCCCCAGCCGGCGAGAGGCACCCCAGAGGGCCCCGCACAGGTCCAGCCCCTGTGTATCCCAGCCCCCGACAGTGGCAGGAAAACTGTTGCGCAGATCTGCGCCTCTGTTTGTTTTTCTCTTTTTTGTGAGAGCAACTATGTTTCCGCGTTACTCCGCCCTCGGGGAGCCCGTTGTGTGCTGCGCGGCCTCACATCGGGGACGGCTGCTGCGACACACCGCGCGCCTCGCTCTGGAACAGAACCGGGTTGTGATTCAAAACAAAAACACTCAGAGCAGCACTGGAAACTCCATTTACAAGTTAAGCACATGCCTTCTAAAAGGAGAGAAGATTCCGGGAGGGGAGCAGCCTCTCATTGCCTATTCATGAGGGAGCCTGTCTCCCAGGGACGGTAGCATTTCCAACCAGGCTGTGCCCAGAACGGCAGCCGCAGTGCAAACAGCCGGTCCCTGGACTCAAAATCTTGCTGTAAACACGTACAACACAGACCCCCAAAGCCCACTTTTCAACATCTCACTGCAGTGGGTCTAACGTTAACACTTGGGATCTTGAATTGTGAGCTTACGTGTCTGGGCACGTGTGTACTTCTACACATAGGAATCCCGTATGTACAGGCTGAGATATTAATGTAATAAGAAAGATTCCAAAAACCACGTCTGACAATCTGCTGCATTACTTTGGAGTCACGAGTCACAGTGTGGGTGAGCAGACACACACACACACACACACACACAGTGCTGCGTAACACATAGCTATTGCCGTCTCTATTTTGGAGTGTGGAGGTCTAGGGTAAAATCTCACCTCTCTTCCTTGTACCTTTCCATCACGCTGCCCTAATCTTTGTATCCTTGAAAAAACTCTGGGTGCCTCTGTGTTATCAGTGTACCTTTTCAAAGGAAAAAAATACATAACATATTCATTGAAACAGACTTGCTGTGGAAAGTGGACATGTGCATCTTTTGACAAAAGCCCTGCCTCTTTTTTCAAACTTGAAATTTTGCCTGCCTGAAGTTGTTGACTGACGGACAAGAATTCTAGCAGGACGAAACTGTCTACATGGCCACTTCAGTGTCATCCTGTCCTGTCTGAGCACATGAAAAACCTGCACTCTCCTCTCCATGAAAGTGTCACAGACCCACTGCTTTCCGTTCCAGGCTCTGTACAAGTGTCAGGGTGAACTCAAGACACGTGCTATGTTTGAAGTCATAAATGCACTGAAGGAGCACCTCCTCGCTCCCGAAGGTGGTTTTACAGGGCAAGGACAGGCTTTGAACTGTGGGATTTTGATGCTAGATGAAGTTCTAGGACCTGTATGAAGGCAATCTGGAAGAAAGGTTCTAAAGCATGCTCAAGATGTTAACTAGAAAGCTATTCCAGGTTACGAGAAGTGAGATGAGCAAAATTATACCATCTAGATTTGGAGACGACGAATGAAGCCAGGGAGTAGGATGGCAACTTGGACACCGATAAAAGGACCATGAGACCCTGCCAAGCTTTGAAGATGAGGAATGGCTAAATTCCATTAAAGACTGTGGGACTAGACTGAGATTTGCTAGAATAAAAAGTGTTCATTGCCTGAGCATTTTAAGAAAATGGAAGTTGCCTTGTTGGACTAGACCAGAAAGAAGAAAGAGGAGGTGAGAGGTGGAGAAGAAGGAGGTTGTGATGATTGGCACTGGAAATGGGGTGATGTCAGGAGGAAAGCACCCCTGGGGACCTGAACGCAGAGTCAGCTTTTCTAGGCTGATGCTCGCTGATGCTGGAAAGTGTTCATTTGAATGTCATTAAACGTGACCTAGTGGCAAGGATATAAGTAAGGCCTGATATAAGCGAGAGAAAAAACCATAGTTATGGGGCTTAAGTGGCCCAGAGGGACCCGGTCACCTTGCACAGGGGCCCTTTTTCTGCCTCTGATCAGTTCAGTGACTCCACCACTGTCCTCTGAGGTATTGGCCACCACTGACAAGCTGGGCATCAGTGTAGACTCTTCACAGACACTGAATAACAGGAGGCCAGAAGGTATGTCTTCCACTTGAATTGGAGATTGGGGGCAGTGTTAGGGAAGCTACAAGGGAGAGAGGTGAGATTTACCCCAGACCTCCACACCTCAAAATAGAGAAACCCATAGGCATGCATCACACAGCATTCTGTGTCTCCGCTTGAATTAGATGAGGTACATTCCAGGAGAACTAGTGACCACCATGCAGAGACTGAAGGTGCTCCAGAACCTCTGAGGTCGAGAACACAGAATGTGTCAGGCAGTGTGCCCGCCCATAACCAGCCACAGCCACAGCAGGGCAGGGACCTGTTTTGTTCCTCGCTATTAAAAAGCCTGGCCTAATCCACAAAGGGCCCTCCAATGTGATGGTGATCAGATTTGTCACCACCCAGAATCAATTGTTGGCCATCTACTGGGGACCGGGAAATATACAGCTGAGATAAATTAAATCCAGAGTAAATCTCAAGCCTTTTGTAAACCAGCGGTTATAAATAGTTGGCTGACAAAATCCTTTCCAGCACTGTTTTGACAAAGGTGAGTTTCCTCCTGTTCTCCCCTTATTTTATTTCCTCCAAGATTTGCTAGTGAACTGGGCAAAAACTTAGGGTAGAAGAGGAAGCGAGCCTCTAAAAAGCCAAGTGCCAGCTCTCCCTGGAAATAGAACCTTTTCTTACAACTTCCCTCCAGAAGTTGAAAACCAATTATGGCCATGTTTAAAGAGGGTCGGTTATGTTAAGATTGGAGTTAATCCATAGGAATGTATGAGCCCCAGAGGGTGTCAAGCATTTCAGAAACAGGCTGGCACTTGTGTCAGGGTTCTCTCTAGCACCTGAGCCAAGCTGACTTGTATGGAAGATGATTTTCCAATCCTTGGCCAGGGCCCATCTTGACACACGGTTGAGGCAGCAGAGTGGGTCCTTTTTTGTTGTTTTTTCAAGTTGTTAATGCAGTTTATATAACTTTAAAATTTGTAATAATTTGAAACTTACAGAAAAGTTGCAAAAGCAAAATTCCCACACACCTTTACCCAAATTGGCTACTTATTAACATTTTACCCCCTGGGCTTTATTATCAATGTAATTTTATAGACATGATAATGCATAATAAAATGCTTTTACAGCAACTATAATTAATCAATATTTTTAAAATGGTTCAAACTCAAGTTAAAGGGAACACCACTTTGCTGCCAGGGTCAACAAGTCCAACTCTAACCACAGCCTTGAATTAGAAGTCTCATTGGATTCAACCAAATCTGAAGCCCATACATAATTATGGGTGACAACCTATGTCAAGATACCCAAAAGTTTCCAAAGTGACCACAGTGGGTCTTGGCTCCTCCCCAGATTCTCCTGCATTCGTGTTCTTAGCTCAATATCAACAAGTCTCCCCAAGGTTTTATTTTTTCATCTAACGTGATTAGAATTCAAGGAGTGGCCCCTCCTGGGGAGGGAAAATGTGATATCGGAAAACTATCAGGACTCGGAAAAGGTAGATCATGAACTGACAAGCCATGAAGTTGGTATTTTGGAGCAGAGGCCTTAAATTCCACCATGTAGACAAGGTTAACATGGCCCCATGAGCTAGAACCGAAGGGAGAGAGAACTCTGCAAGAATAGGCATGAAGATTATAAGAAGCTCACCCCACCATTCTTCTCCGTATCAAGATGATGGGGGTTCCTCGGGGGCTGAGATGTGAGGGAGTTGGTGGCAGTGGGCGGCACTGCCCCCAACCCACTCAGCTCCATGGGAGAGGTGCTGTCCCCCTCCCCTGGTATCTTTGTGAAATCATCCCTGACATTTGGTCTCAAGGCATATATGTATTACATTCGGTGTTAAAATCATTTCGGAGTGATCAAGGACACACTCAGTCGATGGTGCTCTCTGTAACAGCTTTGTGTTGCCGGATGTCAAACTATATTTCCTGCCTACTTCAACACCAAACACCACATACTTCCACCGAATTCCAATTATTTCATTTTGAAGGATGCCACCCATGGGTAGGTACATAGGGAACCTAACTTTGAAGTTAGGACTTCTCTAAACCATGCTGGTTTAAAATCCCAGGGAATTCCTTTTTACAGCAAACCTCCTAGGGTGTTTTTACACAAGGAAATGAAAAACTAAAATTACAGAATAAGGTATTCAGCTGATTTCCCTGGGGGGTTTTGGTTGGGAAGAAATGTACTACTGTGAAAATTTCATCTCTCACAGTCTCGTAAGATTCATCTCTTTCACTCCTAAACCCACATAGGTTATTCAGAAACCTCAGATTGGGGGCATCTTATTTGCTGTTTATTATTTAGGAATAATACATTTTATTAAATTCTCTGTCCATGTTTTTAAAAATTATTTGTTTCAGATATGTGTTCATAAGCTTTTTTACTTTGATCTGAATTTTAGCTTAACTGTTATAAATAGATAACATGTGTCCTTGGTACAAAATTGGAAAAGTATGAAATGATGTATAGGGTAAAGTGAGTCTCTCTACACCTCTGTCCTCCAATCACCCAGTCTTGGAGGCAACTGTTGCTACTATGTTTTAGTTGTGCTTCTAGATACATTCCAGTCACACTTGGCAAGTAGATTTTTTAACACAAATGGTCAACTGTTATACAAGGTGTTCTGTACCTTACTTTTTTCATTTACCAATATACCTTAGAGAGCATTCCATATCAGTGCGTGCTTTTTAACTGCTACAGAACATTCCATTGTATGACTATTCCAAAATGTATTTAATTATTCCTTTATTGGTAAAAACAAAACAACTTAAAAATACTAATGCTAATACAAACAATACTGGAATCACTTCACAGAAGTTGAGTGTAACTGTAGGATGAATATTTAGAAGTAAATTGCTAGGTCAAAGGGTGTGTTTGGTTTTTAATTTTCATAAATACTGCAGATTGCTTTCCATGAAGGTTGTAAAAGCATGAACAACATACGATAGTGCCTGTTATCCACCCCTTGACCACAGAGTGTATTATCAATTTTTTAAAAATATTTGCCAATGTGATAAGTGGAAAATAATATCCCATTGTAATTTTAAAAACTTTTTCCTTACCATAAGTGAGGCTGAGCTCTTCTCATATACTGTAGAGCAATTTGTACTTCATTTCCAGGCAACTGTCTTCATACCCTTTGCTGGTTTTCTAATGGGCGTGGGTCTTTCTTTTACTGATTAACTAGATCTTTATATCAGGAAAATTATGCTTTCACTGAGATAGGCTTTTAAAATGTTCTTCCAGGTTCTTATCTGCCTTTTTTCTTCTGTAAAAAACAACTTCTATTGGTTTTTGCCGTATACAAATGTTTGAGTTTTCAATAGAACTTTAGAATTATCTTAAATGCTTCAAAAATTACTTACCAAACAATTTTTAAATATCACAGAATTAATGCCTATCTTCTTAGACCAAGGAGACTTGAAACTTTACATTAGACCTGTATTAGTTTTCTTTGCTGCGTAACAAATAACCACAAACTTAGTAGCTTTAAACAATATCCATTTATTATCTCAAATTTTCTCTGGGTCAGCAGTCTGAACACGGCTTGGCTGGGCCCTCTGCGCTGGGTCTCACCAGGCTGCAGGTAAGCTGTTGGCCAGGGCTGGGGTCTCCTTGGGACGCGCAAGTGGGGAAGCGTCTGCCTCCAACCTCACTCAGGTTTTTGGGAAAGTTAGTTATTTCCTTGAGGCTGTAGGATTCATGACAACAATCTTCTTCAAAGCCAACAATGGAAAGAGAGACTCTAGGGCCAGAATCTTGGTAAAATGAAGTGTTTTAAAATGTAACGTAATCATGGAAGTGGCATCTCATCACCTTTGTCATATTCTGTTGGTTAGAAGAAGCCACAGGTCCTGCCCACACGTAGGGTGTGCGGGGAAGACTTGCACAAGGGCATGAACACCAGAGGGCAGGGATCCCTGGGGCTTTCTTTAGGGTCTGTCTGCCCCATGCATAGTATAACGTTCTAAGGAAGGTGTAGATATGAAATCGTCAGGGTGTATTTCTGTAAGAACATAAAGTGTAGAAGGAAAAATGGAAATAACTTTAATATCAGACATAACATGGAAACTTCTACCAAAAGTGGTGTGAGAGTTTAGAGAGGGAGGAAGGAATCCAAGAAGTCTTCTTGAAGAAGGTAGCATATGAGTTGAGCTTTTTATTGGTTGTTGCTGCCACTACTACTTTTATTATTTAAAAGTTAGCATTTACTGAGTGCTGAGTCTGTCCCAGGCAAGACGCTGTGCACTTGGGAGTTCTGACTTTTGTTCCAGCCCTGTTTTTAATCTATTTTACATATTACACTTTCATGTAAGGTTCTGATTTTATTAAAGAGTTTTTATGGCTGAAAGACAGATATGAAATCACTGGTTGGGATTGGGGAGGGATTTTGCAGGAGGTCAATTCAAGGTCAGAGCTAAAATTCCAAACTGAGTTCAAAAGCTACAAAAACTGGAGCCGAGCAGATAGGACCAGAGGCCCACACAATGACAGTCATATCACAGGGCACTGCAACTGGAGAGCAGGAATTCTGTCCTTCATCTAACCCTGGCCTACACTGGGTCATGGGGGAAATGGGTTCTCCAAAAGTAAGGGAACCAGGAGCAGAATGGAACCAATGCCAAGCCCCTGAGCCTTAGCTCTTAGCTTGGGGCAGAGGGCACAGACTGATTCCAGAGTCTAATACTAAACCTGGTGGTGACAGGAGTGGAAGAGGGTAGAAAAAAGATAAGGGACATCACCTGTGAAGATTAAGAGACTCAGTGGCTGTTTGTATATGTAAAGTGTGGAGAGTTTAGCTGTTCTGGGTGAAATAAGTCAGACAGAGAAAGATAAATAGTGTATGATCTCACTTATATGTGAAATCTAAAAACATCAATCTGATGGAAACAGAATAGACTGGTAGTTTCCAGGGGCTGAGGGATGGGGGGTGGAGGTGGGGGATAGAGAGAAGATGTTGATCATAGGGTACAAACTTAATCACTTAACATGTTAAGATAATCTGGAAGATATTTTTTAAAGTCACAAAATTTCTAGAGATGAAAATTATGTCTGAGATGAAAAATACACTGGATGAGGTTAACGGCAGATTAGCCATTACAGACACTTGTCGATTTACAATGTTGTGTTAGTCTCTGTTGCACAGCATGGTAATTCTACACACACACATATATATATTCCTTTTCACAACAGGTTACTACAAGATATTGAATATAGCTCCCTGTGCTCTATAGAAGTTAGTGTCTGCAAATCCCAAACTCCTAATTTATCCCTCCCCTCTGGTAACCATAAGTTTGTTTTCTGTCATGAGTCTGTTTCTGTTTTGTAAATAAGTTCATTTGTGTCATTTTTTTAGATTCCACATATAAGTGATATCATACAGTATTTGTCTTTCTCTGTCTGGCTTACTTCACTTAGTATGATCATCTCTAGGTCCATCCATGTTGCTGCAAATGGCATTATTTCATTCTTTTTTATGTCTGAGTAGTATTCCATTGTATTTATTCACCACACCTTCTTTATCCAGTCATCTGTCGATGGACATTTAGGTTGCTTCCATGTCTTGACTATTATAAATAGTGCTGCTGTGAACATTGGGGTGCATGAATCTTTTCAAATTAGAGTTTCGTCTGGATACATGCCTAGGAGTGGGATTGCTGGATCATAACAGTAACTCTATTTTCAGTTTTTTAAGGAATCTCCATCCTGTTTTCCACAGTGGCTACACCAAATTACATTCCCACCAACGGTGTAGGAGTTTTCTCAAAAAATTAACTCTAAATAGTGGAATCTTATGTTTCCCAGAAGCCCTGTGACAGCAAGGTCCATCCAGAGATAAGAGCACTTTTCTGGCGTACATCATATCCCCCTGGCCGAATGCCCACCACTTGTGTCTCTACCTCAGCCCACTGCAGGATGCTCATTGCCCATGTTGTGAATCTGAGCAGGTGTCAATGTACATCTCCTCATTTGGATCAACAGAGCTCACCACTGTCCTCAGAGGTGCCATCCTAGGGCTCTGATCCACTCAGACCCCTCAAAGCCCTAAGCCTAAGGGCCACCTGCCTCTCAGCTAAAAACACAGTAAGTCTGCCGCTGCAGATTCAAGCAGTAATAAGCACACATGCTAATTCAGTTTCGAAACCTCCTGGGTGAAATCTTAACTCTTTCAAGGATATGTAAACCCAGACTGAAACGCTCATTAAAAACATTTCAAAGCTGTTAATCACAGTGGCTTTTAAAAGGCAGCAGAACCACAGCACCAGCTGAAGAGAACCCAAAGTTTCTCAGTGTTATTTATTCCTCCAGTGCCTAAGCCCTCTTGAGAAAGAAACTATATCCAGAAGGATTAGAAGATTTTGCCTGAAAATCTGTTAACCCAGTATTGGCAGGAGTGGGTTAGACCCTTAGCCACCTTATTGTTTTTTAAGTTTGTCATTAGGAAGGCTTTCAGCTTTCTGGCTTAGTGGTGTGTCCTTATCCTATAGGAAAGCAAAGCTAATTTATTACACAGCCAATTTCCATCTGGGTCCTAGGACCCAAGACCACAGGGAACCTTTTGCTCACCATTCTTCCTATAATCCTTTACTGAGTATCTGCTTTAGGAAAATACTTTCTAGCACAAGCCCAGCCTGTCCAGAGTATAGTAACCATCCCTCCCATGGCCCCGTTCTCAAATCCCTTTTGGGGAAAGGTGGTGAGAAGCCATGTTTACTTGTGTGACATACCCCCCAGGAACTTCTGATTCAAGCAGGATGAACACCCAAACCCAACCTGACCCTTCTCAGGGCCAGCTGGTGCCTAACCACATTCTCTTCCTTGAAAGTTATCATCGGCAGGGGCTGTATTTAGCTGGACCTGAGGAAAATACATTGACATGGGCTGTTGGCCATTTGGGGCCATGTGTAAACAGAGAGCAAGAGGGAGAGGAGATTGTAAAAGTGGAAGGGGGACCATACAGCTTGTAAGAGGCAGAGAGCACCGTTTCTGAGCACAGAGAGTGCTAAGGTACTGCTCTTAGGAACTCTAGCTGTCCTCAGGGACATCAACTGTTGGTTTGTGAGCTTAAGGGGGCTCCTGTGGATCAAACAAGTTCTGATTAAAACTAATAAAGCTTATGACTCAATGTGTCTAGCCTATGCTATGTCTGGAACTAAGAGGTCTACGGTTTCCTGTCTTCCATATGTAATACGAGTCCCAGTTTAGACCTCCTCCCTATTTAGCCTAGTATACCGAGATGTGTCTGGCGGGACCAACCTACTATGTATGCATTAGCATAAGGAGACTTGTTGCCTCCTGGGAAAGAATTCATCCTCAGGTAAGAGAGAATTAAGGCCTATATGTTTGGTTTAAAAACAATGCCCAGTACAGTGGAGAGGCTGAGCATTTTAGTACAGTAGTGCGTTACTACTACCGTAAGGGGTGCCAAACCCATGCTGAGTCTTCTGATGAGGGAACTGAAATGAAGGCCTGCTTTCAAAAACAAACAAAAAGCAAGCAAGCAAACAACAACAATGGAAAAAAAAAAACCTCTCTGATGTGAGGGTACAAAAACCTCACTATTTTGTTTTCCAAGTAATTGGGTAATTCCTGCACTAGAGAAAGAGATTCTTCCCAGCTCTTCAGCACAAAATCTGGTACAGCATAGGAGGGTCACGTTTAGCCACAGCAGTTAGAGCCCCCTGGACAGATATCTGTGGTCACAGCTTGGGGACTGTGGCCCTATGACCACATGGGCAGGCATCTCCAGCGGTGGCAGGCTTTAGCAACATGGTAGCTGTAAGAACTGGGTCCATGATCGCTCTTGAGGTAGCCCCGGAAACTCTCAGATGGAGGAGAGGAGTTGAAGGAGGGAGATTCAAAAATATTCTGAAAATCCCATATTGGCTGGTGGGCACTGCAGACAGAAGAACGCTGGTTTTATTGCTGTTGTGACAAACCCTCCTCTTTAGCACTTTTGTTTTTTAACCCTAGGCTGTGCATCCAAAGAAGCAAGGTGTCTATGTGGGAAGCAAAATTTCCTTTTAATGGTGCACCCATCTTTGAGTTTCCATTCCACTTCTGTTTCCTTGGATTTGATGGACAAGGACACCCTGACTCTCGATCATACTGTAAACGTTCCCATCCTTTACCCCATCACACTTTCTCTTTGAGGACTGATGTTTTCTAATTTTTTGTCTCCATATTAAAAAGAAATTTTATTTCCATAATGGAAAATCGTGATGACCTAACTAGTCAAACCCCTCGTAAAACTGGGGTTCATTAGCACCCTCAAACTCTCTGCCTCTTGAAGGTAGAGGTGTGTCTGCCATAAGATAGCAGCACGACAGAGAAAAACTTCCATTAAACTTAAAACTGGAATCTAAAGTAAATAAGGCACTCAGGAGCATTGGCAATGACATAAATATCTACCTTAGCTCAGACCACAGGTCAGCAAAGCACTGAGGCCCCTGCTCTCAGCAGGCTGGGTCTTCCTTGCTATGCTAAGCACATGAGGGTGCCAATGTGAAATCTGAATAATGCTTTGAAGGAATATAGCTCATTCTGGGAAGATGAAAGCACTTTGCAGACAGCATTATCTCTTTAATTCACACACATCCCCTATGCAAGCAGTAGATAGGAAGTAGGTATTTATTCTGAGTTTCTGACTCCATTAGTGTTGAATGATTTGCATATTTATAGGAGCAGAAGGACCCCTGGAAAATGAACGCAGTGAAAGGAGGAAGACTTAGGACAGAGGTTAGCCACCACTAAGGCCACGTGATGGCCAGTAGATGACGCTGTTTGTCTACCCTGGGGCGAGGGCATAGAGGAGACAGCGCATGCGCTTGTTCATGAAAACGCATAGAGTCCAGTTTGCCTGAAGTGATGGGTGTGTGTAGAGAAGCCATCACAATAGAACGGGAAGAAATAAAAGGATCAAAGGAGAGAAGGTAGGAGAAAAAAATAACGACTAGAAAAGGGGCAATGGGGTCAGAATACATAGAGTTCTGTACACACTGTGAGCAAAGAGTTTGGACTTAATCTGGTAACACATGGGGAGCTCCTGATGGGTTTACAACAGGGCTTGATGTATCAGAACCAACCGTAGGAAAACTAACCTGGAAAGAGTGAGTAGAGTTTGGAAGAGAAAGAAAGACTAAAGTCGTCCAGACCAGGCTTTGATCTTGAGACGACCTTGGCTCCTGAGGTACTGACGAATCGCCGACTCTCTGGAAGTACTGAATCTTTAGTACATGAGCCTCTCCACAGAGGGAGGGGTGGCAAGTGTCAGGGCCAGTTCTGTGTGCATCGGGGCCTCTACCTCATCACCGTCTCAGGTGCGGCTGCCCCAGGTGGCTAAAGTTCTGGTCCTCAAATCTCTAGCTACTTGGCTACTCTCTGGACAGCCAACCTATGAAGTCTGGCAGCCTAGCTGACCTGGCTTTGCCCGCCCTTAACTCTTTGTTCATCACTTTTCCTCGTTCCCTCCTTGCTAACTAACCACTTCCTAGTGGAAACACAACAGCCCCAATGATGAAACTTAACTCAGCAAATATGTATGAAGCCCCTCATGTACCAGGCCTCATGCTCCAGATACGGGCAAAATCACAGTGAGCAAGTCCCAAATGCCCTACTCTTGCCCACCCATGGTCTTGTGGATTTGGTGCAAACCACAGACCTGTAATGAAAGCTGTTTGAACTTATTAATGCTGAAAAGACTTCATTCAGCAGATCTAAATAAAACTCTGATCTCCATGGGCCTGCCTGTCTGTGGTCCTTTGCTTTGCGTTTAGTGGGAGCTGAGCTGAGCACTGCAGGAAGTTCAGCTGCATTCTTGGGTTTCTGTCCGTCTATACCAGTGGCAAACCCACCGCCCGGGCTGTGACAACCAGAATGGTCTCCTGAAGCTGCTCAGTGTCCCCTGGGGAGGGAAAGAAGTCCACCCATGATTGATTGAGAACCACCGTTTTAGAGGAGCCACACAATTTTACAGACACTCAATCTTCATCTGTGGGGAAAAGTGGGTCCCACATTTCAGTGTCAGTTTCTCTTCATCGTAACTGGTCTCTTCATTCCACAAAACATGCTGCTCCCCAGACCTGAGAAAATGGTGAGGAATGGGATCGCCAGAGGCAGGGCACCACCTGTACTTTCCAGCCCAAACCAGGGGGCAGACAGACTCCAGGAAGACACCTGGGTTACGGGGTAGGCGGTGGCCTCCCTGCATTCCCCCCTGGCTTGACGGCAACACCCAGAGCTGTAATCACTCTGACCCCTGCTCTCCATGAGTGGAGACAGTCTTCACTGAACTCCATCATCCACTCATGAAGGCCAGGAGTGGGAGGGAGGGAGGTGTCAGCCTCAGGGGACCCTTTCTCCTTCAGGGATTTCGTTCCCCTCCCAGGAGTACCAACGGTCTCCAAGCCACTGGGTCCAAGGCCGAGGTGAGGTGATAGAGATGAGGAGAGAGTATCCACTAAAATAGCCCCGATTCACATCTACATCTTAGGGTGTGCACGCTGAATTTAAAAGAGAAAAAAGATTAATGAAAAAAAGATTTGGTTCCTCAGAGCCTCATAGAGTCATCAAAGTCCATGACCCGTCTTCAGCCTCACTCACTGGAAAAATAAATTTCTCAGTGCTCCTGAAGGGAACGCATTCGGGATGATGATGAAAAACTAACCCAACTTGCCGCAGAGAGATGCAGGAGTCAGGGCAACACTTTATTTCTATTCATATAAAGTGAGCACCATGCCCGTCAGGGCCTGAATATCTGTATCTGCTTTCCAGGCAAACCTCTTTCTTTATATCAAAGTTCCTAAAGTTTCGTCAATACTCAAATTCTTTTAACAAATTTATTTAATGAATTTTTACTGAGTGCCTATGTACCAGGGTCTCTGCAAATCAGACGGACTGATTCCTACCCTCTTGGAAGGTACAATCTGATCAAATGAATAATTATAAGTTCCTTGTTGGCTAGTAAATCAGAGGAAAGAGTATGAAATAGTGTTAAGGAAGGCATTCAGTGTAGAGAAAATGCTGATAAGCTATTTTAGAACCGCAACAGAAGAGAGATCTCGTATCTGTCTTTGAAACATGATGTTTAAGCTCTAATAAATTCCAGTTTCAATGCGTACTTGCTTATGAATAAAGGCAGATGATCATGGCTCCCCAAGTGGCTGCCTCTGCTTTTGTAAAATGAGGTATAAGCACCTTTTTCTGTCCTCCGCAGTGCAAGGTGGTTATGAAGAAAACACACGCAAGGGTCCTTGGTCCTGATGAAGGGGCTGGTGGTCGTGATGGCGGTGGTCAGAGCAGATGCTTGCATTCTGTTTCATTCCATTCAGTGAATGGTTTTTAGGGACCTACTCTATCTCCAGCCCTCACTTAAGAGGAGGAAACAGGGTTTGTGTAAATATTGCAGGTCAGCCTGGATTTCTGTCAGTCTGCCGATGTGAAAAATGGGAACAATTTGTCTAAAAGATCATTTATTCAAGAGAGGTATATCGAGAGCCTTGGTGTACCTGGAACTACAGGTCTGTTTACAGAAGTGAAAATGGAAGAGTTGGGAATCATTTCCGTGGATCCAACAAGCCTTCCTCCTGCTGCCTGGCTCCTGCGGGTTAGTTGGTTACGGTTGATAAATTGCTAAGTACGTGTAAAGTTCTGTCACATTATTAATTCAGTTGTCCTTCACTGAATTAAAAGTAAGAGGAGGGAAGAGGGGGAGGAAAGCCGATCAGACTGCTCATCCACTAGAATAATCAGAGAAAATGCTTAAACAAAAATAAAGCCCCTTCTCATCTCAAATCCTGTTTCTAAATCAAAGGGTTATTATTAAACTTCAGAAAGTCTTGCATAGGAGACTATATTAAATTTCAAAGATCCATTAAGTGCCATTTTGCTGCAGTGAAAGACAAGGTAGAAAGGACTAATTCAAGAAGGAAAAAAAAAAATTCCGAAAGAGAAATTTATTTTAAAGGTCATTTTTTTTCTCAAGAAACAGCTGAGAACCTTTCCTTAGGAAGCAGTGGCTAGATTTCACCAAGGTCATTTTCTGTCCTTAATGTTCAGAGTCAGAGGAGTCAGCTTCGCCTTCCAAAGGACATGGTTAAGTCATGATGATCTGAAGACGTGTCACACTGTTTATTCTCTCTCTTTACCAACTGCCTCAGCCTCCTGTCTAAATATCATGCTTCCCTTGTACCTTTACAACCAGCTTCTGTCAAGTTGTCACTGGAGAAGAATGAAATGGGACATAAAGGGGGCCATAGACCATGCTTTATTTCCTGTACTGCGGTGGTCCTCAGCTAGGGGCAGGTTTGCTCCTCAGGAGACATCTGGTAATGTCTGGAGTCATTTTTGGTTGTCACTGCTTGGAGCTGGGAGTACCACTAGCATCTAGGCAGTAAGGGCCAGTGCTGCTAAACACTCTGAAATGCCCAAGGCTGAGAATCCCCGTGGTGCCGTGAGTCTCTGTTTTTCTACCCCAAGCACTGTCCTCTTGACAATGAACTCCTGTTGACAGTGGCATGCGCCATTGAATGTCAGAGAGCCACATCAAGCCCTTTTAACTAACGGACAATTCCAATTAGTTCGTTACCTGCTCCCCACCCCACCCCCGTCACCCCATTTTTCCTTCTTTATTCATCCTGAGTGGAGGCACAAGTACCCGCACACGGATGTCTTAGAGCCACCAGCTGACAGAAAGGAAGGGGGGAATGCTGCCGTCATCACGCTGGGCAATCAAATTTCAGCATTTTGCGTGGCTTTCTTACAGCCTCACTCTGCCAGGCGTCGGGTTGCTGAAAAACAAGTCCCAGCGGAATGTGCTCAAAAATATCTCATCGTGTGAGAGGAATCACAGAGGACTGGATGAGGTAATATTGATTGCCTGTTAGTAAAGAGAATAAGAATGCCCCCAAAGAATTAAGCCCAAGAGCAGGAGATGAAGAGGAAATGATGAGAGGGCTGATACGGTAAATAAAGACGTCAACTCGTGTGACAGGGGGACCAAGGGGCCATGTCTGCATCTGGCGCAGTTACAGTCATCTCTTCTAGGATGGTACACATTTTCTCCTGCCACTTGACTCGACACACCACACTTTTCTGTCTGATCGTCTTTATTTTCATGTATCTACATGCTGCCATCAAGCAACGTGGTCTGAGCCTGAACCAAGCCTTGCTACCTTCTTTCGGTTCCCTGAGAAGGTTTTTATTTCTCTGCTCTGAATTCCATGTAGTCAAATAAATGCTTTCATCATAGATCATGTTTGTTAACGAGGAGAGAGGCCTACTCCAATCATCTCAATGGATTCTCTGCTGCTCGACTCAGTATATTTAATACTCAGATGTTTTTAGCTGCTTTGCCTCTGAGGAGTATAGAGGCAATTTCCAAGTGTACCCCAAGTCTCTCTCCTTTTCAGTACATTTCTGCCAGCCGGTGTGTCTCCATCCAATGACTTGTTGATATTGTCAAGGAGGGGCAAGGGGCCAGTGCATCTCAGGTTTATTTACAGCTGAGTACGTCTCTGAGCTCTCAGAGCCTGAAGCAAAAGCAGGACCAAGCGTTTGAGCATCAGCCTCCTTTGTTCTGATAGCTTTCTTGGGTTGACCATCCTCACAACCAAATCATCACCACAAAAACACCTCGTGTGCGTGGAGTTACTGAGAGTTTAGCAGACACTCTCCCGTAAGGATTCACGCTTCAAAGCTCCAGGGTGTAAAAGGAGAACTTCAGAATAAATCTTTTCTGAAGAACTTGACTTAGGGGGACTGGGATCTGAACTCACCTCCCGGACATCTCTCCTTTTGCCTCTCAGGCACTGCTGGAGCTCTCCCCTCTCACCTTGGCCTGATGGCCGAGCCTCTGGCCTGACCTGACCGGTCTTCTCCATGCTGGTAGCCGTGGGCACGAGTTCCCTGTTGGTGACGTGCGGAGTTCTCCATCCATCCATGACTTGCCCTGAGGCAGTCACATTTTTTTTCGCTGTCTTTTCCCCAATGTCATATAAATCAACTTTACGGGATAAGTACTGAGTGTAAACTTTGCAGTCACCCCTGAGATTCACCTCCTTCCTTTCTGTCATCATTACTAATCACCAGATAACAACAAACCACTTGTGTTTAACGTAAAGCAGGCTTCTAGACTTCCACTAGAAGGAAAGTCCTTAAAACAGTCACAGCCTAAACAAAGATTGTGTGGCACAATCCTAGCTCCTGTCAGTGTTTTACGTGTTCCCTGTTTTTTGCCAGCATATTTACCTGTGGCACTTCCGTGCGATCTTTTTATTGTTATTGTTGAAGTACAGTAGGTTTACAATGTTGTGTTAATTTCTGGTGTATAGCATAATGATTCATATATATATATATATATATATATCCCTTTTCATATTCTTTTTCATTGTGGGTTACTACAAGCCATTGAATATACTTTCCTGTGCTATACAGTAGAACTTTGTTATTTATGTTATTTATCTATTTTATAGACTAGTCGTCAGTGCAGTCTTTATCAAATCACTCCTACCCCTGGAATTGTTTTGAGGAATGGGATTGTTCGATCTGGATGAAGCCAGGGATGTTTGGCCCCTGTTTTTCCTTCTGTTTTCTGAATATAGAGAGCGGTACATCTGATGTACCACAATGGTGGATTCAGGGAAGGGATGGCACCCTCAGCCCTTAAAGCCATCACAAGCAAACAGCATGGCAAAAGCTGCACTGCTGACGGCAGTGGAGGAACGAACCACATATAGCTGTTTCATGGCATTTACATCTTTTCTTTTTTACTGGATGTTCGTGGTTGGTAATTTGAGAAAGAAAGAAAAACCTCTTGGGAAAGGATAACTTCTCTGTCTCCTCTGTCTTCTGATGATGTTAAAATGCATGTGTGGACAAGGTAGCAGGCAGGCTGCCCTCTGGACCCATGAAGGAACACACAACAGGACCCAGGCTGCTGGGGAACACCGACAGAGCTCTGGGAACAGGGAAGTCCATTAAAAATGTAAAATAAATGCAACAATTGCTCGTGGTTGTCTTTGGGGCATTTTGCCTTAGACCTTGAATGTGTTGGAAAATAGTACTGCAAATGCCATAATTATTTTAAGACAGAAAATGATTTAAATTGGCTAATGAATGCAGATCCTGACACCAGTCTGCATAAATCTGGATTTATTAGGACGTTCTTGCAGGGGAGGGGGTGGGGCTCGGAAACAGCTCTATTCATCAGCAGCAGCACCTGCATTTTCTTCTCCTTCGGCCCTTTCAGAGACAGAATGTCCTAAACTGCGTGATCATCTAGAGGCAAAATACACCTTCGCGTGCGTTGGTTCCAGTACTTCCCGTAACTGGTTTGTGTGGCTGTTGTCTTCCCTGCCTTAGCCATGTTTCACCTAGGAGGAAACTGCACTCACAGAGGTTAACTGTCCTGCGTGAGATCACACAGCCGGGACACCGTTGCTTGAACCTAGGGCCTCTGTTTTCAAATCCTCCCTCTGCTATTTTATGCCAGCGGAATATTCCCAGTTAGCAGATTAATCTCAAGTGATCGGTCCTGTTAGAAGGGAGACTTTCTTTTTCTTCAGCTGGGTGTCTAGCAGTTTCCAGGAATAAAAGAGAATCTGTGTAGAAGAGCAGCTCTGTACGTAGAAGCTTTTACTGATTCATCAGTGTGTCGGATCAGTTTTTGCCAAGGACGCTCTTTCTGGCCTCCCTTTCCCTCTCCAGCCATTTTACTGGCAAACTGACCTTGTCATGGCTTTAAAGCTGCCATTGGCCATCATCGCCCTCCAAGGGCAACAGGTGAACATAATGGAATTCCACAGTGGCTGTCTCAGTCTGCAGCTTCCTGAGTGCGAAGCTATCTCGGCCCACCTCTTTGTTTTCCGAGAATCCTTGTATTATTATTGTTGTTATTATTTCCTAGTAGAGGATGGAGATTGCAGCTATTGAGACAGTGCCCCCAAAACTATTTTCTTCCATTTCATGATCATTCACCTTATCCATTAGCATTTACTGAGCACTTGCTCATGTGCGATACTAAATAAACTTTGGAGTCTGTTCTATCCAGGGACTGGAGCTCTGAGATTGATGCTGGTTAGAAGGAGGTAAAACTGTAAACTGAGGAAGGAGTCAAGGTGCCATGAATTCTGGGGACCAGCATGAGATTACAGCCCCAACTTCTGAGCAAGATGCCCCCAAGAAGAGCTTGGCCGCCAACTACAGCCTGGCTGGCTCTGATCCTTTCGATCCTACCTAGCGAAACCGCAGCAGATGATCAGCTCTGTCATTTGGGGAAGACTGCATTCATCCTATCTGTTGTCCCGGAGGGCAGGTAGTGAAGAACATCAGGAAACTAAGTGACGCCCAGTTTCATACCAGAGGGAGCTTCATATCTCCTGTATCCCAGGGAGAAAATTCTCTGCCAGTCCACTCTCTGCCTGATTTTTCTGGGACCTGCACACACGACTGTTATTCCTGGTTTTTTCTCCAGCACCATCTCATGCAGGAGGGAAGATCTGGTCTTCATTAATTCCCCAGGAGGCCTGGGCCGCAAGTTAGGCAGGTCTGAGAGATGAGAGAGGGACTCAGACTTCTGCAGAAAGAATGAGCCTCCCTTATCCAGGCAACCCATGCAAGGAAGTCCTAGCACTGTATCCATTCGTGGAATTGTAGATGCCGAATGCTTAATTGTTTCATCTTCCCCCTTCATTTAAAAATTATTTTGATTCCTAGTTCAGCTGGGATTTTAACCCCCAGGTTATATCTCTCCAACTCCCCAGTATGAGTGGAATTTTGTTAGAGAGATTCACTGATACAGAGAGATTCAGTAACTGATGAGAGATACTGATTGACTGATTGACAAAGCGCAATAAATGCCATGTGGAATAAAGTCACATCTAGGTACCCATCATGAAACTGAAGACCATCAAAGACAAAAACAAACTAACATGCAGGCAAAAAAGACACACAGACACTGCACACCTCCAGGGACTCCCGACTGGAGTGCAAATGGGCCTCTGGAGTTGTGATAGGTGGGAGCACTGATCAAGCTGATAGCTGATTTCTTAACAGCAATACAGGGCATAACAAGTGGTAGGGGGCACAGGAGAGGGTACAGCTCAGTGGCAGAGTGCGTGCTTAGCATGCACGAAGTCCTAGGTTTGATCCCCAGTACCTCCATTAAAAAATAAATAAATAAGTAAACTTAATTACCACCCCCCCAAAAAAAAACAAAATAAAATAGTTGCTTAAATAAAACTATAAATTAAAAAAATTTTTTAATTACCCCCCAAAAAAGTGGGGGGGGCAAAAACCTACTTTGAGGTATGAGGATATCAGAGACAGTGCTAATGGGTGATGGGGGGTGGATCCAGGATGGGGGGCATGAGGCTTGTATAATATGGGGACCTTCTTATTAAAAAGTACAAAATTACAAATAGAAAATAAGTACAAGGCTTTGGGTGAGGCTTGTTCAAGAGAGACGCCCTAGAGGGGGAAGGGTGCAGCTCAGTGGCAGAGCGCATGCTTAGCATGCACAAGGTCCTGGGTTCAACCCCCAGTGCCTCTATTAAAATAAATATAAGTAAACCTAATTTCCTGTCCCCCCATTTTTTAAAAAAGAACAAAAGAGACCCTAAAGTCTGAGCTTTGTTAGCATCAAGGTAAATCCACCTCTGTTGGTACAACACATTTTTGCTTTCCAGCATCCGAGCTCTTTTCCTCCAAAGTCAGTCTTTTCCTGACATGGGCAGCAAAATGCCTTGCTCTTCCTGGGCGTGGCACTGGAAAGCTGACCCAGTGCTCGCTAATACCCCATCCTAGTTCAGAGATCTTCTGAGCCAGAGCAAAGGAGACTCTCAATCCTGGGTCTCCATCACACCAAGGGAGCCTATAAGTCAGTGGGGTTCAGAAGTCCTGAACAAATGTATAAAACGTTAGTAAACATACATATATATTCACTCGAGGTTTGTGCATGCCTGTGTACCCCATTTGGTCTATCCTGTGTCACTTTTCATGTTAAAAGGGAGTCGCTTAGTTTTTCTCCTACATCTGCGTCCCCACTGCCTTCTGCCTTCATCCAGGCCTCATCACTTCCCAGCATCCCGGCTTGTCTCACCACCCTCATTCCCAATTATACTCGGCGCCCAAAGTTACCATCCGTAAACCCAGTCACGACAAGCTTTCCTCAAGCACTAGCCAAGGGGTGTGGTCAAGGTGAAAAACGATAAATCTCAACCCCTGTAAATTTCTCCCTCTGGTTCCAAAGATGGGACTGTAACTGGAGCATCTCCCTCCTTTCTTCATTGCCAGTAGCTCTCCAGGGGCCAGCACGGCACTGGGAGCTCCTGAAGAACATGCCTGTTTCCCAGAGAATCCGCACCTGCTGCTGCTGTTGTGGCCGAGCAAGCCACACCTCAGTGGAGCCCCCCAGTGGGAGGTGCAGGAGACACAGCCCAGCCCCCCAGAGAGGCCCGGGAGGCTCACCCTAAGCGAGTGCAGAATTGCCTCATGGGTGCACCCTGGTCACTTACTGTCAAGCAGAGCCCCGCCCAGTGCAGCCCCAGGAAGCTGCCCTTTGCTCTCCGTGTCTAGCTCTTCCGCTGCACCTACTATCCTTCCTTCTCACACACGGCCTCGTGGCGCTGTGGACTACGGAGGCCAGTTGCCCCTGCCTCCCATTTTCTCCTAAATTCATTTTCCCCATGCCAGTCCTCTCATCTGAGAATCCAGTGCCTCCCTTTTTCCAGAGAGAGTGAAGTCTCTCCTTTTAAACTAATTGGACTGGGTTTCCTCCAGCCCAAGCGGTAGCTTCTGCAAGATCATGGATACCCTGGACATTTGAAAGAAATTTCCTCCATGATTGGTTAATGCTATGCATCTCTTAATATAAGATCTTTATTCAAGAACCCACGGACATGGATTAATTTAGAAAATGAGCTGCTCTGACTCACTTTGAAGACCCCCTACTCAGACGGCACCCTCCCCTTCCACTCCTACCTCCCGGAACTCCTGGTCGAACTGGCAGCTCAACAGCCCCACCTGATCCTCTCTCTTCTTAGGCCGTCTCCTTCCTAGAATTGCTCCTCAGTTTCCCCGAAGCCCCTCTCCTCTGAGCAAAACCCTCTCCATCCACCCCAAGGCTTCTCTATTCCTCAGAGGTTTCCTGACCCTCTAGCCCGCCTTGACCTTGCCTTTACTCCTGAAGCATCTGCAGTCCCTGTTGTAAAATATGTTACTTTGCAACTGTGGTTCTCAACCCTGACTGGTGTGTATTTTTCAATAATACATATACTCGGTCTCCTACCCCTGAAAATTCTTATCCTGGAGGATTTGGAGCTTTTGAAAGCTCCCTGGGTAATTCTGATGTGCAACCAAGGATGAGAAACACAGCTTGAGAAACTCGCTATCTGGTGATTTTATGTAATTGCCTTTTATGTCGAAGTCTTGTTTCCCCCAAAAGACTGTAAATTTATTGAATACAGAAGCTACAGCTAGCTTCCACATTTTTTCTGTTCCCTCCACATAGTCTTGTCTACCAGACATAAGTACGTGTCAGTGACAACTTAAATGATGGACTGATTGATCTAACACAACACCAAGCTTGGATTCCAAGCTCTTGGATAGGAAGGAGGAAACCTGAGGTCTGTTCCTCACTCCAACTTGCAAGCCACTATCCTCTCTGGATTTCTGCTTCCTCATTTGTAAAATGAGGGTGATAATTAGGTTTTCAAACTACTGGGAGTTTAAAGGAAACAGTAAAAGCTCATGAGTTAGTTTCAGTATTTCAAAAAGCCATTGAAAGCTATGGATTGCATATCAATTTACAGATTAGTAATGTATCAAAATACATGTTTGATGAATGATGGGTGAGGAGGAATAATTAAAGGAATCTTTAGTTTAAAAGTACTTTGAAAATGATAGGATTCCATGATTTCATTTGCTCAGTATTTATGATCCAGATTCCCGGGGAGAGAGAACAGAACGGAGTATAGTAAAAAATTTGGGTTCAAATCCCAACCCCAGCCACTCACAAGCTGTGTTAACTTGAGCAAGTTCTTTCCCTCTCTGAGCCTGTTCCTTCATCTGAAAAACAGACGAATTGGTAATAGCTATTCTGTAGAGCTGTTATAAGGATAAATAAATTGATACATGGAAAGCCTTTAATGCACTGCCTGGCACATAGCAAGTGCTCAATAAATATACTCAAGAATATGCTTGGTGTGTTAATCTGCTCAGGCTGCCATTAAAAAATACCATAGAGTGGATGACTTAAACTATGGACATTTAAATCTCACAGTTCTGGAAGCTGGAAGTCCAAGATCAAAGTCTCTATGAATTCTGTCCCTAGTGAGAGTTGTCTTCCAGGCTTGTAGATGGTTTCCTTCTTCCTATATGACCACATGACCTTTCCTCTGTGTGTGAGCAAGGAAAGAGACAGCAAATGAGCTCTCTGGTGTTTCTTTTTTATTTGTTTGTTAGTAGAGGTACTGGGGCTTGAACCCAGGACCTCGTGTATGCTAAACACACACTCTACCACTGAGCTATATTCTCCACCCCCTGGTGTTTCTTCTTCCAAGGACACTAATCCTATTGGATAGGGGCCCCACCATTATGACCTCATTTAATCTTCATTACTTCCTTAGAGGCTCCATCTTCATTCTCACTGAAACCATGCTGGGGTTCAACATATGAACTTAAAGAGGGGAAAACAAGCTTTTCAGTCATAACACCCGAAATGAGATAAATACTCAGAGCTAATGCTAAGAAGAGAAAGGATCATCAAAGTCACAAGGAATATTTATCTCAAGAAACTGTCCCCTAGGCTCATAGCAGCTTTGGGAACAGCCCTTCAGCTCCAGAACAGTCAGTGTGTTTGACAGCAGTCAGTGTGGTGCAGCGTGCATCACCAAACATGGGACTCGGGTGGGGGAACCACAGCCGTCCCCAGGCCAGGCTTCTCCCACTTCTATTCATCTTGTCATCACTGGGAGGATGGGGTAAAGTGCTAACTCCCAGGCCCCACCGCCAGAGACGCTGAGTAGGACTGGATGCTGCATTTCTGCATTTATCAGAACTCTTTAAAAATACTGCTCTCAGGAAATTAGTCTAGAAGAAACACTCAAAGCCCAAGTGGAGAGGCAGCGAGTAAGTCGAGTATGATGTTATGATGCCTGCTGGGGCGGAAGCTGCCATGTGTGATCAGGAAGTTCAGTGGCAAGAGGCAGAGAGCAGGGAGCATGGGGAGGACCAGGAGGACTGGCTGGGCATGGATATGGGCACACAGTTGGGGGACAGGACGGGAGGAGGGGTGCTACTTGGATGACAACCTTCAAAGGAAGCCAGCCCTAGAGGGCCCGGGGTTGTGGGATGCCCAGGTGGCAGAAGCCCGGGGGTCCTGGACACCTGTTCCAGAGATCCAGGGAGGGTAAATCAATCAAAGAGAGCCCCCAGCTTTGCTTTCCTTCCAGGTGGCTTTGTTTGCTTCTGAACTAATTTTTTTTTCCTGTTACCATCAACCCAAGTAAAGTAGAAGCACTACTGATTATCACCTGAAGTCCAGGGCTTGAGGGGGCTAGCGATGATGGTGGTGGTGATGGTGTGGACCTGGCATTGCTGCGGTGGCATCTGGCATCTAGACTGAAGAGGAGCAACGTGACCCGAGAAGAGGAAGCCCCTATTTTCATAAAGACGCAGTCAGCGTCCCTTGACTACTTTTCATTGTTTTTCTGTTCTTGTCGATCTGTTGTTAGATTCACCTCTGCCCTGATGACTGAATGCCATGATCCCAGGCCAGGCAAATGTTTGATGGTTTGGTTGATTGTCATATGCATGACACAAACCTTTTCTGCCTTTCCTGAGACTTATTTTTGCCGTCACTGGGAGTCTCGGCAATACGGAGAGAAACTTCTCAGCCTGGGACTTGACCCTCGTTCCTAGCCACTAGGGTTTCTAATATTTCACATTTTCCCTCTGGCAGGTACTTTTCCACCATGGATGGGAGGGAACTGTGCCTGCACTGAAATCGGAAGGGAGCCTTGTGACTTCTGAACCTCGCCTCAACCTCAGGCCTTATCTGAAATTGGATCCAACTTAAGAATTTTAAAGCTCACCAGAGAAAAATCAGGGATGAGCATGACAAGTTCTCCGTCCAGAGTCCATGCCCACGTCGGGCTGCTAAAATGAGGCTGTTATTAGTTATTGTTCAGATTGATCGGATGGCGAGTGCTCCGGATTACATAAATGGGGAGAGAAATGTCAAGAGGAGCACTCGGTTGAGAGAACTTTCTTTCCTGCCCCCTTTTTTCCACCTTGACTTATACGCCCCAGCCCTTTTTTCCACACCTTGTTACTTGATCATTTATCTAAGAGGAAGAGTTGCTAAACCATCAGGCAGGGCCACTGCATCGAAAAGGGCTGGGTAGCCGCAAGCACCATATTTTCCCCTTGCTGCAGATCACTGAGGAGGGCCCACCTTCCAGGGCAGGCCGGTGGGGGGTCTCCTTACCCTCTTCCCGCTCTCCCGGCTCTATGACAGGCAGGCCCTTCCTGTTAGGAAAAAGCTTTGAGGCCCCTTTTTGGCCTTCAGCCTAAGTCACATGCTCCAGTTCAATTTAACCAAAGATAGCTTGCTCGGGGCACGTGGGGTGATAACAGTATAAGTGGACGATTGCTCAGCCACTAGTAAACCTGGTTATGATCTTTGTATATATAATTCCATCAGAAGGAAGGGTCGGTCTTAGGATTCAGGCACCACATTCTCTGCCTTGAATCTGTATCAGAATTCTCCCACAGTCATTGAATGAATATTTACTAAAAATCTCTGTGACTCTTTTAAGTCCCATGTGGTTTTTACCTCCACTCTCTAAGGAAAATCCACACTGTACCTGATAAAAAGGCTAAGATATTTTCTACCACTTTAGCTGTCGGCTTGCAGTGTGCAAGGTGGCCCACTTAAGAACATCACGTGTGGTTGGAGTACATCATTTCCAAATGATGCGTGCAAACTTTCCTTTTGTAGTGAGACTGTAACAACCTGGTGTATTTCAGAGACTTTATTTAGCAGAGTTCACCATCCTTACCAACTTAGACATGAGCTCATCACTGAGAAGTTTCCAAAGTATTAGGGTCTTAGAGGTGATCTGGGCTATATCCCGCCCTTCTCAAGAATTCCTTCTGCTCCATCCCTGATAGCTGGAGTGACCAGCATCTACACACACTTCCATGCCCACAGTACCTAAAGAATATCAATATAATCTCTAAAGTTATGTTTTTTTAATGTCTGAAGGAAGTATAGTAGAATTTGAAACTTTATAAAAAATTTATGTGGTAGGAACACGATTGTTTTGAGATTTGATATAATATTCCATGAATGCCTGAAATATTTTATAATCAGAAAAAAGATTTTAGTTGCTGATTATAAAAATAAAACACAAAATGAAACTAATATTTCTATTAATTACCTGAATTGCAGCTCTATAGGCACACACTGAAAATGTACTCAATACCTATGTCCCTTGAATTAAGGATATTCCATAATTTCTCATTATTTACCCCAAGAGTATCACACGATACAGTGGTCCCTCAGTTACCTGCAGGGGATTGGTTCCAGGACCCCTCCCCACCTCTGAATACCAAAATCCAAGGATGCTCAAGTCCCTTATAAAAAAAGGCATAGTATTTGCATATAACCTACAGACATCCTCCAGTCTACTGTAAATCGTCTCTACATATAATATCTAATACAATGTAACTCTTATGTAAATAGTTGTAAATGTTATGTAAATAGTTGCCATGTGGCAAATTCATTTTTTGCTTCGTGGAATCTTCTGGAATTTTTTCAAATATTTTCCATCCGTGATCACCTGAGTCTGTGGATAGGGATTCGGGCTGAAATGGAGGACCAACTATACCTAGCTGCCTGATACAGTTTCTGTTCATCATGAGTATGTACGGGGTCTTTAAAAATCACTCTTACCTGTTTCTTTTTCCCCCCTAAGAGACCCACATCTATACTAGCCCAGGCAGATGGCAGTCTCTGCATTCTCCATCTTCTGGAGGGTAGCACGGGGGATTCACAGTTCTCGGTGCCCACCAGTCCTTCCCATTCCTCTTGTTCTAGTTAAGGTTCCTCTCCTCTCCTAGTCTGGAAACAGGGAAAAACTGAGCGCTGTTCTCTGTAAAAGTAACATTTCATGTACCGTTTATATTATTTAAAAGGTTAGATTATCCTCAAAACATTGCATTCCACAAGATAAAGAGTCCACAGTAGATCCAGCTAAAGGAGGAGGGTGGAATAGAATGCATGGACGTATCGATTATTTTAATATAGGAAGTGATTCTGGTTGGAAACGGCCCCGGGATCCTTTTTTCCCTCACACTCCTGTCTCACCTTTCCCACCATCCAAACCATCATTCCAACATCAACCTCCTCTGCTAAGTGCACTGATTATCAGTCTAAATTGTTGGTTTTGTATGAAACCCACCACCCATCCTTCTACAGATTTAGCCTGGTTTTCCTGGAGAGCTGAACCTGGATCTTATTCACCTTCATGTGCCCCAGCTCTGTGCCAGCTACAGAGTAGGTGTTCCAGAAACACCCACTGGTTGGAAAAAAATAAATGAACAGACCAATGAATCAGAAACACCTAAGTGCAACCATTATATTCATCAGAAATGCCTAACTCAACCCACTGGGTTGTGTTCAAACCAATCAGATTGTAACGACTTTCCAGCTGCCAGTGTTGAGCTCTTCACACTGGGCTTGTGGGCTTACCTGTAATCTGCCCTTCAGCTCCCACTCCTCCTAGGAGGTAACTCAGGCTGAGAGAGAGGATCAGGAGAGGTTAAAAGAACAACTCTTAACATCCCCACCCTTTGTAGTGTCGTCCTAATCCTACCCTCCCTGCCTTTTAATCATGTAGGTCCCGCAGTCGCGCAGGTTTTTGTGGTCCTGGTGGGCAGCATTCAAGGCGCCAAGACTGAGGAAGTCAGCCAGCCGACCTTGCATTGAATCGGCCTCCTCCTCCACCTCTTTGTCCTGGGCCAAGGCTGGTGTATTCTGGTTCCCGTGCGCCACCTGCTGGTCTCCCAAGTCCCTGCTTCCACAGTGCCTCGGCAGTGCCATGTTGTGCCGGGAGAAAGGGAAGGAGGAGCCCTGTCACAGCAGGGGCTCCAAGCCACCCAGGAATCTATTCTAGGGTGTGAATCAGTTCATTCTTACTACACGTCATGGTGTAGTAAGTGGTGATGAGGGGGCTGAGGACGGAGGAGAGAAGTCTCTCCCCAAGGCCAAGATCTGTGTGTGGGACTGCTCAGTCCTTCTCAAAACATTCTTTAACTATGCATCCTTCGAACATCCACGAAAGGATGCTTAGAAGAAAGCAGGAGAAATCTCTGTACCCATAATGAACACATGTCTGGGATGAATGGGTCAGATCAAGTGAGAAAGGGTGATGTGGGTGTTTGGGCAAATGTCTGCCTTTCCTTCTAGCAGAAAATAAACAGAGGAGGAAGGGAGGGAGAAAAAGGACAAAAGAAGAGAAAAATATACTTTCATTTTTTAAAAATTGCTTAATATACATTTAATGATTTCTAAACACTCTCTGAGCTGAAAATGTTGAGGATTTATTTTTTACTTCTTTTATTTCTGGAGTTTTATATGAAAGTAATAAACCATAAAAATCATTGATCACAAGCTTATTCCAATTAGAAGCACTCACCAAGGCAGAAGGTGACGACCTACAGAGGCCGTGGTATTGATCTGGGGGCAGCAACTCTAGGCTCAGAGATGTGATCCAGTGGGCTTCTTTGGAAGTTCCCAGAGTTTGCATTATGACCTCTGCTAGTTTGGGTTTCAGAGCTAACATTCAGCATGAATGGTTCTGTAAAGAGTATTCTCACGTCTCCTCCCATAGATTCTTCATCTAGATCAATGTTAGGAACATTTCAGAATTTCCAGAGACATGTGCCTTCGCCTTCTGTTTTAAGAAGTATTTATTTCTTGCACACTGTGATAGCTGCCAAACATTACTTTTATGTAAAAATCCTTTCCCTCCTGAATGTCTTCCCCTGCTCTTTTCTCCTGGGCCCCAGGCTCGAAGATGTTGTATATGGAAGCCCTGTCAAAGACGATTCAAGAGTGTTTCTCATTTCTTTCTCAAAGGCCAGAAGAGCTGCTTCCTCAGCATCTCAGACCATTCTTCCCCACTCTCCTCCTGCCTGAGCCCCAGCCAAACTCTGCCCGCTGAACAATAGGTCTGAACGAAGTCTGAAGCCCCATCCCCCACAGAAGCCTCAGAAATGCTGCCGTTAAAAATCTGAAGAGGAAATCAAGATGTTGGCTCTTTTCTTGGCCCTCTGGGTTATCGTGAAGGCAAGCCATTTTCCTCTGTGTCTCAGTTTCTCTGGTTTTAAAATGAGGACACCAGTACTGAAATTGCAGTGTTGCTGATATTCTACAGTGATGGTTAATATTTACAGAGTGATGACCATGTGCTGGGCGCTGTGCTAACGAGGGTTATCTCAATTAGTTCTCATAGAACTGTGCAAGATAAATAGTCTGATTATCTCCACGTCACAGGTGAGGACAGAGGAACTACAGTGGGTTAAAGCACCTTGTTTATTGTTTCTACAGCATCCATCCTTCAATATAAATAAACACTTCCTATGTGCCAGCCAATAAGCTGGATTCTGGGAGCCCAGTACTAAATACAAACAGAATTCCTTCCTTTTCAGTTTCTCACAGGCTAGAAGGGGGACCAGAAAGGTAAACTCTCAGGTGCCAAGGTTTGAAAGAAGTACACGTCACATGGAGCCGGGACTGGTGAATGGCCTCTTACGGGAAGTCCTCAGCAGAGAGAGAAGAGGAACCGTAGAATCCTGGTGACTACAGGGGACCTCTAAAGACATCTACGCCCATTTTCCATTTTCAGATGACAACTCTGAGATCCTGTATTGGGGGTGCTGACCTGCCCCAGTGCATACAACCATATCACCTACAGAAGGGGCCCTTGCCTGGGGAGCAATCAGGAAAAGCTGGATGCATATTTGTGAAATTCAAGTGAGTGGTAGGTACCTCTCTCACTATTTCTGCAAATAATTCAGATCTCAAAGGCTTTTCAATACTTAATGAAAGGATTTCCTCACCTAGTTTGACTCCTGCTTGAGTTCCGATTGACTTACTGATTGAATTCCTTCTAACGACCAGACTTTTCTATCTTCCAACTCAGCTTTGTGTGGAGGGTCATCTAAGTGCCTTAAGGTGTCGTGTCGTCCTCATCAAGGACCAGAAACAGGTTTGGAGAAGTCTGGGGGACACTCATCTGTGGCCTGGTCTGGGAAGCTTGGTGGTTAGGCCATGGCGGCAGGGAGGTAATGACCATCATGCATCTTCTGGGGACGAGACAACTCTAGATACTTCAAGTGTGTGCCCTCATTTAAGATGGACGAGGACTAGGCAAAGTGGCTGTTGTGATCCTTCATTTGAGGCTCCAAGGAGAGGAAAAATTTGCACAGAGGACCCAGTTGGTGACTGGCAGAGTCAGGACTGGGAACCAGGTCAGCTGGATCTCAGAGCCTGGGATCATTTCCTACCTGACACGCCTCTCTCTGCCCAGGCCATGGCATTTCCAAATGAGTCCCCAACAGATGCCAGATTTATGAGCAAAGACGGATTGACGATATAGCATGTTCCCATGACAGGAAGAACAATTCCAATTGCACGTCTTAATGACAGTGCCTCTGTGGTGTCATCTCTGTATCCAAGGACAACATAACCCCCCCAGTAGACAACAGTTACAGGAACCTACTTGGTGCTGGGCTGGGCACTCTATATACAAGATCTCGTTTCATCTTGTTATTCTGTCTCTCTCGTACATGGTTAAGTAAGTGCCCCAAAGACACAAGTAAAACTAAGTCATTCAACCCCAGAATTCAAGTTGAATGACTGTACCCCTGGCCATTGTTGTCCCTGCCTCTTCATGAAGAAAAAAACATCAGTGGGCCCATTATCCCAAAAATGCCACCATGAGGCAGCCAATCTCCATACCTTGCGGATTTTTCTATTTCTAATTTCCAGGTCCTGCTTCAGTTACCTATATGGATGGTAACAGCCTGATGCACCGGTATGAATAAAACAGATCCCCCATCCCTAAGCAGTCCTGAGCGCTGTGATGAACTCCAGGTAAATGAGGAGAGCTGGAGCATTTTGAAGTGGAGCCTATGAAACTGATTGGGTTTATAATCAGAAGAGAGAAAGCACAGGCTTTAGGAAGGCTCTCTTCTCACGGGCCCTTCCCATGACAATGTGCTCTCATCAGTTCCTAACGGAAAAGGTACAGATGCTGGAGTTCAAGTCCTGGCTCCACCCCTGGCCAGCTGAGCGACCCGGGTCAGCTAACTCCGTCTCCTTGAGCCTCAGTCTCCCCACTGTGCACAGCGGGCATAGGATAGTAGTACCTACTGGATGGGCGGGGACGGAGCAAACTACCCATGTGAAGGGCCTGGCATTGTGCCTGACACCCAGAAAATGATCAAATACACGTTCATTAAAAAATAAAGCAGTAGCAAGTTTCCAGGGCTGGCCAGGAGTCCTTGATCACCAGGCTGGGAGTGTCCACCCAGTGCCACCTCCTGCGCCTATGCTGGTACTGGGGGTCCCTGTGTCCATGCTGGGGCAGGTGGCTTTCCTCACATCTTCAAAATTGGGGAAATAAAGCCTGGAAGCCGACTGAGCGCTGCCTTTTTCCAGCATCAGCTTTGTCAGGCCCCCTGCTTCTGATTGAGAATCTCATTTCTCAGCTCTCAGTCAGGTGGTCTGCGGGGTGAGGGAGACGAGGGAGCCGGAAAAGCAGCAGCCCTGGTCTCAGGGTTGACGGCTTCCAATCCCACAGGGGTTCAACTACCTTCAGATTTATGGGCCCATAACCGTCCAGAACTGCCTTCTGCCTGAGTCCGGTGCCGCCTCGGGGCCCAGGGGGCTCCTGGCTGATGCTGTTTGTGAACCTCTTTGTCTCTCTAATGCCGTGTTCCCTAAATCTGCAGTATTACAATGATGAGAAAGGGCGGAGGAGGGTGATTCATGCCCTGGTTACACTGACAATGAAGTTCATCGAAATCAAATTTCTCCCAAGCATGCCAACAACATCCCGGCTGGTGCCTGTCTCAGCTCTAGGGCTGGGTTTGTTTGGTTTCTACAATGATTTTTCTTTTTAATGTCATTATTTTTATTATTTTCGCCTAATGTTTTTATAATGTGCTTACTGCGGAGGTTGCTCCGGGCCGCCAGCTTTCTGGGGTTGGGGATGGGGGATGAGGATGGGCGGTTTGTTAACTCCCAAAGCTGTTCTTTTGCACATCCCTCCAACCACCAGAAGGAACAGAGTCCCAGCCCTCTCCCCTTCCCCAGCCCTGTCCTGACAGGGAACCCAACACCAAACACGGAATCTTCTGCACACTGAGTCAAACCCCAGGATTAACTAGTGAACCCATCCGACCCTCCCCTTCACCTACCCACCTTCCATTCTTCCACTTAAATATCTCTGGATGCTTCTTTCTTTGTATGTCATGGCTTCTAGCCCCATCTTCCACCCTCCCACCCTGGAAAGCCACTCCCTCCCCTGTTTGCCAACATTCCTCTTAAAATGGGACACTGAGAAAGGCAGAATAAAGGCAGCACATCTGTATCATGGAATAGTAAGCATTATTTTTTTAATACTTTAGCTCTTTATAGATTAACCCAGAGAGGTGTCGATGTCATATCCTTAACTGAAAGAAAGTTGGAGAGTAATGAGTTTTGCAGGATCCACTTTATAAAAAAAAAAAAAATCCTTTGAAAATCTTACACACATATGGGTTTGTTTTGATATATCAGTGTGAGTAACAGTGTGGAAGGATGCGCCCCAGGCTATTAGCATGAGGTACTTGGTTTAGGGGATGTTGGAAGGAGAAATAGTGGTTTTCCAAGTACAACTAATCGTGTTTCATTAGCTGCAGCTAACCCTTGTTACTCCTGTAATTTCTGAAGAGGAATTTGGCAAAAGAATTTTCAATCAATCAACAAGTGATATAGACTTTGATTTTTAGTTTAAATGTGACAGACATCCAGAGTCCTGTGCAGGGCTCATTGGAGAGGACAGTGACTGTGCATCTATTCCTGCAGCCTAATTTGCATCCTCTTTGTGGTTAATTCATACCGGGGCTGCAGTCCTTAGTTGTTCTTGTTAGAATTGCTACAAAGATGGATCCCTTCCTTCCATCCTATAAACTTTTGAAGCAGGTTTTTTTTTTTTCATAAGTGCAGGACCTTAAATTTCTTCTTATTAAATTTTTCGTGTTGGTTTTGCCCTTTTGTTCCACTTGTCAAGATCTTTTAAAAATCTGATCTTCTTAGCTAGCCTCCTAGCCATTCTGCCCCGCTTCAGGCCACTGAGGGTTTGATCAACAGGTCTTTTATGTCTTAGTCCAAGTCCCTGATGAAAATGTCCAACAGGACAGAGCCCAGGGCACAGTCTTGCACTTGCCCATTTTAGATGAATAAATACAAATATTTTGTATTTGTCTATCAATGATTTCCGTTCATTGTGTGCAAGGCTCCTAATAGAGAGATCTGTACGGGGCAGATCAATAACCATCACTGCCATCTGACTTGGTGATGATAACAACAAACACTAATCACAGTCCAACTTGAGCCAACGTGAGAGCGCCGCAGTGTGAGTCAGAGCCGTGGAACAGATGGCTCTGTGTCCACATCTGCTCTGAGGCGTCCAGATGGGAGTAGGAGGTGGGCTGGGGGGCGGGGGTGGGGGAGCAGACTGTGGGGCAGGGGTGAGGGAGGAGGGAGCAGGCAGGTGAGGGCAGCCAGGGGAGGGCTTCGGGGACCAGGCTCCCAAATCAGTCTCCACGATTGTGTGTTTAATGTGCGAGCAGCACGCAACAGCTGCCGACGGCTCCCATCCGTGACAGTACAACTGTATGACTTAGGGAGCCGTGTCTTCTGCTTTTTGGTTAATGGACCTTGGACGTGCCTACTCAAATCACTTCTTCGCAGGCCTTACGGGTCTTTGTCACCAGTGTGTGGTCATGTTTCTCTTCTCCGCATGGTTGTTTCCTCGGTGCTGGAACTGAGCAAGAGGCCCATACTGCCCTGTCCCTCCCCGAGACCCCTCTGCAGCCTTCCAGAAGCTGCCATACTCCTGACCAGTACATTGCCTTATACAAAGGATAAGCCTTCTGCGTGATAGAAGGTGCGAATTCAAGCCGTCCTTGTTGGTGATGTAGATTGGAGCAACGTTTAAGCCTCTCTGTGTCTCAGTGTCGCTGACTAAAAAAAAGGAATTTCATGACTGCAGCTTTTTTCTCAGACTAAATGAGATAGTATGTGACAGGCAGGCAGATGCTAAATAAGCAGGAGCTGCATCTGAGGCTGGAACCTGCAGAAGACACAGGCATGACTCACTCCAAACTTCTGGCTTCAACTCTTTGCAAGCAAGGGTAGGGCTAGCATCCTCAGTGTTCTGTCATCACTCCTTTTGGCCTCCTGAGGATGTGCTGAGAACTCTGTGCAGGAATCTCACCGCTGCACTGCTTTTACTTCATTCACCCAGCATTTACTGACTATCAACTCTGCAAACACTGGACCAGGCCCAAGGCATACAAAGATGACTGAGGCAAGACCCTGGCACTCAAGTAACTCAATCTAGTGCCCAGGATCCACAATAATAAATGTTCCTAGACCCAGTACACACACACACACACACACACACACACACACACACACACACACACACACCACACACACACACACCCCCCAGCAGCAGCAGAAGCAGCAACAGCAAAAGTCTACATACTAGACCCTTATTGAATGAAATATACTTGATATTTTCTGTTCTATTTCATTTAAAAAATTGATTTCACCACCTACTAATGATATATTGACACACAGTTTTAAAAACTCCACTCTGGAGCGGGATAGATGTGCGAGGTTCTGTTATCAGTGTTTCCTAGACCGCGGTGGGAAGGCCAAGTGAGGAGGGCCTGGGGGAAGACCCAGGCCCCAGGCTTGCAGACGACTCGGAGGTGCACAGGGCCCTTGGTGTTTCTGAAGAGGCAACAGTGTGGGCAAAGGCACAGAGGAATGAAAGCAGGAGTGCTCAGGGAATTCCGACAAGATCTGAATAGGTAGAACATGGGAAGCTTTGGGGAAAATGGGAGAAACACAAAGCTGTAGAGAAATTCTTCAATAAGCAAAGGTTAAGGGACCACTGATTGAACCCTCAGGGGAAAAGATTTCTACTGCGAAGCAAGAAACCCAATCCAGCACATAGTCAAGGCTCTGGGAGATGAGATTTCAGGGGAAGAAGAAAGTGGATACATTTTTGAAAGTGAAATAGATCACAAAATATTCATGCCCTGTATTTAAAATGTAAAGTGTCTTGGGTGTTGCTGATTGTTTGGCAGGATGAGGTCATGGCGTTCCGGTGAGTGCTGGGCTGAGTGGAGGTGCCTGCTGTGTGCTGGAGCACCCACCTTGGGACTGGGGCACCCCGAGGTCCTTTTAGCAGAAGGCGTGTCTGCATCGCTGACAGCAATTTCATCAGCCCAGTCAAGTTTGTCCTAAGGAGCTTTGCGGCCTGCTAAAGCGTTTGGACATTCATCTGGCCAAGGAGGCCACTGGAAGATTCAACACAAGAGCGTACCTAAAAATCGGGAGAAGAATCAGTATTGCTGTCGTCGCAGATGGATTGGAAGGAAGGATTGGCTGGGGGCAGGTCAACCAGATGAACTTACTAGTTCACGAGCTAGTGATGGGAGCTTGAAAGAGAACAGAGTCGAGGAGTATGAAAAGGAGAAGATGACTTAGGAAATGGAAATTTGGGGACTCAACATGATTCAGGGACTGATTCACCATATGGCATGCGAGAAGGAGAATCCCAGGATGATGCAAGTACTAACTTGGGTGGCTGGGAGGATGGTGGAACTCCCCGAAGAGCAGATGTGGGGTATCTGGGGAAGAAACAGGAGGATCGGGACAGTACAAAGACACTACGGGGGACACAGGTTGGAGTCCTATGCATTACCATAGCCGGAGAAAGAATTATCTCCTACCGATAGGCCCATATATCCAGGAATTGTGAAGCTCCCCTCCCTCCTGGACACCCTAAGGTCAGAGTCAGAGCCAGGAGGAAGGGCAGGTGTCTGCTGGCCATTGTGCATAGAATAACACCAGATGCAGTGAGGATTCTTGGGGGCTTCCAAGCAATTTCTCTCTCTAGGTGATCACGGACCTAGGTGAATATAGGAGAAGAGCAGAAGGAAGCATGTGTCAGCTGCGCCTCCGGAAAAATCTCCTTATCACTGGAGACCCAGGTAGGCAGGATCTAGAGACCATTCAGCTTCTCCCCAGACCCAGAGTTGGAAGGATGACATCTGCAGTGGGTTTGAATCATGTTTCCCAAAAAGATACAACCAAGTCCTAACCCCCTGTACCTGTGAATGAGACTTTATTTGGATACAGGGTCTTTGCAAGAGGCAATTAAGGAGAGATGAGACCGTCCCAGACTTAGGGTGCCAGCCCAAATCCAATGACGAGAGTCCTTATCAGGGAAGGGAAAGGGGGGGTAAGACACACAGACACAGAGACACGGAGAGAAGCCAGCCAGGAGAAGACAGAGGCAGAGATTGGGGTGATGCATCAGCGAGCCGAGATGGGTGCCAGCTGCCCCAGATGCCAGCAGGGAGGCAGGGAACTGACTCTCCCTCTGAGCCTCAGGCTGGAACCAACCCTGTCTGCACCCTGATTTGAGGTTTCTGGTCACCAGAACTGTAAAATAATAAATGTCTGTTGTTGTTAGCCACATGTTGGTGATAATTTGTTAGCCTGGGCTCCAGGCAACCAAGATAATGTCCCAATTAGTACTTTCAAGACACTTGGGTGAAGGCTGCCCGGTGACCATCCCAAAAGTGCTTATTATTCTCTGGGAGCTTGCCTCTTCTCTCCTGTCCATGTCCCCGGCAGAGACACACCTCCTCACCCCTGGGTCTCTGTTTTCCACCTTTACTTTGCTCTTTTTCCAGAACAACAGCTCTTCTTCCCAGCTCAGATGCTATTCTGAGCTCAGGGGAACAGCCAATTAAGCTGGCCTTCGCGGAAGCCCTGTGGTGCACCAGACGCAGATCCCAAGAGTGACAAGGAAAGAACAAACATGATTTTCTTCGGCATTTGGTGAGAAGTTCGGAGAGACTTAGCCTGTATTCCTTCATTCCTACCTTCACCATTGGGCTCCTGAAGAGGTAAAAGGGATGCTATCAATCTTAAACCCTAACCTGTTTGCTCTGCACTCGAGCTGCCAGCCAGGTTCTCCTTTCTCTGGAAAAGTCTCGTAGGAAGAGGACCAAGACCCAAAGCCTTTCCTGTCCGGTCTTCAGTTTGCACTATCTGCCTCCCAGTTCCTTCCTCGGCAATCATTCTTAGAGTTCAAAAAACGGCTTCTCATCAAGGAAAAGTTGGAGACCTCAGCTCTGTTCTAAGGCTTGGCCTCAGCCTGTGGGTCAGGGAGGTCGCACGTCCTTAAGAAATCACAGCATTCTCATTTCTACTTGAAAACCTAACACTCCCCGAAGAGCAACTATCTCCTCCGATTGTCCAAGTTCATGGACTGGCCCTGATAGTATCACACTGAAGCTGCAAATTTTGATGAGCACTGAAATTAAAATCATCTTTCTTCCTGGAAATTAAAAAAAAAAAAATGAATAAAAGAACTGAACCAAATCCCCAGGCGACCCTGGCCCAGTCATTTAACCTCTGCTTGGCCCAGTTTGCTGATATATGCATTAAATGGGAATCGTGAAAAGACATCTTATGAATGAATTAATTAATGATTGAAAGACGTTTTAAAAGTGCTATGCAAATGTTGAGCATTTTCGTAGGGCCCGTGGGAATCTAAGACAAAGCAGGGAGCCAAACTCCAAATTGAGGATTATAACCAAGGAGCAAATGTAAGCACTCTGGAATGTGAAAGCACTATTAATATTGGTTACAATGATGTATTCGTTTTTTTTTTTTTTCCCTAATCCAGATCAAGGGGTGAGAAATTGTTAAAATGTGGATTCAGTTTTAAAACCCATGCGAGCCCGGACGCTCTCCAAGTGGTTACACATCAGCAAACACCTGCACATTAAAACAAAATCAAAAGCTCAAAGGAAACTGGGGCTGGAGACGAAGCAGGTGCATAAAACAAAGGCTGTCAGCATATGTGTGAGCACAAACAATGCATTGTGCCTGCAGAAGTCAGATGATTGGCATTTGCAGATGTCCGCATATATGGTTCAAATACTGCAAAAATAAAAACCTCTTGAACCCACCTAATTTTAATATTCTACTCATTAAAGGAAAACCTCTCTCAAACCACAAGCCTATGGAAGCCCTCCAGGCAAAGAGGCTTAGTTTTGTTTTCTTTTCCTCAATAAATGGACCCCTGGCTTCCTGGGGGCCCGGGGGCAGCCAGTGATCCTTATAATTATAAACAAAATGGGGCATTAATTCATCCCTTTGAAAAAATTCATTCAAGTTAAGCTATGGAGATGGGGCTGTAATGTCTTCAAAGGGACTATGAAGTCATCTTCGCAACAACCACCAGAAAAATCAAGAAACAGCCCAAACAAGTTTTTCTATTTAAACCACTTCTGGCTTCAGTAATTGGAGAAGAATGGTTTTGCCTGATGGAAAAAGCAGCTTTTAGTGTCCAGGCCTGACTTAACTTCTACTTGCATGCCTGCGTGGCACTCGACAGCTACCAGCACTGTGTGTCCCTTGGTTTACCAGGCCAGAGCAGGGTCCTCTAAACTACGCATCTTCACGATCCGTGGGGAAGCCACAGTAACCGTGGGGCTCGAGATGGCAGACTGAACGGGGAGACCGGAAAAGCAAGACACACCGGAAAATCTTTCTGCTTTTCAAAATATTTTCTCCTTAAATGAGAAAAAAATATTTGGTCTTTATTTTCCTGTGCTGCTTTTGTTGATACTGCTGGTCCAATTCAATAACCAATTACAGCCAAAGAGGCACTCAGGATCGTCTGGGCAAATGATGGTCCTCTAGTAATAGTAACTGCTTGAGCTCATGTGGTCCTTGAAGGAGCCACAGCTGCTGTTTCCACATCTCTATCATTAATTACAGGACGAAAAATGTTAAGTGCTCAAAAATTCTGTGAAACGCATTTCTAGGCATTGATTTTGAAAGAGTATTGGGATCATAATGGTAGCCAACCCAGGTGGTCTTTGGGCACAGGGGTTCAGCTGTATATGTTTGGGCCTCACTGGACCTTGTTAAGTACCAAATGTCAGTTTGTAGGATTCTGCTTCTTTGGTAAGTATGTAAGTAGATAACAAAAAAGACAGCTCTCTAATAAAAATTTGCTTTTATGTTCTTTCCCAATCTGTTCCTAATCTCCTGAGTTGGCAGAAATGTGAATAGCAGAGTCTCCTGAAAGGTTAGAATAATTAAGGGAAATTTCACCAGAAAGAAAAGAAGTTTTTAAACCTTGCACTAAACCCCAATTGTCTTATATTCCAGAATACCCAAGAAGTGAAACCCTGCATGGTGGCTATCTTGGGAAATCCTAGATTCTAACTTTTCTCCCATGTGCCCATGTCTTCCAAAGCAACTTCCTTCTAACGTGTTCCCTTGATGATCACTTTTTGAGAAACCCCATTCTCTACACAGGGGATCCCCCTTTCCTGCAGCAGTACATCCCAGGTCTGAGATAATCAGTCTGGATTAAGAACCAGGGGCCTTGAGACTAACAGAGCCCAACGGCCTCGGCACTTCACATCCCAAGGTGTGTGTTGGGACTCTGACTCAAGCCCTGCAGCAGAATGTAGCATAGATGTGGGTTCCCCTTTGAGAGGTGAGCTGAAGATACACCTTCCCCTGCTGTTAGCAGGTAACTTTCAGATCTGTCTTTGTCTGTCTCTGCCTCTCTTCCACACAAACACACATACACACACACACACACACACACACACACACCTAAAAGACAGCATTCATTCTCAGAAAATGTAAGACTCTAAGCCAATGGTGAAGAAGAGGAATATTTTCCTAATTTAATCTTCATTCACAATGCAGGCAGACTCGTATTACTATTCAGAGAAGTGTTAATTACTTTCCTTTATCTTTCCCTCTGTAGCCCTTTCCCTCATTTATAAACTATATCCTATTGGGCTTTCCTGGGATCAGAAACTGACTCATCAGGAAGCCAGAGATCTTTTAAAGATACTTAGCTACACAAAGACCCTGTGAATGTTCCATCCATTCATTCATTCAGCAGATACTCATCCACTTTCTATAGGCACCTTGCTAGACATCTGGAAAAGAATGGCCAACAAAACTCCACACAGCCCTTGTCCTGTGTAGAGTAGGACTTATAGGGGCATGGCATCCTCTTCCCCATCCTCCGGGCAGAAAAGAGTGGAGACCTTTCTTTCCATTCCATGTGTTAGAAGCCCATGTAGAAAGCACTCCCTAAATGAGTTATCATTCAATCACTGATGTAGACCAGGCTGCCTTCTAGCCAGAGTGCTACTGGTACAGAATTGCTATAACACAAGACAGTGAGCTGACCAAGCCTGGAAGGGCCATTCAGATTTTTTCTGATTCTATAGTCAAATGATCAGAGGGTCACAGCCCAGAGCCTAGAGCTGATCTAGCTCGACCTCACATACCTCCATGTCACAGAGGAAGAGACTGAGGGACGAAGATGTGAAGGGCCTTGTCTCAAGTGAAACAGTTATTAGCAGAAGGGGTGGGGGGGGCCTGCCTGCTGGTTCTCAGCTCTCTCCACCACACCCCACTGCCTTACAAGGAAAATCTGCCTTCTGGAAGGGTGACTCCCCGCTGCTCTGCTGAAGCTGCCAGTCACCACTAGCCAATCCAAGAGTAACTCAATGTTCCCTCTGTTGACTTCTCTCTAACTCTACTGATATTCAGAAACAGAATTTAATAGGGGGGAGGGTATAGCTCAGTGGTAGAGTGCATGCCTACCATGTACATGGTCCTGGTCAACGCCCAGTACTTCCATTAAAAAATAAATAAACCTAATTATCTCCCCCACCAAAAAAAAGAGACAGAATTTAATAAATCTGGCACCAACAGTCTCTCGGTGCACCATAGGAGGGGACCAGCATTTCTCTTCCAGGGGAAAATGTGAAAATGTATAAAAGGTGACCGAATGATAGGCAGCAAGAAACAGTCACTTTTATTATAAAATTGGGGGACATCTACATGTTTTGATCATTACATTGAAAACCAGATCCATGCAAAGGTTCACTAAGAAGAAATCACAGAAAAGTAGCAAGAAGACAGTGTCAGGAGGTTTTCAGAAAAGGTGTTTTTTAATCTTTTATTCATTAGCAGGTGAGGGCAATGACAGATAAATTGTACCCTGCCATAAGATTTATATCGTCCAAGGTTACAGAAGCTGACACTCTGATTTTTCTGCATGTACCACATACTTCATTCATTAAAATTAGAAGACACAGTAAACGTCTGAATGTTTACATTCTTTTACTGATTTATACAACTGGTGCCTGCATCCTGAAATACGTAAAATGGAAATTAGGTATAAGCGACATAATTAGCATCACTGCTCCATCATTCAAAAAACGATTTTGGGAAAGGAAAATAGGACAGGTTTGAAAGTGTCCTCCAATTGCGGTTTTGTAGTTCTAGTCTCATTTCTTCATCCCTGATCTCCAAAACCTAATCTTCCGGGGTGAGCGGGGTTAAGATCACACTCCCTTGGAACGTATGTGTGCACGTTTTTAAGTTTTTATTAGGTTCTCTTTTATTACCTTTATGTTCACATCCCTGGTGGGCACACTCCATTTTTAATAAGCTGGAAAATCCTGTCAAGAGATTGTTCAGTGGTCGCATTTATCTAGCAGGCCAGTCACCGAGCCAAGAGGTTGGCCTCCGGGCTCGGTGAGGACGCTGGAGAGAGCCTCAAGCTGGCTCAGCCTCCCCATTTTAAATGACAGCCTTTTCATTCTGCTGCTCATCCAGAATCAAAGGGATTTCAAAGCTCATTCACCTCCATGGAAGAAGGGGGCCAAGGGAAGAGGGCACATTCTGCTTCTTCATAGCAGGGAAACGGAAGACTTGGCTGAGTCTTTATTTTATGAGTCATTATTATTGTTGTTGTTGTTATACTTTTTGCTTATGAATATGGAGGGGTTTTTGGCTTTTTTTTAATGGAGGTACTGGGGATTGAACACAGGACCTGGTTCATGCTAAGCACACACTCTGCCTCTGAGCTATATCCACCCTCTGCTGGAGTTTTGTTAATAAAAACAAATAGGTCTCTCAGCCAGGAAGCCAGCAAAGCCTGGTAATACGTTTCCTGCTGGAAAGGCACTCTGGGCTCCATGCTGCATCCCATTCTCTCTCTCTCTTTCCTGCAGAACCATCTGGGGTCGAGAGGACACACAGGGTTCAGGGGGCCTCACAGGAACCCTGAACAATCCCAGTCATTAGTGTGTCTGCCACTAGAAAGGCAGAAAGGCAGAGACGTTTCCAATGCAGGAAATAATTTACAAGACACACAAAACTGCTAAGCTAGAGAGATATCAACCCCATTTCCAAAGATTAAGGGGAGAAGAGGTGACCTTTGGGACAATGCCAATTTGGCTAAATACGTGCCTGTGCATGTGTGTTGAAACGCATCCTCACATCTGAAAAAGACACTAACTTTGGGTCTCCTTCCCCCCAGCACTGTGCTGCTAACAACAGGACCATGTCAGCTTTTTCCACACTGGCTGGGGGATACCAGGATTTGGAAGAATTTGCAAATGTTGGCCAAGAGGTTTTGAAGGGAGTTAGATAACGTAGGTAACCATAAATTCAGAAGCATATTAGCAAGTCTGGAACAAATTGCAGGCTCTCCTCAAAGTCCATGTAGGCTTCAGGGTCTGGCAGCTTTGATGGCTTACTTAAGAATCTCAGCCCACCGCTGCTCTGAATAGCCATGGGGAAGAGAACTCTACCACAAACACAGATACATGCTTTCACCAATGCCACATGGGCCAGTCCTACTTAAGATGATAGACCATTCTCAGCTAAAATTATACAACCATCTGGTCAGCCCAATTCCTGGACTTAACTCGTGTTAAGGTTTAAGGTAGCATTTGGGTTCCTAAACCAACACTCACTCATCTTCCTCTCCACTGCTGTGGAGATGCCAGAACAGACATCTGAACAAGAATCCAAGCATCCCACATGAACTTCCAGGGATAAAGGGGGGTGGCAATTGGGATGAAAAGGAGGGACACAAAACAGCAGTTCTCCCTCACAAGATACAGGCCATGCTTCTTGCTCCCCACCCCTCCTGAGAAGCTCCCTCAGTGCATGGTAGTCTCAGTTCATAGACCAGCATCAAGGTACCACTTGCAAACACCTGTTGAGCCCAAGTTTCCTGAAGCAGAGTGATGACAAATGACCCATAAATAACTAGTTAGGCTGCTCCCCAACGCTGTGTGAGTTTGCCTGTAATCCCAGCACCGTCTGTGTCGTAGGCAGGCTTGTCAAACACAACTTCCATCATTCCACCGCTCTCCATCGACTCCTTTCCTTCCAAAAGGCTTTTCCAACCAAGGGAGTGCACTTTCCAGTCTTCAGCATCTCCTGACATCTTTTTTAAAACAACTTAAATGAGGTATTGTTTGCATGCCATCACATTCACCTGTTCTAAATGTAAAATGCATTGATTTTTAGTAAATTTTCTGAGTTGGGCACCCATCGCCACAATCCGTATATAGAGCATTTCCAGCACTCCAGTAAGATCCCTTATGCCTACTTTCCCCTCACATCTTAATGATATTGTTTGACAAGTAACGGAGAGTAAGACTAAGACACAGAGGAAGGGAGGGAAAGAGTGCACTTTAGGGGGGGTGAAACAACTCCCGAGGGAGATGTGATGGGAAATGCAGAAGGAAGGCTTCAGACAACCTCAGAAGACAACCCTAGAATGCTATGTCAGAGGTGGCAAGTTCTTCACCTTTGCTCCTCAACAAAAAGCGGTCAGATTATAAAAACATATTCTTAACACATGATCCAGCACTCATGTTCCTTGGTATTCACCCAAAGGAGTTGAAAACCTATGTCCACACAAAAACCTGCCCATGGGTGTTTATAGCCAAAACTTGGAAGCAACCAAGACACCCTTCAGTAGGTGAATGGATTAATAAACTGTGGTACATCCAGACAATGGAATAGTATTCAGCACTTTAAAAAAAAGAGCTGTCAAGCCCTGAAATGACATGGAGAAAACACACGACTAAATAAAAGAAGCCAATCTGAAACGGTTGTATACTGTACAATTCCAACTATATGATATTCTGGAAAAGGCAACACTATGGAGACAGTAAAAAGTCAGTAGTTCAGGGTTGGAGGGAGGGGAGGGGTAAATAGGTATGGAACAGAAGATTTTTAGGACACTGTAAATACCCTGTATGATACTATAAAAGTAGATACATGTTATTAGTGATTTGTTCAAACCCATAGAATATACAGCACCAAGAGTGAACCCCAATGTCAATTATAGACTCTGAGTAATTCTGGTGTGTCAACATAGGTTCATCAGCTGTAACAAATGTACCTCGCTGGTGGGGCTGCTGATAATGGGGGAGGCCATGCTTGCATGGAGGCAGGGGTTATAGGGGAAATCTCTGTACCTTCCTTTCACTTTTACTGTGAACATAAATCTGTTCTAAAAAATAGTCTTAGAAAAAGGCTGTCAGAATACATGGTCCCACTAAATGCAGTACAACTGGGAGCAAAGCATAGAAGACCCCTTTTCCCAGAATGCCCAATACCTAATCCAGCACCTTGCTCAGGGTTGATACTTAATAAATGTTTGCTAAATTGAAGTGAGTTGGAGATAGGAGGAATTGGAGGGGGAAATGCCTTCTCATGGATAGTTATCACCCAGCATCCTTTCCCACTTTCTAATGGCCCTCCAGTGTCATTTTTGGTAGTCACCTCATCCCACCATGCTTCATCTTAGAGAGACGGTAATTCTAGGGATCCAGGAAGCCATGAGATTGGACTTTCTTTATTCTCACTCCAACATATCCAGGGACAAATGTGCCATTTGGACTCTCTTTAAACCAATGATTCAAGGTCAGCAGGAAGGGCCATGCATCGTCCACGGCCACCGTAGTCCTGACCTCACTCAGTTCAACCTGCTGTGATTCCTGATTCCTGGCTGCCAGAGATGACTTGCTCCTGCTAGTCACAAGCCCAGGTGCCCACCTCCTGCTGATTCTGTCTGTCCTTCCAGTAATTCCTTTTTATCACACAGAATTAGTTTCTGTTGCTTGCAACCAAAGAGCCCTAACCACTTCAAGCCCTTTAAAAGCAATGCCAATGGTACAGGTGAGAGGTTATAAGGGCCTAAACTGGGTAACAGCGTAGCTTCCACAATAAGGAAGGTCAGGGGTAACTATTTTGTGACTAAAGAGATATTTCCAGGCATGAAAGGTCAAAGTTGACCCCAACATTTTACGCTTCATGTGTTTCTATCATGAAGTTTTGCCCATCATTTGAATTTTCACCTAGGTGGGCCGAGAAAAGTGATTGCACGTTTCTCATAAACAGATCAACAGTGCAAATTATTTTAAGCCCTAACATATGAAGATGAATAATTTTCACATGCTTTTCACTTTACGGAGAGAACAACCAACACGGCTCGTCAGGCAGTTGGTCTCACTGCTCAACCTCATGCACGTGCCGTCTGGGCAAGTGAGTCAGTCTCCTCCAAGCTCTGCTTCCTGTTGAATGGAAGAGCCAAGGTTGTGAGTCACCCCTGCTCAGAGCCAAGAGTCTCTGATTCGGTATTATTTTCTGCCTTACCACACAAGGTTCAAAATGTCCAACCTCTTTCCCTTAGCATCAGTGCCCAGTCACAGTCTAGAAGTGGCTGCATTAAAATGTCTAGAGTGGCTTCATTAAAAATGGTCGTTGTCAGAAATCATTGATCCTGTCTGTACTCCTCCAAAATAAAAATGTAAATAAATAGAAAAGAAAAAGAAAAAGCAACCAAGAGACAGCGAAGTGCTGAGGGATACAATATAACATGTTCATGCTAAATGCCAGCTTTAGTGGTTCAATGCCCAGTTGATTATGGTGAAGGCACTAGGCAGAAGACGAAATGGGGACTGAATAAATGTGCTGCCGCATGAAAACGATTTATGAATTTCCAGGCTGTTTGCCACTGAATAAAAGCTATAATCATTGGACAGATACACGCTTTGTTAGTGCTACTTCAGACTGACTCTTTACCAAATTGCTCCAATCCTTTCAGGTGAGGGAATCACAGAGCACCTTTGAGGGGAATCACGGCTTTATGCACGAGAGGTGAAAGGCCAGCAAAAATAACAGAGCAATTGCCCATTACCAAAGGGCGACGGGGTGGAAGACTTGTAGAGCACTTCAGTCGGAAGGGATCTCTGAGGTCACAGAGTCCAATGCCCCCACCCAGGACTGCAGCCTGCCAGTTAGAGCCCACGCATCAGATAATTTCCAGTGGTGCCGTATCATGTACAAATGCTATGGTGATTCTCCTCGTATCTCAAAGACTGGGAATCTGATCCAAGAGCAGGAACAGATTAGTAGAGTTTATTCAGCATCTGCATGAATCTTCTCACTGCCCTCTTCAGAATGGCAATACGTCATCACAGTTCAGTTTCCTGAGGTCACAAAGATAAGACAACATCTACTTTGATTTCAAACAGAATGCTTTATAGATAAAAGAAGCCTCCTCTATAAAATAAAACAGCTTTTCAAATAGCCTCTCACCACAGTTAGTAATAATTTATGCTTGGTGAACAGGAAAATATGCTGAATTTATTCATTTGACTGTGCACCGCCTGTCGAAAGGGCAAGCTGATAAAGAAAGAGTGGGGGTGGGTAACATCGTATCTGCAAATCTGATATAAAAGATTTTTGTAATTCCTCCTGATTTCAAAAGGAGAAGAAAATTAACCCTCAGAATGAGAGAACAAAAATTTCTGATTATTGCCAAAGCCATGGCATCTGGCATTTTACCACATAGATCGTTCTAGAGGCTGTTTTTTCTTTTGTCCTCCAATATAAATTTTTGCTACACTTTTGAGCCCACATAAAAAAATCATGTCACAACAGACAGTCTCTGGTCATGACCCTGGAGTCCAGCCCAGTTTCCCTGGCCCTGCCCGGCCCTGCCCCACTTTCAGAAGCTCCTCTAATAGCTGGAGAGCAGTTTACTCTCGTCCTCTGCCAACCAGCCCCCTGGCTTTAACCGGGGCATATTTATTTTCATTCTTAATTATTTCTGAAGTAACACAATTTTTTTGCATGATTTCAGGGTCTGTTTTAGAGCATTTTGTGTTTTCAAACTCTTATTTTGAACTAGAAGATGGTTTTTATTTGCCCAGGTGGCCTTCGCCTGTTCTCTCAGCTGAGAAGCTGTTGAAACTCCTTACCTTTAAGTAATTGTTCAGAGGACATCTGTGGTTTTACGCTTCGTGTGGCAGACAGGGCATTAGGTAAGCCTGAAATTTACAAAATTAGCCTAAATTAAAGCACAGATAACTGGAAGTCTTTTTTTTTTTTTTTCAATTAAAGTGTAGTTGATTTATAATGTTGTGCTAGTTTCAGGTATATAGCAGAGTGATTCAGTCATACGTACATGTTCATATTCTTTTTCATTATAGGCTATTACAAGCTGTTGAATATAGTTCCCTGCGCCATACAGTAGGGCCTTATTGTTTGTTTCTCTTATGTATAGTAGTGTGTGTCTGCTAATCCCAAACTCCTAACTTATCCTTCCCCCATCTTTTCACCTTTGGTGACCATAAGTTTATTTTCTATGTCTGTGATGGAAGTCTTAACTCATACTCCCTCTCATCTTATGCCAACATGTCAAACAGTAAAATCTTTATCATAAATTAAAAGTATAGCATCAAGTTTGGGGCATTTTGAAGGGGAAAAAAGTTGTAAAAGGTTCAGAATTTAGCAGGTTCATTTTATAGACCTGATATGTTTGCTTGCTTGTTTGTTTGTTTTTAGAAGCACATCACAAAATTCTAGCTAAAAACCACTACATACTATGGCTTAATGATACCATGTCTTATTTGTAAAAACTATAGCTTAATCATGAAGATACTGCATTTTCTAGACAAAAGCGTCTTTCTGAACCTACTTCTTTTCCCATTTAAGTCTACAAGGACATAGGCAATGCCACCCACTGAGAATTCTTGGAGATAGTTGAGCATAAACCTCAAATTTCACAATAACCACACTCCGGCATAATACAAACACATCCTGGATCATCAGAAGCCGAGAAAACCCAGCGATGAAAGTTTTTCTTCATCCCACAGGAATCTACGGCAGGAGGGGAGGAGGGCTGCGTTGCTCTAGCTACTGACCCCATGGGTTTTGGCATCTTTGAACTTTCTTCCCTTGGGTACTGTCTCCAAATATTGCTGCAGGAGCCTGTGGGGCTGCATGGAGAGCCAGTCCATCTGTGGGCTCAACACAAAGATACGCCCCAAGAGCCCTCCTCTCCACAGACCCAGGCCTTCTCCTCACATATGGAGACAGTTATGAAGCAGAATTAGACTCATCGTTGTGTGGCAGTTGTAAAGCCCAGAGACAGTATGGGATGCTGAATGAAATAACATTTTCCAAAGTACCATCCGATCAAGTGTTTCCACATTTGCCTAAAACTCCTTTCGTCACTACCACTCAAAGGGTTAACGGTTTGGAGTCTTTCATTTTGTGTGTTTGATTATTTATCAATAGAGATGGCGCCTGGCCAGATATTTCCACTCCTTGCCCTTGCCTCTTCATAGGTCACAGAAACCCTACTCTAAGAACGTCTTTGACTATTATCTTGACATCATTCTGAGGGATTTAGGTAAAGACTTGGAGTAAGCAAAAAAAATGGCAGGTACCCAGCTCACCCACCAGATACAATACACCACAAATTAACAGATAGCTCCTCCATCTCCAGTGGATACTTCACTCACTGAAGAAGCATCATGAGAAGCCAGGAAGTCTGGGCTTGGGGTCAGACATGTTTGGATATAAATGCCAGCTCTATGAATTGCACATCCTTGAGTAACTTACCCTCATCTTCAAGTCTTTTTCCTCAATTTTAAAAAAAACTGTTATGAAGAAGTAATGGAAAACAAGCACTTAGCACTCTATGGGGCCACAGGAAGCATGTAGAAAACATTAGCTATTATCATTGTAATTTCTTTTATAGGGATGCTGTGCAGAATTAAATGAGATAGTATCTCTGGAAGACCTAGCTTATTGGTAAGGCTCAACAAACATTAGTTCCTTTTCCCTTGAGAAAATTAAGTCCTTTCTGAATCTGCTTGGGATTTTTTTTATTGAGTTATAGCTGATGTTATATTCAACAGTGGTGTACAATATAATGGTTCACAATTTCTAAAGGTTATACTCTATTTATAGTTATTATAAAATATTGGCTACATTCCTATATTGTATAGGAATACAATACAATATATTGTGCTATACAATATATGTGCTATACAATATATCCTTATAGCTTATTTTATGCATAATAGTTTGTACCCCATATTTCTCCTCCTCGCTTCCCTCTCCCCACTGGTAACCACTAGTTTGTTCTCTGTATCTGTGAGTCTGCTTCTTTTTTATTATACCCACTAGTTTGTTGTATTTTGGGGATTCCACATATAAGGGATAATCATACAGTATTTGTCTTTCTCTGACTTATTTTACTTGGCATGTTGTTGCAACTGGCAACATTTCATTTTTTGTTTATGGCTGAGTAGTATTTCATTATATATATATAGACCACATCTTTATCCAGTCATCTGTTGATTGACACTTAGGTTGATTCTATATCTTGGCTATTTTAAATACTGCTGCTGGGAACATTGCAGTGCCTGTATCTTTTTGAATAAATGTTTTGGGTTTTTTCTTTTTAAATATATACCCAAGAGTGGAATTGCTGGGGCATATTGTAGTTCAAGATTTAGTTCTTTGGGAAACCTCCATGCCGTTTTCCACAGGGCTGTACTTTCCCAACAGCAGCATACGAGGGCTCCCTTTTCTCCACATCCTTGCCAACATCCATTATTTGTGTTCTTTTTGATGATAACCATTCTGACAGGTGTGAGGTGATACCTCACTGTGGCTTTGGTTTGCATTTCCCTGATGACTAGCGATGCTGACTTTCTTTTGAATCTGCTTGGCTTTTAAGTGATCTGAATACAAGGTGCTTCTCTGCAGCCACATAATCATACATACCCTTCCCTCTTCCTATGGAGGAGAACATCTTGAGAACATCTCTAGGCTATGTGTCCTGCTCCACACCTATGTCTAGTTTTAGCAAGTCTTCACCTCACTATCTGGCCTTCTCTTCTCCAAGTGCTGAGATGTTTGGGGTTTTTTTTCAATTTCTTCTCATCATCTGATTTCTAGGTGGGATCCCACATCCTGCCCTCAGCCCGCCCACTCCTGTTTCCTCCTCTTCAGCTCTGTGCTCTCCATCCATCCTGGAGATGCTCATTGCCCGAGCACACTTTACAAGGACAAAGCAAATACATTTGCGTCTAGATCAATTTTGTCAAACTAGGTTACATTTACAGTACAGAAACAAGAGAGGATTGGTACGTTTTATCACAAGGAATTAAAGCTAGTTTACCATAGGTCTGATCAATGTGAGCAGCCAAAACAAATACGTTGAGTAATTTCTTCCCTCAGTAACTAATTCTTTTGCCTGAATTTTCCAGACCAAAGCTTCACATGGCCAAGTTTCAAATGATATACTGTATTCCATTCCATATATAGAATGCACTTGCATTCTGTTCTGGATATAATTTTGAGAGAAGACATCTTAGAGAGTAAATTCTTGGGGAAAGATATAAAGAGATAAATACCAGGTAGACAGATATAAAGAGATAAATACCCAGCTTTTAGAAACATGGCAAAAAATAACAGCAACAACAATAGTCTAATGACTGTAATTTTTCTAGCGTCTTAGGATCACTGTAGTAATACTGGGGGAAATTGATATATTTGTCCTCCTGTTGCCTTCCGGCGGAAAGAGCAAGCCATGCGTGATTTTTATGACCTGGCTAGTGATGTGTCCCTTCAGGGGCTTATTAACTCCATCCTTGTAGATGGGGCCTGATCCCCGTTAAAATTAGAAATTGCTTAAAACCAGAAAAAAAAAAAAAGCATTTCATTCCTAAATAGGCCATTAGTGATATTGGATAGTTTGTTATGCTGTAATGTAATACTGAAATTCCTTGAGGCGACTTGACTTTCAGTAGTGAATTAAAAAGACCAAACTAAACTGAGTATTTGAGGAATGAGTGAAAAGCATCTTGGACAGCCAACTATTTTATAGGTTGTGTGTCAGCAGTTGACCTTTTGAAAATAAAATCATTAGACCTCCCAAGACAACTGAATGCAAATGAGTCCAGCCCAGTTGTGCAGTAGGTATCAAAACATTCGGATGGAAAACTAGCATCTGTTTAGATTTCAAGAGCAGAGGGTAGTATTTATGAAACAAAATGTCAAAACTATGACCATCATCCTCAAAAGGAAGGGAACTAAAAATAGCAGTGGACAGTTCGGGTCCTTAAAAATTAAAAGCACTGATGCATAGGGTAATGGCTGTAGACAGGTATGGCAGGGTTCCTACCTTGGATTTGCTGTCCCTGCCTCACTGTGTGACTAACACAACCTTCGACCACCTTTTCCCAGGGGTGCAGAATTCCAAGAATAATGCGCATAAGCAAGACAGCATCATTCCGGGTATCCTACAGGCAGAGAGAAGCTGATTTACTGGTTACACGTGACAATAGATTTAAAAAGATACCATTGTTTTCATGCCTGTATCTATCATCAGGCTTAAGATAAATACCTGTTTGAAAGACTGCAACTAAAGCAGTTAAGGTATTAGAATGATTCACCAACAGCTCTAATTATAGAAATACAAACCTATATGTGCCCATTGGCTTGCAAATGCTAATTCCCATTTCTCACCATTTGTATCCAAAAACTCCAGTTAATTTCCTTTTCCTGAATATAGTATCTGAATTACAAAAACGTGGGGAAAGTCACTAGTCTAGTAAATGTGTCTTTCAGTACATATTTAATTTCCTTTCTGAAGTTACTGTAATTCATCTCAGGCACTGAGCCTTTTTTCCAGGAGTCCTTCTTGTTCTCATCAAGACAGGACATGTTCTCCAAGGACATCCTGAGATTTCTCCTGGCTAATCTCTGGGGATGTTATCAAATTTATGGTAGAGTAAGTTAATATTTCACCAAAGGTTAAAAAAAAGAAGAGAAGAATACATGTATGTATGTATGTGTTGGGGGTGGGTGTCAAGAATCATATTCAGGTTAAAATATTATTAAATTCACAGAACTGTAAAAATTTTACATCAATATAGATGATTTCAACAAACATAAATCAAAGCCTTTCCTAATCCCTGGCCTGATGGATGAGCTTTTTCCATTAAAATTGCCCATTCCATCCTAAATATGGATAATATATAATTCAAAGTTGAAATCAGGTCCCTTGAGTTTCTTGAGATTGGATAAATGTCTCAAAACATCAGCAAATAGGCCTTAAAGGGACGCAGCGATCTATAAAGCATCCTGATGCCTTGTCAATAGCAAAAGGGAGACAGGATGAGACTGGAAACCAAGCAACCTTTGCGTGACCTCAGCCCTCCCCCAACGTCTGAAAAGTAATAAGGACTGTTCCTTGGGTCTTTGTTTCAGGAAGCTGAGAATAAGAATTGTCAGCTTCTGTGTTCCCAGAGACACTTAACGTAACCACAACTCCTTCCATTCAAAATTGCTGTGTTTGGTAACCTGAGGGTCAAATAGATGAGATTTTGTCATGTTCAAGAGTTCAGAAATAATTCACACTACCCTTACCGTGAGAGACAACCAACCAGGGCTCGTGTGACTCATGGGTGGTGGTGGAGAGGGGGTAGAGAGGGGGGTGGAGAAGGCACAGAAGGACAGATTTCAAAGTGGTAGGTGGACTGGAGAATAGGAAATAATTGAATGCCTTTCGGGGACTCTGAGAGTTTAGCTGAGATTTTTTTTAAGGTGAGAAAAGAGCACTAGATTCTGAATTAGCAAACCAGGTTTCTAATCAGTTCTACCACTAATTTATTTTGTGACCTTGGTTATGTTTCTTAATCTCTCTGGGCTGAGTTTCTCAATCTACCAGTTGGCTGAAACAATGGCTAAGTTACTGTTATCTTTCAAAAGTCTACAGTTTTGTGACTGTTACTTGTTTGGCAGAGATAAAAGAAAACTGATGTTAACGGCAATCATACAGCTGGAAGAAGAAAGAAAACAAATTGAGTTTCCTCAGTCTAGCTAATGACCCTCCGCAGCTTAGCAGTGAGGCAGGCAGAGAGAGGCATCAGAATAAATCAACATCCTTCAGCTAATTACATGTGGAAGACCTCTGGGCATCACTATGGAGCCCAAAGGGAAAGTAACCCCAGTAAAGGTCAAAGACTAGGAAAGTGAACATAGCATTAAGATAGGAATAGGTAAAACCCACCACAGCCTGTGACTTCGCCAGGTCAGTCCCAAGGCAGGGAGACCCTAATTATCTTCTAAACCAGTGTCTCAAAGTACGGTCCATACACACCAACTGCTTGAGAATCACCTCCACTTACCAATGCGGATTTCTTGAGTTGACCCAGACCCACTGAATCTCTGAGAAAAGGGAATCTACATTTCGAAGAAGTTCCCCTTTTGCACAATAAAAGTTGAGATCTACTGATCAAGCAGGTGGAAAGATAGAAGTTGGGAGAGAATTAATAACAACATGGCCAGTGTGTATTCTCAGGGAATGCGCGTCAGGAAGTGGAGGGGTAGGTGATAACAGTGGTTGCCTCCGAGGAAGTCTGAGGTACACGATAAAAGAGAAACTCATTTTTCACTATAAACTCTTTCATTCTGTTTGCATCTTTGCCATGAGCAAGAATTCAATAAACAAATATTTCTAATCCTAAAAAATAATATTTAAGAGCAAAGTCATTCTGGTATACTTTCTCAGAGATGGAAAACGTGAGCATGCTTTTCAAAGTTGAAAGATAAAAGAACAGTAGTTTAAATTGTTTTGTTTTAATCAGACTTGGAAAGGTTCTGCAAAATACAGCCTTAGTTTTGCACTTTATCAGATTAAGGATGGCAAGGAAGACTGTCAGAAGGAGACTTAGTAAAGATGCCTCCCCTCAATTCATCTTAGACACAGGTGGTAGCCTAGAATCCATACCTTGTTATTCATTACACAAATTTTTATTGTTGCTTCCTAGGTGATTAGCAGTATTTGCTAACCAACTTATGAGATCTTCATAAGCAGAGGCCAAAAGTTATGCTTCTTATTTCTCATAGCTTTTTTCACGCCACATGGACATAGTATTTTCTCAGTTAAATTCTTATGAACTATGTTCTTTTCTGTAACATATAACACTTCCTCCCTTTTCAAGAAGGCTCTGAATTTCAGTTTAACCAAATCTTCAAGATAGGCCATAAATTGTGAGGTCCAACAGTTGTAAAAGAGGATGCCTAATGAGAAGAGGGACGGGAAGATCAGGACCAGGGTCCCCATGACCATTCTCACTGGAAGTCTGCTTAAGAAAACTCCAGGACTAAGAGGCCCACATTGGTGAGCTATAACTGGAGGAAACAGGCAGAGGTCTTCTGCCAAGGCAATTGTTTTAAGTGAGGCACCATAAACTTAGGTGAAAGTCATTAGGAAGTGTCTCACCTGCAATCCCAGCCATGCGAGAACCGAAGGGATAAGCTGGACTTGTGAGAAGGAGAGGGAGGAGCAATATCTGGTATAAGGGTGAGAACTGTACCACCAGGTCCCCTTGTTACGCATCTATTAGGTCAGCTTTCTTCCCCTCTCTGCCAAAGATAGGTGGAGACAGACCTGGGAGTACGTTCGAGACATTTACCAGTTATGCGCTGGGAAGCGAAAGTTGCTTCAGTGGTTCAACAGTAATGAGATGACGGCCTGGCAGTGAGCGGCAGACAACCATCTGATGCCAGATGAGCATCTGGGCCACTGGACAACAAACGGTGCTGCCCTAGAAAAGCAACAGAGCAAACCTGGCAGCTAACTGTACCCTAAACTCAGAATCCCCTTTCTATAGTACCGAGTTGTGAGTGGCCTCTGGAGAGCGGCTGCCCAATCGAGGACTAGTTTCTGAGTCCTCTTGCATCTTAAGACAATATAATGTGAGCAGAATGATGTGCTTGTGTGTGTGTGAACAGAATAAAATGACCAAAAGATGGGCACTTCCAGACCAAGGCTTCTAAGCAGTTATTGCACCTTCAGTCCCTTTGCAATTCCATCACAGAAGATGTCAACCCATCTGGGCTGAGAGAGCCACAGGATGGAAGAAGCCTGGGTCAGAATCACTTCCTAGAGGAGACATCCATTGACGAGGACCCCTCCTTGGGACCACTCCTTAGCAAGAAATAAACCTCTGTTGGTTTGAGACATTATACACCGTGGGATCTATTTATAATGGCAGCTGGCATTACCCTAAGTCACGTATTTGGCCAGGCCAAAGGTAGACACTGTTGTTCCTGGAGCTCGGGGACAGTATCTAGATCTGAATAAGGTTCAGTCCAAGGGGCAGGAGCCTGGAGTTGCCCTGCTCTGATTAGATGTTTGCAAAAGACAGAAAGACTCTTGTGATAAGCTTCACCTGGCTAGAATGGGAAGTATTCCTTTGAGGATTTTCTTCTCTCCAGGACACACTCAAAAGAGATACAGCTCTCCTTCATTTCTCTCCCCATCATATGCCCTTTAGAGAGGGGCATGCTTCCAAGGCCTGGAACACCATTTGGCTGCAAAACATTTCAAAAGTTGATGAGTTTCCTTTTACAAAGAGAAGTCCCATAAAAAAAAAAAAAAAAAAAAAAAAGGAGAGCCTCTGAATTCCCTTAAGAATGTTGACTGACTTGTGTTTTCATGCCATAAAAGGTCCTAGAAAATTCTAATAGGGTCTTATAGTTCACTAAAACACACACACACACACACACACACACACACACACCTGAAAATATCTACCCCTTGAATCCCAGACTCAGGTTATATCTATCAGAGAAAAAGCCACAGATAAGGTTTCTCAAGTGGCTAAAAAGAAATAAGGCACCATCTCTGACATCCAGGTACTGCCAGTTAGAATATAACTCTAACCTAAGTGGTACAAAAGAGAAGGATGCAGAATGTGCTAGAAGAACAAAAGATGGGAAAGGAAATGGGGCACCCAGGAAGTCTTCTTGGGGGTAATGGAATGAGTGCTGTGTGTGTAGGAGGGCCACCCAGAAAGGCAGGCAGAGAGAATAGCTCAAGGACAGGCCCTGAGATAGGAGAGGACAGGAGGCTTACTTTCATTGCATTCTCTTGCTTACAAGAGCTTTTGGTACCATAATCCCAAGGCAAGGGAGTAATACAATCTTAGTTACTAAGCTTCTCAACATTTTTCTTCCAATAAGATAAAAATGTAATTTTTAAGCAATAATCTGCCACTAAGAACTCTCTGGGATATTGGGTAGATGGTGGGAGGGGCATATTCCAAAGCAGCAGAGAACTAGGATACAGGGGAACCCAACGCACAGTCTGCCAAGATTATGTAATGCTCAGGTTTCCGGTGACAGCTAAGACACTGAGAGAGGCTGGAAAATCCATATTGCATTTGGATAAATGACCTATGAAATGGGATGAGGCCATACCTCAGTAGTGCCAGACACCCAGTAGGCGTTCGTGAAACGCCTGTTGAACGAATAGCCACTACATCTCGCATAAGCTTTGCCGTGATAACCTGTGCCAAGAATATTGTTAAAAATTCATTGGTTCTTTTGCCCTAATTTAGTGACTCATCCTCTGTCCTTACCACCCACATGCAATTAGAGCCCAGAAACTTCTCAGGGCTAAGCTAGGAAAAAAAAAATACATACACATATAATTGTATTAAATAGATACATGATTTATGTAAGAAATACAATGTATGACTCCATCAGAAAACAGAATATGTGTATGTATTCAGATGGGAGCCATACATTATAATTCTTGCATAAAACATGTATATGTCTATTTAATATTTAAAGGACTTTCCAAGTTGGGAGTCTTATAAATACCAACACGGCCCTCCATTCAGGCCCCAGCTCTGTCTTGCGCTCTCGGTCACAGAAGGAACAGGAGAGGCACAACCATCTAGCTAGCGACAGACCTTTCAGTAAGGACAGTTTTAAAGTGTCTGACACGGTGAAGGCTATGAAATTAGTCTCCACGTGTGCATCTTTAAAGGTCTATATGCATAAATTAGTTTCCCATAGTGCGGCAGAGCTCTAATTATTTTTTAATTTATACAAATACATGCAATTAAAGTGCAATTACAATGCAATTAAAATGCCAGTATAATTAAAATGCAGAAAGAAGAAAATTTATAAATCTGTTCATGAATCTGCTTGATTTCTTCTTGGGTTCAATTAATGCCATTTATGATTTAAAGATTGTGAAAAATCTTATATTGGTTAATAAGACCATCCCATCAATCCATGTACCTTAGAATGTGAAGTCTCGTCTAGATCCACAGGGTATATCTTTATGATGAGTGCAGAATCAGAACTGGCCAAATGAGAGCTGTTTGACAGAGATATAGCCAAAAGAAGGAGGGAGAGGAATTTAGGGTGCCTGCCCTACAGAGGAGTAAAGAATGCGTGCGAGATTCAGGTCTTCCAGTATTTCTCAAGTGTTGGCCAGACATATTTACATATTTCCCTAACAAGAGCTATTACCCTCTTTACCCTCATTTCTCTGTAGATGAAGACATTGAGTTAATAGGGACTGACCTGAGGTGCCAGCAGTATGCAATAGACTAAAAAAAAAAACAGAAAAACTGAGGATGCCTTCCGCAAAAGGAGTCTCTCTTTTTCAGCCCTTTATGGATAAAAACTTTCATTGGGAAGGGGGATAAAAAGACAGGTAGCCAGCAGTCCAGTGACAAGCTAGAAACTCACACCTAAAAGGCTAGATTTGATTTAATTATATTTCATACAACCAGCATTTATTGAGCACTTGTAGGCCCTGGGTACACAAAATAGCATATAGTCCCAGTCCTCTGGGAAGCTGTGGTTTGGAGGAGAGATCAGGTAGGTAAAAAGCTCATTGTTATACAATAGGATCAATGTTATAATGGTCACGTGCACTGCGGGCACAGAGAAACTAACAATAAAGAGCTCTCCAGGGAGAAGAAAATGCTTGCTCCGGATCTAGAACGAACAGTGGTTCTCATCCCCCCGGGGCTTTCCTGTCTCAGGACTGGGGCACAACTGGCACTTAGTGAGTAGAAGTCAGGGAAGCTGAGCGTTCTCACCCTCGGTCCATTCCCTACACCAAGCGTTACGCTGCTTCCACCGTGACTCAAATGTCAAATGTCGTGACAGGCACTTAGGAGCTAAAAAACCTGTTTATAATTACCTGAGCCTAGATGCTAACTCAGTTTTACATATAAACCACAAAGGATATGTTTCAATTTCTTTTTTCTTTTTTTCTTTTGGTACTGTTCAAATATCCAGGAATATCTTTAAATTTTTCAGGTTGCAATTACCTTGTAAAAGAAAGGAAAGTTGCATTTTGTTTTGTTCAGAACTTTTGCATTCGTATTTAAACATATCAAGGCATAATTATCCTTCAATCTTTTGATTTAGGGCAAAAAACTTTTTTCTTCAGTGTATGTCATTTGATAGGAGTCATACATTTTATTTCTTACCTAAATCTCAATATGTGTCTAAAGTTTCCAGTTTTAAACTCTTGAAACTGGAGTGGGAGCAGAAGGGCAATTTCTAATGAGTATGAGATCCAAACCCCTAGTTTTTCATCCAGTTTTTTAGAATGGTCTCTGTGCACATGTGTGGGAGCTGCTCTGATGTGAAAGGCTGTGCACTGCCCAGGTCCAAGGTTTCTGTCACGCAGTGGCCTTCGTGCACACCTAGAGGTGGAATTGCTGAGTCAGAGTTTGCACAGTTCCTGTTTTTCTTAATATTACCAGATAGTTCTTCAAAGTAACTGTCCCGTTTGTGGTTCCTCTAGCAATGTTTCCACAACCTCACTAAATACTTCGAGCTAACAGACTTCTTAATTGTTGCTAATCTCACTGATAACATAATGGTGTATCACTGTTGTATTAAAGTTCTCAGATAATCAGAGAAGTTGGGCATTTCTTGTATGTTTATGAGCCAGTCAGTTTTCACCCTCTGAGAATTACATATTATGTTTTTTTCTCCATGTTTCTCATAGCTATTTTCTGTCTTTTTCTTACTGGGTTATAAGTGTTCTTAATATACTTTAGATCCTAATTTTTATGTGCATTGCAAATATCTTCTAGACGGTGGGTTGCCTTTTCAATTTCGTTTTAGGTTTTAATGTAGTCAGTTTTAAGCATCTTTTCTTTTTTGGCTTGTATTTTTTGTCTTATTCAAGAAATCTGTCCTATACCAAAGTTATGAAGCTCTTCTTTTACATGTTTTTCTTAAAGTGTCTAATATTTGCTTTTCTACTTTTGGTCTTTAACCCATCTGTGTGTGTACATGTGAGTGTGTGTGTGCACCTGTGTGTGTGTTATGAGACAGAGATGTAATTTTTTTCCTATAGCTATCTAGTTGTCCTAGCATCACTTTTTTCAAGAATTAACATTTTCTCAATTATTTGCAATGCTGCTAATGTCAATGACCAAACTCCCATATCTACGTGAGTCTATTTCTAGGTCTAATGGTCTAATTTGTTTATCTGTAAATCAATACCACTCTTCATTACTAGACTTTGCAATAAATCTTGATAACAGACAACAGCACTCCCTCTACGTAATCCTCGTCCTCAGAATCGTCTTAACTTTCCTTGTTCATTTATTCTTCTGTCACCATGTTCTCTGAAAAATCTTGCTCGTGTTTTGATTGTGATCATGTTAAATGTAAGTATTAACTGGAGGAGAATTTATCGCACCAAATCTGTTCATTCAGAAACATGACATGGTTCTTCATTCATCTAGGCTCCCTTGTTGTCTTTTAATAAAATTTATAATTTTTTTAATAGAAGTCTTAAACAGCTTTTCTTGTATTGATTCTTAGGTACCTTAGAGTGTTTCTTGCAATTACAAATAATGTATTTCTAAAATTATATTTTCTAATTATTATAAAGAGATTACTTCTGATGTTTTGCTATTGTTGATAAATCAAGAAGTATTACTTGCCATACTGATTAATTCTAATGGTTTGTAAAATCTTACATTTTCTAAACAGACCCAGCAAACAATAACAAATGCCAATAAATCTTCTTCTTCTCTTATTGTGCTGACTAGGACTTCTAAGACAATGTTGAATATGAGCAAGTTCTTACCCAAAATATTTCTAAGAATTATATTCATTATATATTTTTGTGAAGTACATTTATCCATTTAAAGAAGTTTTGTTCTATTCTGGTTTGCTAAGAGATTTTACCATAAATGAGTATTGATACTTTTCCAGAAATTTTTTACAAATATTGAGGTACTAAATGGTTGTTTCCCTTAATAGTGTAGTAAAATTTTTATATATTGAATATTCCTGAGATAATCATACTTGATTATTACTTATTATATATTTTATATTCATCTCTGTTCATAAGTGAGCATAACCTATAATTTCCTATTTACATGCTGTCCTTTTCCAATTTTGCTATCAAAATTATATGAGCCTCAAAAAATGAGTTGAGGATTTTTCCCCCATTTTTATGATATTGAGTACATACTAGACTTAAATTGACCTATTTTGCTAGTGAAATGTTCTTCCTTATCATCATGTAAAATGCTTTTAATTCTTAATAACTAAAGAATAATGTTCTTATTTCTTAAAGGGTAATTGTTATTAACATATCTATATTAACTTTATTTTTTTTAGTATGGTCTAGAATACATTTTTTTACCATTTAATTTTAGTCCTCTGTGTCAAGTTTTAGTGAGTCTATTTTAAATATTACAAAGCTGTATTTTTTTTAAATCTAACCCAAGATTTTCTGCTTTTAGCTACTAAATTAGTTAATTTATGTTTCTTGTAACATTGAAATATTTCCATTTATTTCTACTTTATTATTTTGAAACTTCTATTAAACAAGCTTTTGATGCACTTTCTTTTTTTCCTTTCTAACTTCTGTTGCATTGGTTATTTGTTTTATTCTTTATATTAGTTTGGAAGCTATACAATTGCTATTTTTAATAATTATTTATATTTTGATGTACATTGGAATATGAATTATAAAATTAGTCAATATACCTTCACTCATCCTAAACAGAGAAAGAAACTTTGAATATTTTAACTCTGAGATTTCTTTCAACCTTACTTGTTATTTTTGCCCAGTATTTAAATTCCACCTTGCTTTTAAACTCTGATCTCCACCCGAATCTTTTATCTGGAACATTATTATTATAGTCTTATATAGTAGATACTTGTTTAGATTTATTCACAGTGTACCGACTTCTGGGGTCATCGTTGCTTCTTGTTTCCCACCCTTTCCTTTGGGTTAAATTTCCTTCTTACTAAAATATACCCTTAATAAGTTCCTGTAGTGAGGCTCTGTGAGAGCTAGATTCACTCCATCTTGTTTTCCTGAAAATATCTTAGTTATATCCTCACTCCTGAATGATAGTTTAGTGTGGTCATTAAATACAATTATTTTCTTTCAGCATTTAATATATCATTCTACTGACTTCAGACTTCAGTTGCTGGTGTTCAAAATTCAGCTGTCTGGGGGGAGGGAAATAGCTTAGTGGTAGAGCACATTCTTGGCATGCAAAAAGTCCTGGGTTCAATCCCCCGGGTACCTCCATAAAAAATAAGTTAAAAAATAAAATAAAATAAATTATTTTATAAATGAGCTGTCTATTTCATGGTCATTCCTTTAGTAAGCTGACTTTTTTCTCTAGTTGTTTATAAAATATCCACTTTTCTTTGCATGGTTAAGTTTCATTATAATGTGTATGGTTGTGAATTTATTTGTATTTATTCTGTCTTGCATTCATTGTGCTTCTGACTTATTCTTGTTCTGATATCAATTTCAAAAAATTCTCCGCCATCATGTCTTTATGTATTGCCTTTTCATTATTCTCCCTTTTTTTTTCTTTCCAGAACTCTTATTAGACCTATGTTGGAACTTCTCATTTTGTCTTCAATATTTTAAAGTTTATTTTTCATATTTTCTATTTGAAACATTTTGCTTAGTTACTATAACTAATTCTATGTTGTTTACATTCAGGTTCTCAGCCATTGGCATTTGAGAATGACAAGTAAAGATTTGGTGCTTCATTCAGTGCTATCGAGTTATGGTAAACTCTTTTTTGTTGGAATTCTGTGCACCTTGTGAGAAAAAGCCAATTATTTAAACATTGCATTGCACAAAAATCCCTCAAGTTCTCATACGAAACAGCTGGCGCATTTTCTCAAAAACTTTTCCAAACAACAGTACTCTGATGAGATGAGATGTCATGTCTGGACTTTCATTGTCTTCTCCAAGTTGCAGAGCTAGGTTGGACAGAGTACAGGTCAGACTTTTCACTCACTGTCTTATTGTAGGCAAACCAATAGTCTTGGGTCTCACCATGTATGTCTTTATCAACTAAAGACTTCACATTGCAGTGATCCCAGTCATGGTACAACCTATATGAGCATGAATATCTCTATGCTTTTCAATACTACTGGACTCCATGAATGGGAAAATAACTCTCTCCTTCTCAGCTAGCATGCATCTTCTGATGTTTGGGTCCCAAAGGCTAAGGAACCAAGCTTAAAAACCTAAATAACATATTCTATGTGGAATAATCTTTATACTCTTGTGTACTCATACCATATGAGGAACATGAAAAGAGCAGAAGGCAAAAGTTGCCACTTGGGGGTTCACTAACCAACACACCTGTCCCGGCACACAATCCACATATTCTGCACCACACTAAGCATTCCCTTCACAATTCATCCACTGGGTTTCTCATTTCAGTGACCATAGTAGTCATTACTAGGAGTTCTATTTGATTTATTTTCAAACATGTCTAGTCTTTTCTTTGTATCTTACTTTTTGTAATTTTAATGAATTCTTTCACATTTTAAATTCTTTTATTATTTCTATTATAGGTTTGGGAGATTCATTCTCTTATTTATTGTGCCAGGTGGCTCTCATTCATGGTATGTTGTTTTCTCATCTGTTTTGTAATCTTGGATTGTGACTTCATCTTCAGCAAGTTCTGCTGAAATCTCCTGCCACAGGGGTGAAGGTATGTTTCTCCAAAGTGGTTTTGTGTTTGCTTCTGTAAAGTATCCCAGGGACATCGTCAGCTCACAGCAATTTTCTTGAAATTTCTACAGAATTTCTTGGCTTGGCAGTCCCTAGAACATGTGGATATTACCATTTTAAACCTTGGAAACAGGTTCTCAGAGGAGATTTTCCTTTTTTTTTTTTCCTTTACTCCAGACAGATAAGCTTTCTCATCATCTCCTTACGTCAATGTGGGGATTGTTTTTTAGCCCACATTTACACAGAAGGTACAAGCTTTCAAAATCTAGGCTTTATACAATAGTTTTATTTTGAACTCTCTGACAATATAGAACCAGCCTCATTTCCTCTCCCTTGAAGGCATTAAAGCCATCCTGCCCCAACCTCCAAGGAAGACTAAACATCAGTTCAGACTCACCTTCTTTAATTTACAGTTTCTTCTTTATCCTTGGGAGCTGAGGGGTTCCATTTTCTTATAAACACTGTTACACATGTCTAATAATCTTTCTTGTATTATCCAGCATGTATAGAACCTGTTAGAAGGAGAATTTCCAGATTGTTTTGTCGGCCAGCTTGCTGGAACCAGAAATTCTCAATTGTATTTCTTACATGCAACTCTCTTTTTGTACTAATATTAGCAGTACTTTACATTCACTTAGATTATATAACCATAAATTTAACTTCAATAAACAAATTTGAGAGCACACATACACTCTCACCTGATTCTTTGTGAGTGTACAATTCCACTGGTAGAAGCAAGCGTTTAGGGCACACCAGAGAGCGTCCCACTAGCCAGGTATGTTTTGCTGGCTATAGACATCAGTTAGCGTGGGGATTACTGTAGAATGGGGAATACTATAAATCCAACGAGGGGGGTTAAATGGAGATTAAGAAACCACCCATTGATATTGACAAGAAATGAATCTAGAGAACTATGTTAGATTCATGTTCTAAAATCATATTAATCATTCTGAGAAATTTGGCCTTAATCCTTAGGAAAAGATGGGGGAGGGCATATCAAAGTCTGTAGACCTGAGGGTTTTGAATAAGAAGACATACATGCAACAATCTGAATCAAGCTTTACACAAATGTGAGACATTTTTCCTATTATTGCAATATCAATAAAAGCTCCCCCAAACTCCTAGATGTTAGTGAAGTAGTCTGAGTCTTCCAATATTTATATGACTACACATTGTCAAGCCACTTTGGAATTTTTGCAGACATTCTTGCATGGAACCATCACTGCACTTACCTCAGTGAATTTCCCCACCATCCAATGGAGCTCAGTTACGCCCTCTCCAAAGAGGTCTGACTCTCAGCCTTAGTGATGGGGGAACGTGTTCACTCCCTGTGTGCGCTGCCTCCCCACTAGAACTGGTGGCTGCTCCCTGTATTTGCCATTCTCATTTTCTTTAGAGTTCTTTTCACCCCTTAGTAGCTATTTCCCATTACTAGTTAATCATTCTTTATACTAAACACTCTCTGTTTGAATTAATGTGTTGTTTCTCTCTCCAAACTGGACCCTGATTAATATACACATTGAATTTGAGAACCAACACCCTGGATCACAAATTATGCCAGTTTCCAGCTATTTTCACCAAAAGTAAGCGAATGACTCCAATGACCATCTAAATACCTATGCCTAAAAGATCGAGGGTCATAAGTACCATAAACTTACTCTAATAAATATCATTTAGAGAAATTCTGACATAAATCACATATTGTGTACTTTTATAGGCTAGGTATGTAATCTGTACATGTGTGTTGATGCTTTTCTGATCATAAAGCCTATAAAAGACTGGTTTAATTTTTTTTAATTCCAGGTCACAGTTATTCAAGGCAAGATTAATCATCTGTGGAATGAAGAGATAATATTCATAATTATATTTTAAAGTTGTTTGAAATATGTTATAATTATTCATTTATAGAATTCTATTTCAGTCATGAAATGAGTACAAAGGTCAAGAAAAGAAAATATAGTTTTAATGGGGCTCTTTTTTTTTTAAAAGAAGCCCAAGCTCTCACCTATAACATATTACACCTATTATTACAATGAGATGAACATTGCTCACAGCAAGGAATCCAGCTTTAATTTACTTATTGAGTTAAAATAAAAACACCTACTCAATCACAGTGACCTGTTGGTGCTGTCGTTTCTACTGGTTCAGTGAATACATTTCTTATAAAAGATCAGGCTGTTGAAGGAAAGGTCCAGATAAGAAAGTGAAAATTGCACATCTCAAAGCAATAGGTCACAACGTTTCAGAACTGTAGCTTTTATTTCCAAGCTAACTTTAATGTACGAATCTAAATTTTCACAAGGCTCTTATCAATCCCTCTTCCCCAAAAGTGAGTTCATTGTAAAAATCATTCTTGACCCAGAGCCTTAAAAGATTTTATATTCTTCAAGGCACATTCTTAACAACAGACTCGTCAAAAACACAAAAATCAGAAAGGTACTCCCATCGTTTAAGATGTTTTTCTGACAGCATGACATTTATGCAAATGTCCTTAGGCTTGACATTATCCTGTATGAAAAAATGACTTTAAAAAGTGAGTTTGCTCCTGGCAGAACCACAGCAGCTCGTCCAGAAGACTGAGGGTCCCCACAAGTCTCATGGTCAGATCCAAAGTTCAAATTCTTCCCATCTTCTTGGTTGGTAGATTTTGATTAATGTTGTGAAAAGAGCTACTTTACGATTTTAATTCCTGCTTCCAGATTCCTTTAAATTTTATTGTCCTTGATTGTCTTCTGTGTAGAACTATCATAACAGAATCTCAGTCTTTGTTTTTTCCAGTGATGTTCACATGAAACCCACTTTCCTGGTCAATTCTAGAAGTGTATCTGGAGCCCCCAAAAAATCATACTTGTTTTCAATCATTACATTTATTTCAATTACTTAATAGAACACAGCCTTTTTTTTCCTCCCAAAGACAATCTGCCCTTGGTTTTAAGAAACACCTGGGAACTCTGGTAGAATTTTAGACACATGTATTTGAATAGGAAACAACAACTCTGAATATCCTGTTCACATCCTCAAAATGCAAACCTCATTTTTAATTATTTGCTTGTATAGAGGGCTTCATAAGTTTCTGCTTGTGATTATCTTGTCTTAAAAGGTGAGGGGAATGTACATTGATATTTTTATGCCTAGAAAAGCCAGTGATTAAATAAAAGTTAACAAGCTTGTGTTGGTCACTCCTGATCGCTAGAATGCATTAATTTTTCCTATTTCTGAACTTGGATTCTTGTCTACTGTTAATGTGCCTCCTAACCCCCTGAGATCATTTTAAGGCAGATTCTGATTCAACAAGTCTCGGGTGGAGCCTGTGATTCTGCATTTCTAACAAGTTCCCAGGTAATAGTGATGCTGTGGCCTGGGGCCCCACTCTGAGTAGCTCAGTCCCTCCACTACAGAAAGCAATTGAATCACAAGAAGGTGCGTGTGCACTTCCAACAAGTGGACCTTGGGAGTAAATAAAGTTGTATGAAGAAAGCCCTCTTTTCTGACAGATCGACTTCCAGGCCCCATTTCTGAATATAGGAGTTGGGAAAAAGATCATTAGAAGGTTTGACTCCCAAGGGAGAGTTGCTACAATATGCATCTGAATCTGCTTATTTGGACGATGACAGTTGGAGACTAACTTGACCTTTTCGCGCCTCTTGAACCGTCAGGGGGAGCATTTTCTATCATGTGTATTACCAGCTGCATCCACGCTGATCAAAGGTGTGCAGAGAGTACCCTCACATCAAAGGTATTGTACCTTCATATCAAAGGTGAAAGATTGAAAGGGGCAAAAATTTGGTGCCACTGTTTTTTTTTCCTTTTGGCCCACTGCATCCCTAATAAATAGGCCCTTTTAAAAGAATGTGGTACTGTGTGTTTAATTCCATTGACCCACATAGATGGGTTAAGGAATGGAGGAATAGAGGTCAAGCAGGCCCCCCTGGGCCTTCTAGGGGATTGCACACCACGAAAACTGACCTGGAAAACCTACTTTCCATTTTTCCACTCTCCAGAAAAGAGCTAGGGTTATTGACTGCTGCTTTCCCTGGGACCACAGCAGGGGGTGAGGATGGCAAGATCGCACACACCGCTCCATGGGAATTACAAAGGGAATCTCGGAGGACTCAGCGCCCAGAGGAATCCCCACCCCGTTAGTTGGAACCATCTTCACTGGAGGCTTCTGTGAGATGCTGGGGCCAGGGAGACATGTCCCTCCAACAGGCTGCTGTGTCTCCTACTCCTCGTAGGAGCAGCTGACCCTGTCTTCTCACTAGTGGTTCCTGTTGTTTGCTGGTGTCTTTCAATCAACTGTGCAACCCTCTTCTTCCTGCTGTCTCACCTAGTGGCACCCAGAGCCTCGTTCAGTTATGTAGCAGACATTTATGGATTCCCATCCACGGACAGGCACTGCATGGCCTCATCTGGCTGACAGTCTCACAGACATGCGTGCAGTGGTGGTGACAGAGGGAGGGATTGAGAACACAGGCAGAAGCCGGTTGGAATCCCAGTTTTGCTCCCTATCAGCTGTGTGACCACTGTGAGTTTTTGCATCTATAAAAAGAAGATAATCCTTCACTGGATTACTGAAGGAACTAAATGAAATAATGGACACAAGAGACGAGCAGCAGTGTCTGGCACATCATAATAAGAGTTCAATAAATTGTTGAGATTATTTTATTGGTATTGGTATAATTATTTCTAAATATCCCTTCTGAGCTTCTGTCCAATACTTCCAACTGCCTATAGTGCTCTCTCCCTAGGTAGCCTTTGTAAGTATCAAACTCAGCATTTCCTAAACTGAACCCATTAGCATTCTCAGGAAACTCATTACTCTTTTTTCTTATCTCCATCTCTCCATCTGCCATTATCTTTATGGACAAGCGAAATATCTTGGAGGCCACCTTTGATTCCTGTTTATCCTTCACTCCCATATTAAATACGTCATCTCTTCCGTCCTTTTTAACTCATAAATGCCTCCCTTTCTCTCCATCCCAACTGGCACTGCCCTGGTTTACACTTTCATTCTCTTTCCTGCATTGCCCACCCCTAAGTACAGCTTCTGTAAATGTTTCTAAATAACCTTGATTTTAAACACTTTGTCCTGTTGCGTCCACAACCACATTAGTACTTGTTGAACCATATTCCAATTTTTTAATTCAAGAAATACAGCCTCCTTACGGGTCTCCATCCTCCAGGCTCTGCCCTTTCTAGTTCATGTGTCACTCTGCCCCCAGAGCAATCGTTTTAAAAAAACAAATCTAATGCTATTGCTGCAAAATGTAAATACCTTCAGTGGTTTCCTGGCACTTCAAGTTCCACACAAAATGTGGGGAACCATCCACTCCTGATGCCCCACCTTCGCTTTTGAGCCCCACGTCCTACTAAATCTGTATCTATGCGTCCTATGTACACTCCAGCCACATACAGCCAGGCTTTTTCAAGGTATGGAGCCTTCCAGATGTCACCTCACCTAGGATCCCTTCCCCATCTGGTGCCCCATCCTATCTTACCCCCAATTACCATCAATTCTTTCCTCATTCTACAGAAGTCACTTCCTCTGTGAAGAATTCCAAAACTTTTCTCCCAAGGATATTTACCCACCTTTGCCACCAGCCTCATATGGTAAATACTCTACCAGGGGCTTGTTACAGAACAGCTCCTTCCATGTCTGACTCTCCTGCAAGACTTTGAGTGTTTCTCCTACTAGACTGCGAGCTCTGCAGGGGCAAGTCAACAGCTGACGTCTTTATATTGACAACATGCAGTTGGTCTCTGATGAATGTTTGCAGTGAAAAAGATGAATGAAAGTTTAATCAGGGAGGGAGCTCTTGGCTCATTTTGGAAGGGAGATGAAGGACACTCATTGGTCCTTTTTAGTAGGGAGAAAATTAGCATCTCAAATAGTAACAGATTTTACAAATCCAAGCAGAGCCTTCTCTTTTCTCCTATGAGAAGCACACTGAGAATTACATAATCACCATTAAATATTCAAATAGCCAAAGGCCTGTGGAGTCCGAGCATAGCAGAAGGGCCTTCGTGAACACTCTGTGCAGGCCTCAGGAAGACGTGTGAGAGGAAGTGAGGGCCAGTACTCCGAGGCATTTGCTTAAGTCATTGGGCAACTATTTGGTCACTTGAAGAAGACTGATTGACCGTGTAGAAAGGTATGAGTGGGCATTCTACGAGTGGGTAATTCTTCTATGAATGGTGAGAATTAAAGGAGATAACATCTTGAGCCAAGAAAAGTGCTTTCCCTCCAAGCCGGTTATTGTATGATGGGTGTATTGCTCTGCCAGGGCTGCTGTGAAAAAGTACCGCAGTCTGAATGGCTTAAACCACGGAAATCTATGTTCTCACAGTTCTGAAGGCTGGGTGCCTGAAATCAAAGTTCATTCTGAGGCTGCAAGGCAAAATCTGTGTCGTGCCTCTCTCCCAGCTTCTCACGCTGGCTGGCCGTCTTTGGTATTCATTGTCTTCCGCTGCTTTACCTTGATTTCTTCACATGACGTTCTCCCTGATTATGTCTCCCAGGTCCCCCATTTGTAAGGAAACCGTCTTATTGGATTAGGGACCCATCTTACTGTAATATGACCTCATCCTCACTTAACTAGCTACAATTGCACTGACCCTATTTCCAAATGTGATCACGTTCTAGGGTGTTGGGGAATAGGGCTTCAACAGATAAAGTTTTGAATGAATGCAATTCAACCTATAACAAGAGGTTAGATGGCGTTCATCCCAGGAGATGCTCTTCTCCCAGCATCCAGGGGTGGTTTCTGAGAAACCCACAAGGAAGAGAGCGGTGATTCTGATGGCTCAGGAAGAGAAGTGCTAGGAGATCCACAGCAAACACCATCAACTAACCACCCAACCACTGGGGCCCGGGAAGGGACAGACTATAAAGGGAAGGGAAGGAAGTGTCTTTAGAACGGACCCTCCTCTGAGAACACTTCTGGAAGGTCATGGGAGACTAGCACCGAGAAGCTCTCAGGGACGAAATAGCCACGAGACTGGAAGAAGCCCAGGCTCGGGAAAGCGCCGGCTTACTGAAATCCCAGCGTTGAGTAGGGTGGTAAGTCACTGAAACGGAAGTCCTGTCTAATTCTTTGATCCAAGTACTGCATGAAACAGAATATTCGGAGACAGAAGATAATTTGAAAAAACAGTCTCTCTGTCTTAATTTATGGAAGAAGAAATCAAGACTCAGAGGGGAAATATATGCCATAATGAGAAGAGAGAGCACCAGACCGAGAAGCAGAACTCTAAGTCTGTATTTTGACACTAACTAACGAACCTCAGACAAACTACATCAACACACTGGGCTGTGCTGTCCTTATCTTAAACTATGCTACACCCTTCAGAGAATGCTCAGTTGATTAAAGGAGATAATGGATGTGAAAGTACCGCTCAACACTAAGAGACAGTTCAATAAATTCCTAAGCACAGAGATCAAATCCTATTCCTATTTGAATCTGCACTTTCTGGCACACAGCAGATATTCAGCGATGTTTGTTGAATGAATTCAATCTGGCCCTTAAAAAGGAAAAACAAAAAACAAAAAAACAGAATATGACATCCACATCTCAACCCTGAATTCTAACTTCCTGAGGCCTTGAAAATAAAGCTTCCCAGATGTCTTTATTAATAACCAGGCCACCCCGGAATCAAAGGGACAATAGATTTCCTGAAGGCAGCATCGCAATTATCCAAAAGGAACTCTCTTTCTAGGGTTGCTACTTGTGTTCTCAGCAGGCTATTGGAAAGACCACATCCCCCGGCAAAACACAGGAGGGATCTCTGGACTCAGAGAAATCTCCCGGTAAGGACTGCACATCTGGGACATTCCTCAAGGGGTGAGCCAGCAAACCCAGAAAACAAATCTGTAACAGCCAGCATAAACCTCCAGCAGTTATTATCCTGGAGTCCCTGGCCATGGGGTAGACCTTTGTGCAGGTCATTGTGGCCGAGTGTTATTACTGTATATTGCGAGTTCTGACCTGGGGCTTCTTTCTCTCCCTGGTGACTCACTCTTTTGCTTAGTACCATCTACATTGTTTCTTGTAGATTGATCAAAATGTTCACAGAAATTCTCTTACTTTAGTACCTAACTAATGATGAGGGGTAGGGAAAAGGAAAATTAATTTCCATGCAAACAACTGAAACTGGCCTGGTTGGAAGACTTAATGAAAAATCCACGTTGTATATTGCAAGGCGACATTTTTTCCGGGGAATTAGCCTTTAAAATATAGATGGTACTCACCGCTCTGAATCTGTGGCTTCAGTCTTTAAGGTGATTAGACCACAATGCTTCACCCAAACAAGTGATGTTTAGGAATCATTAGATCCTAGGGGATATACTTTATGGCATTTAAATAAACCTCAGTAACTGGGTCCTAAAGAGCATAATTGATCATCATTTTATATTTGATCAAAATGGTTTGCAATTATTCCTGCTGGGAGATTTATCCATTTGCATCTTGCAGTCAGTTTGAGAATTTTATCCCTTTGATCTTGCAGTAATATCATGATTAATTGATTGATCCAAGGGTTCAGGAGTCAATAAACCCTGTATTTGTTACTATTTATTATTTAACTGCCCCCAGTGTGCTGGCTGGCATTCAGAGAGTAAAGAAAATACAGTCCAGCTCTAACAGCTTCTTAAAGAATTGATTATGCAGAAGGAAAAAAAAGGAAAAGAAAATCTCTTTTTCATTCAATTGTGTGAGTATTAATGGGAAAGAGGTAACAAAGAAAATGCATTTTGTACCTACATTGGCCATTATTTAAACATGTTCTGAACATCTGGATTGTTGCTCACTTTTAATTTAATTTACATATTTATATATATATTTATATCTGTATCTAAAAATAAAGCTCCCAGCTTAGTCATTCCTCACATTGTAAAAATGATTCTACTTGAGCATTATTCAAGAAATACACAGGCTTAGGAAAAAATGAGCAAAAATATTGTCCTCAGTTCAGAAGAGTATAAAATATGTGAGTCCAGAGATATTGATTGTATCATGGTGACCCGTGTGCTTTCCCTAGATTAGGACTAAGGCTTCCTCACCTAAATCAACACTCCTTCACAGGGTGGATTTAGCCGAGGCAAAGAATGAGTCACTGATCCCAAGAAACTATAAACTCATAGTGCCCAGATTTGCTGTCAAAGTCCTGGGCAAGTAAGAATATGACCAAATTGGCCAAACGGGAGGTAGCACAGTGATTAAATACATTACCAAACTTGTGCTGTAATTCTCAAGTCATGCTTTTTAAGATACTCATTCAAATAAGCACCCTAAAAAAAGGTGATCGGCTTTGTACATAATAACGTGCGTGGGTATTACAGCCTCCATCTGGTGATTAACACAGTGGCAGGACGATCATCTGGTGACTATCTTGCATTTCACAAGGGGTTAAAGAAAGATATACAGAGCTTAGTGACTTTTCCCCAAGGGTGCTGAAATAAAGTCGATATTAACGCCAAGATATTGAAATCCTAACTCAAGATTTCCGGAATACTGTCTCTTCCTAGGCCACATTTCTACCCATAAACTGTCAAATTATACAGGCATGCTGTTACACAGATACACCACTTCCACTTGAAGCTTCAGGAGAGAGATGTTTGCATAATCCAAAAATGGAATTTATCACCAAAAGCCAAAAAAAACTCAAAGGTGTAAGGATGCTACTGAGCTAAGATTGATGGTATGTCCTAAGTGCACCAGCTGTGGAAAATATGAAACCGTCCTCCGTACCAACGTCCCGAAGGAACCCGGTGCGAAGCACACGCAATGCCACATGTCCTGCATGACAGGAGAGACAACAATGGTTGACCAGATGTTCTTTTTCTTCTCATTTGCACAGTTAAGACATATGGTAACTGGGGGAAATGAAGTCATCTCTTAAGCACTGATGTGAGTGGCTTGAAATATAATTGTTTTAAATCACAGGCCCCACACCTGTCATGGATTAATGTTGTTGAACCTCTGAAAATAAACATGTTAACTATAACCTAAACACCTTATGTCATGTGGTGTTTTTTATGCCTTACCACACATTTACAATTCCTGTAATAAAGCATAGCACTTTGGATAGTTGGAGATTGCACAGTTAAATCTGGAGAAAGGTTTGGTTTCTTTACTCATGTTAAACTTGGGAGTATTTCAGCACTTGCAATAGCAATATTTGGATGTCAGAAGATCTAGATTTCAGCACCCAGAGATAATTTGGTATATAAAACATCTGGTGTGTTTGTGAGGGAGTATCAGATTTAAATCAGTGGTTTCCATGTTCCTTTTAGTTTCAATATGCCTTTTGGTAGCAAGTTCAGTTCCTGATTTATGTACTTGTCTTTTCAGTGGCTAAAGTAACACACATTTTTAAAGGTTGCCTTAAGTAAAATAATCACAAAGAAGAAAGTAAATGGTGCTCGCCATCTTGGGAACACGAGCAGCCAGACCACACAGCTCCAAGCTACCGCGGCTGATTCTCACACTAGGGGATACTGAGGACAAAATCTTGCTAGTGACTTACGGAGCACAAAGAAAACCAAAGGCCTGAAATTCCATCATGCCAATTACTCCCAAAGAGTATGCAGAGTTGAGACTCTGTCTTCTTAAATTTGGAAGAGACGGGAAAAAGCCATCCACTCTTTCCTCTTGCAACATAATTGATTTCCGACAAGGAAACTTTGCTCTACCTATGGTTTTTATGCTTATATTTTGGCAGATCTCCTAAAATTCTGGTAATGTTAATACTCCCTGTGTACCCTGATGCAATACTATAAACAAGACACACTAAAGGCGTCTACCCTGCTGTAAAACATACTATAATTGATTTTTATGAAGCCTTCTTTGCTATAAGTCTTTACACAGCAGTATCTTGAAGCCAGCATATGAATCACACCAAAAAGGAGAATAAGTAAGGTTTGATGTGATATTCTCACATAAGAACAGAGCTTCTGATTTGGAAACATCTCTTTGGAACAATGAGGATGAGATTTTAGAAGGGTGGACCAAGAGATATATTTAGCAAAATCCAGAGAAAATACTCAATAGCTTCTGTAACAGAAACCATAAAAGGGGAAGGACTTAACTATACCAGATGTATCACAATTGAACATTATTAGGCCAATATCTGCTGGTATCAGTGTCACACGCTGAGTATGTAATCTCTACTATTTTCAAGTTGGTGCTTATGAAAGTTGACAACATAGGCAAAATCTGCTAAGTCAATCCTGAAAATGGACAGTTAAATAGACCTAGGAGACTGACTAGCCATCCACTTCATAGGTTTATTGGCATCGTTTCTTCCTGTCTAGGCGTGGATATGTCTATAACCCAGAGGGCAACACCATCACAACCTTGCCAAGTGGCTCTTGGCAAATCCTGAGTCTTGTGTGGCTTTGACCCAATGATCACCTTCACTGTCTCAGAGTCTCCCCAAAACAATGCTCAGTGCTTTCCCTACCCTCCCCCTGGTACCATGATGCCAACACACTATTCTCCTGATGGAACAGCTAGCACTGCCAGCCCATGAACCACACTGTTTCACACTGGAGGTTTCTTGTAGATGTTCTTTATCAAATTGAGGAAGTTCCCCTCTATTCTTAATTTGGTGAGGGAGTCTTTTCTCATGATGGGTGTTGGATTTTGTCAAATGTGTTTTCCTATCAGTGGATATGATCACATGATTTTTCTTCTTTAGCTTATTGATATGGTGAATTATTCCGATTTTTGAATGTAGGATCAGCTTTTATTTGCTTTTTTAAACATAAATTAGGAAACAAAATTCTATTCAGTGAGTCCAATAAGTAATAAAAGCCACATCAACATTTTCTGACATGAGACAAAGATTAAACACGTTTAATAATATTGTCATTATTTTAATGTGGAGAAGGCATAGAGCTGTTTGGGTCTATAAAAACAAAATAATTACTAGACATTGTTATAAAGGATACTTTAATTCTTACCTAATGTATGAAAGCTCTAAAATTCTTTAAAATTCTCTTTTCTTGGAGAAATCCTGTACCTTCCAAAACTAGAATATCGAGAGAATAAAATAGCATTTTTATTTGGGAAAAATCACAGAAAACAGTTTGGCTTTTTTTTTTTTTTAATTTTCACCAGGAAAAGGCCTACTTGATGGAGCTGCATCACCAATTTGTAATTAAATGACATACTTCTACAACTTTTAAGTCTTGGTCTATTTCCCACCTATACATAAACCGGATCATATTGTGGTGTCTACTCCACAGGACAGATAAAGTGGAGCCCGTATCTGGGTTTGTTCACAGGACTCAAGTCCCCTCTGCTGAACTAACTTATAATGAAATATTAATAAAAGCGTCCAGAGGAGTTAACTTTCCAGGGAATATTGGCATTGTGTTTCCTCATACCCAGAAGTTAGCCTCCCAGACAGGTTTTCAGGAACTGGACAGAAAACCTGTAGATCAGGTCAGTAGGGCTGTAGAGTATTTGGTGTCCCTCTTCGATCACACCAGGTAGCTGACTGCCAAGTTCAAATACCTATAAGGCTTTCAGAGTCTTCAGGTAGCTATTTTTAAATTTTGTCCTGAGGTTTTAGCTGCAATCATTGGAAGAGTTAAGCTATGTGGTGGGCTTAAACCACCAGAACAGAACGATGACTCTCAACAACCCATCTCCTAGACAAGCAAACTGAGGCCCAGAGAGATGGGCAATGACAGTGGCAATCTCTTACATTTGCTACAGACCAAGCACTTCCTCCTATTATTCATGTCAACCTCACGGTAATCCATTGTGAAGGCACACAGCCTTCTAATGCCATAGATTCTAGCAAGTTGCAATTTACATTATAAAATTATGACTGTGTTTAACATTTCATTTTTATTTCTCTCTACTGATTCCTTGATTTATACGAGTAATATAACCCAACAGACAATGTAGGAGGACGTGGATTTACAGTGTTAGAACATAAATTTGAATTAAATAGAAAAAATTTTCAGCGAGGGCTCAAACTGGGACCAAAGAACACTGGAGACATCCTGTAACTTCTTTGGGGTATTCCAGGATGATGGAGAGGATGAAACCAAAAGGCATGCTAAGGTGAGTTTTGCCAAAGTGAGGGGAAAGGGATTTGGGTCAAAACAAATAGGCTATTAGCTGAACACCACTATGCAAATGCTGCGCACATCCACACAGGGGAAGATATCCCAGAGGAAGGGGCTCTTTGCCATCTGTAAAAAGAGGTTCTCTCTGTTTCTTAGCTTTACTCCTGATGTTTTAAATTTTCATTCCACTTTTGTTTTTCATCCCAGAGCACTCCCACATACCCAGTCTCATTCCAGCCACACATCAACACATAACTGACAAAAGAGGCTCTTGCTTTGTTGTTTACAAGTTTTTATTGCTGCCTTGACAGGTGAGAAGCTGAAGCCCGGAGAGTCTGAGTGCTTCGCTCAAGGCCACACGGTAAGGTTCAAAGTGAGCAGCAACTTGGACTCTAACAGAACATGAGTCAAAAGTTGTCTCCAAAGTGCAGAAGAGCAGACTAAACACAGCAGATGGATACATACATATGACTGGATCCTAAATTCCATCAAATGACAGTCAAGGAATTTAAAAGACTTCAGCCCAAAAGAGCAAATGACCAGTTCAAGAGATGTCAGCAGATAAGATTTCAACAGATGTTTGAAACATGGTCAAAGGAAGGATGTGTGGTTTTGATTCCACAGAGAGGAGGACAGTACAGCTGAGCTTCCACGGAGAGGAATAGTGAAGTGAGCTCACCTGATACACAGAACTACAGAAATGTGTGACATGGGGCACAAGGCATAGCAGGCAGGAGGGCATGTCAGGAGAGGAAACAAGATCTGCGGCCAAATCTATACACAACCTGATTTGCATCACATATCATTCTCCCACCCCCTGCAACCTGTCAACTCTACCCTCCTCTGTGCCCCGACTTCTGCTGCACACAGAGTCCAGAGGTTCTCTTCTGGGGATATCGAACCCAAGTCTCAGCGGTCACCACAACATGTATTGGGGGTTGAGGGCAGCTGTGAAGAAGTGTGAGGCAATTAAGTGACAACCTGCATTGTGAACAGTGGGGCCCTTAGTTTCTCTTCCCAGCTCTGCTTCTAAAAATCAGGAGCCCCGTTCAACTCCCCGGCTGGGAAACACAAGGATCCATCTCTGGAGAAACCCAAATGGCCAGAAACAAAAAACAAGCAAACAAACAAAAAACAACAGCAAAAGCAATGAACAACAACAACAATTTGCAGCAGCAAAGAAATGCAAAAAGATCTTGGTGGGGGAAAACCTGAATGTTAGGTCTCGAGGATCAGAGCTGACTCTCCTTCTGGTCACCCTACACAGGATGCCCACAGGTCTACCACCCTTCCCCCACCATGCACACAGGGATTTCAGTCTCCTTTTAAGTGTCTCATTCTGCATATGAAAGGACAGCCTAGGATGACCAGACTTTAGAGGAAGACTTTCAATATGAAAGGGACCAAAATAGACAAAGAGAACACACAAACAAGGACAAAAACACAGAAATTATGAATACTAGCCTCAGAAAGATAAACGAAGATACTCAATCCTTGAAACAAGATCAAGCTGCAACAACAACAAAAAATTCCAAGTGTGTGTTTGGGTTGGGGTTGGCAAATTGGGACAATATAGAGAATTCCTAGGAGGGGAGGGTATAGCTCAGTGGGAGAGCCCATCCTAACATGCAAAAGGTCCTGGGTTCAATCCCCAGTACCTCCATTAAAAATAAATAAATAAATAAATAAATAAATAAATAAATAAATAAATAAATACCTAATTACCTCCTCCCCCAACATAAAAAAAAATAATAATTTTTTAAAAAAAAAGAATTCCTAGATGACTGTAGTTTTTCATTTGAAGTCTTAATACATATATTACTTTGATTGAAATATTAATTTTTAAATAATTTTCAAAAAGAAAAGTAGCCTTAGTTTTCTGTCTCTCTCAGGAAAAAAAAAAGTGAGTTCCCAGCTACGTCCTCCTCAGAGGGGCTGCCTAGTGAGCTAGGTGCATGAGGGACTGAGGAGCTTCCAGGCAGGACATCCTAACCAAGAGGGTGGGACCCGGACACGGTCAACTGCACCAATGGCAGAGCCCTCGTCCTGAGAAGGCGTGGAGAGCCCACCCAACGCACAGCACACAGAGGTCCCTCTGAACTGTCCTCACTCCAAACCCCCATTAGTCTCTGGGGGCTGAGTTGAAAGGAAGTACAAGCCAAAACCACAAGAGCTAATTCACCAAGAGCTCCACAGCAGCACACAGCCCAAGGAGGGTCCTGTCTTGGAATCTTTCTAACAAAATGTGTGCAGGAAATGGAGAGGACCTGGGCACAGCCCCTCCCCGCCTGGGCACTTTGGGAGATCCAGCCCATCTGGGCACTGTCCAAAGACCGGATTGCTAGAAGAAGTGGGCATGTCTGCCCTGGTCAGAGCCAGGCAGGAGCCTGAAATGTATAAACTGAGGGATTGCTAACTGGTCTTACTCATAAGCACATGACAGGCACCTCCTGGGGACTCCCAAGGTCCCTGCCAGGCATTCGGCAGTCACCCAGTAAGCCATGTGAGCAGATGGAGTGAGACAGGCAGGTTCAGCAGACTTCTGCTTCTGTGGCCCTGTTGTCCTCAAGGGATGGTGACCTGGAAAAGCAAATCTTCTGAATGGGGTCCAAATGCACTGGCTCGGGCATCTGGCTCAGGCAGAAAGGTTCACCTGAGAAGCTTGGAGTGCCCTCGCCATGGGCAGTCTTCCCAGGTGCCAATCAGAGAACATAATGCTGAGCAAGAGCCCAAACCCCCTAGAAATCCCCAGGCCACCGCTCATGAACGGCCACTTCCCAGACAGCTCCGCTAAGTCTGAGAAAGGGGTGTGACCAGAAGACAAGGCTGCCGCTGCCAACTCCACGGTCTGAGTTTCACAGCAAGAAGAACACGGGCTCCTGGTGAAACGAGCCCTCAGCTTTGGTGTCTGCTTTTCCCTGTGACCAGATCCTCCGTCTTGGGCACCTGGGCACATCCTCATCTTCTGCAGTCAAAGCCAAAGTGCACCCTTGGTGCCTGGGTACCAAGGAGGAGACTCCCATCACCTCCTGAAAGACAGAGCAGCATTTCTGTGCCTCTTGCCTGCCTCCGATAGTTCTGCTTTTACAGTGGACAAGGGACATTTCCCCCAATAGCATCATTTCAGTTTCTAAAACAGCAGGGAGCCTCTCAGAGACCTCATCTGAGCCCTGCCCCACACTCTCTAGCCCAGATTTTCCAAACCACATATCCCACCATTCAATGGTAGTTCCTCTTCTACGCAAGGTCTCCTATTGTTTTTCACAAGTTGTTTTTTTTTTTCCTCTAGCTAAGACATTCCAAAATTGCAAGGATCAACCTTTTAGATGTTTATTCTGTAATTCCCAAAGCACCAGCCCTGGTCCAATAAATATGCTGGCACTCAAAACATATGACTTCACTAGCCATTTAAATCCAAATGGCTAGTTTCATAAGCAACCTGAAAAATGGCTTATTAGGGGGAAAAAAGGAAAAAGAAACTACAGGTCCTTCAACATGCCTTTGATATTCTCTCCTTCCTTCTCAGCCCTTTCCCCACTCCCATGCATACTAAAATACATAACTAAGATTCCACTAGAAGCCAGACATTTAGAATAACATATTTTCAGGGTTTTTTTTTTTTTTTCCAGCAGAGCTTGGATGCCTGTGGAGGTTGTAAATTTACAGCTGAAGATCCTCTGCCAGAAGTTCTTCTGGGTGTTTGCAGCTGTGAAATACAATCTTCAGGCGACTACACGTCCCCTTTGTGCTCCAGTCTGATTCCAGTAGCCGGTCTTCCTGACAACATAACTCATCACGACAATAATGAAATAACAAGAATATTTATTCTGATTTACATACCACCCTTCACCTAAGGGTCCCTGAGCAACTTCAAACGTTGTTGAAATGGTTCCAAACCATGCACCTCTCCAACTTGGATTTAGAAGCTAAAAACCAAGTCTGTCTGCTGTGTGTAATTCCTTGGCAAAAATCATACCCTTCTCCATAAATGGAAGCAGTGAGTCCCAGCTCCTCTTCTGCAATCTTCCCCCCTTCCTGACGCCTCTCTTCTTTGTTGGTATACACCCCTTGGTATAACCTAGACCCCATCCTTAAATGTTATTCTTTTGTGCTTTGAAGACTTTTTTTTTTTGCAGAGGGTTAAATATACCATAAAAATTGTCATTCTACTTTGCAAGATTATATGAAATACCTTTTAAATGGGATCCTTAATAAATGGGAAGTTCTGGGTAATCTATCATTTTTAGTTCAGTAGAAACCCTCTGTCCTCCCATACTTTATTTTTTCAACACTTGTACTTTTATTTTTCCATGATTATAGCTATTTTTTGACTTGCCTTATTCTACTCTACTAGACTGGAAGCTTTTTAAAAATAAGACCTGTGTGTTTGTATCCCTTTTCTTTGTACACCAATTTCTCTCATGCCTTGTTCAGGGAGTTTATAGGGCCATGACAAATTTATTTATCTCTGAACTGTACCCATGATTTAAATTTTTTCCTAAAATATATGATGAACCCATTGCACCCCATCTACATTAGGGTGCAAATGAGAGAGTAAAAACTGTAAATGCCCAAACTCTATCTTTTACTCCATTGGACCTAAACAAACAGCTCCCAATAGCGCCAACAACCCTTATCACTGGAAAACAGGTTACTAGAGTCATTAGCACAGGACCCAGATCTCTTGCTTCAGCCCAACACAGCAATGGAAGAAAATTCTTATGAGATACTATTTCATCCCCACTGCTGGGCGGATAAAGTGTTGACCCTCTTGGAAAACCTTGGCTCTGAGTCATTCATTAAATCTAGATAAGGAATCTACTCGGTGTCAGACACTGTGTGAAGAGCTGAGGATGTGAGAATGTACATTGCTCTGTCCCTGAGGAACTGGTAGTCCAGGGAGGGAGATCATTAGAGAAACAGATAAGAGCAGGAAGACACTTTAAGTGATGTGACATTATGACGCATGAGGTGGAAGCCACGAGGTGGCTCCATCTGAACCCAACTTGACTGATGCTTCCACCCAACCGCAGGCTGGACTGCAGGCATACTTTAAAGCCTGGGCTCTGAACCCACCTGCCCTCCTCTGGCTTGTCCCATTATCATCGCAGCTGGGGCCACGCCTGGTGTCTTGGCATCCGGAGAGTGGTGCTTTTGTTGTGTCCTCTGGGAGCTTTCTGGCTTCTCCCCTGAATCACATCTTTCTGTCCTCTCTTGCTTCTGCACTGTAGCCTACCTGCTTGTTTTCTCCTTTTACGTTAACACTGTGATTTGATAATATTTTTAGGTATTAACCCTTTTTCTCTCTGTCTCTGTATTTGTTTGTTTCCATCCTCCAACTCAGGCTGGTAGCAGTCTTGATACCCCATGACTTCCAAAAGGCATACACTGGGGCCAAAAGCAGAAACAGCCAGCAAGTCCTTCTGGCTTCCCCACAACACACAAGAACAGCCTGCAAGAGAACTTGGTGACTGAGGGAGTAGATGGGAGGGCATGTGAAAAGCAAGAGGGAGGGGCTTCAGCCTTCCTTCCTTCTCTGCCCTAGGCAGAGATGTCCCTGGGCTAGGGGGAGGAGAGGAAGGAAGATGCTAAAGGGTCCCAGAGCAGCCAGGCAAACCTCATACTCCCACAATATTGACAGCAGGACTCCAAGTGGAAGGGCTGGGTCAGACAAAACCACAGGTAGCATTACGTGGCATCACCATGGCAGAGAAAAAAGGATGTAGTAGGAATGATGGCGGCCTCAGCAGTAACCTACCTGATAGAGGACAAAGGACCAGGTCACAGGAGGAAGGGAAACTCAAATAAATGCAAGTGAGATTCCCCCAGACTAAAAGGAGGAGTGCTCAGTATAGAATGAAGTTGCCTTACAAATTATAAAAACACATGACATTTCTAACGTATGTGAGTAGTGTGGGCTGATTCATTCTCGTGCCACACTCTTCCTCGGTGCTTTTGTCCAGGTCTTTATACAATGTCGTGCTCTAGATCTAAATCTCAGATTTCATTCTCTTCCTTTGTAATTTGGACTGATATTTCAAGCTGCTTTCTAAACATTTCACTTCAAATGTATCATGTCCTAAATTGACTTCTGTCTTTTTGACTCTCCTGCAAACCCACTCTACCAACCCAGTTCTCTCCTCTGATAATAGCACGAGAGTCCACCTCTACCAGAAAGCTCATCTATAACCTTGGTTTCTGTATCTTCCTTACCACCCAGACTGGTCAGTTCACCTCAGGAATCCCCTCCATTACCTCGCCCATATCCATTTCCCAGACCCTCATCATCTGCCCACCGTGTTCATGTAACAGCATCCTCACAGGTGTCTGGCTTACCAGACTCTCCTACCCTGGCCAAGGCATTCAAGAGCTTCAGTTCCACTGGCTTCCTATTGGAGGAAATCCACATTCCTCAGCAGGGAACACGGGACACTGACTAAATATAGTCTCTGACTCCTTCATCCCCCACCAAGTCCTATGTGTTTGCACACACATGCACTCACACACGTTCCCTGGAATCTTACCACCCCTCATAGTCCAAGAGGCTTCTATTGCTAAGCAATGGACTAGGAAGCAGTGAGCTTGTGACTGAGTCTAGATGCTAAGTGGGTTGAACAGAACTAAGCATGAAGGAAGTAAGAACAAATGAGAGAAAAACCTCATTGTGATTTCCTTCTAGAATTTTCTTATGGTACAAGAAAGCAATCGCAGGAGAGCCTGTCACTTTGGATAGCAGTGGAGGTGAATGACAAATGAAACTTCTGAATTCTGTGAGGCCACTCTGGCCAGCTTTCCAAGGGTCCTTGGCCCATTTGGGGTGCCTGTCATACCGGCATTCACACAGGATTTTTGTTTAAGTACAAAAGTGATAGTTGAGCGGAGAAGTGTTTCTCTGTAAACTGCAAAGTGTTGTACGAGATGTAGGAACTATTTTTCCACTAAGTAAACAGTCATTCATTTCTCTCTTACAATTCAAAATTCCTTAAAAAACTACAACTCAAAGAGGGTCTGTCTCATGCAGAAAGGAAAAGCCACACACCATGACAATCCAAATAGTTTTTTAATGAAAGAGGATTGGGGAACAGAGGTGTTATCTCTTTCTGAGACCAGTATGAATTGAGAAATGTTACACCATAGTGGTTACCATCAGCGCAGCCCTGGTGTGTCTTGGCTGAATTTTTAATATTCTGTCTTTTTAATCTTACACAACTCTCCCCAGTAAAGTCACTCCAGAAAGAACAGACGCTTAGTAAACGTTTGAGGCTGGGGACTAGCTGTGTGTGGAACTCACCAGTCATTAAATAATTGTAGGCTAGGCTAAATAAAATATTTTATGGAGACAAATACATCCATGGTGAGGCCTCATTAAGCATGTTACTGTTTTTATGGCCCCTTCAGCATGACAAACAAATAACCTATCCTTTTTCTCCAGAGACTACTCTGATCCCACAATCTGCTTTGCACTTGCCTCACATGTAGATAATGCATCAGGGCTGGTTTTACAAAATAAAAGAGGGGAACCTGTTCTTTGCTGCTTATAAAGCACTGATAATATATGATGAGAAATAAAGCTTTATTTCAGAATTCTCCAAACAGTGTTCCATGGAACATTAGTTCTGTAAGCGGGTAACATGTATTCTGAAAAGATGAAAAAGAAAGAGGCAGCCACAATTACCAGCTCCATGAGCAAATAGGTTAGGGAAAGGATCAGTTAAGTAAAGGGTAACAGTTTTCTTCCCTGCAGGAGATGTAGAGCCTTCAATAGGCCAAAGTGCTTTGCGAATCTCCTAGAGAAACTCGCCTCCAAAATTATTTGACCATAGAACTTATTTCCTATAGAACATAGCGCAAGAGACACTAGTATTCCACAGAATATAGTTTAGAAGAGGCTGCTTTATTTAATAAAGCCAAGTAACCAATGACAACCAGTTCAATAGTCTCCAGAACAACATATTTCTCATTGAACGTCCTAAACAAAGCAACATCCCCCACAAGCAATATCATTACAAGAAGCATGAGACAGACTCATCTGCAAATGAAGTTTGGAGTAAAACACATTAAGATTTCACTGCAGCCTAAGGAGCCATAATTCAATATTTGAAGTCATTGTTTCTTTTATTGAGAAGAGGGAACAAAATTGACAAAGGAGGTTGCCATATTTTCCACACTTCCCTGCGGGATGACAATTTTTACTAAAGCACAAGAAGGAAGATATTACCAAACAAAAAGCCAAGTATACCTGCTGTCCATGTTTTTCCTTGTCATTATAAAAAAGCATCTTCAGAGCAGCAAGCTTATAAAGTAAGACAGCAAGAGCGGCCAGGGCGGCCAGGAACAGGAACATCATGTGAAAAGCCTCTCATGGGATTCACATTATCATAATGCAATGGATGCTGTTGTTACCCTTCCTGGATCCATCCCCCAGTTGCCATCAGTATTGGTTGCTAATGGCTCCAGAGGCTTCCTCCCTGGAGAACTGCCCTCTGCAGAATAGAAGTCACCTGATCCAGGAGATTCTATCACCCATCCCAGAGTAACTCACAACCAGTGTGGTTGACAAGGGGTACAGGAAGCTAGCCTTCTTTCCTCAAGATGGGGTCAGCTCTGTGATGCAGTTCATACCTGGAGCCCCTGTGGGATCAGGTTAAAGCTGGCCTCCAGCTGAGACACATCCTTGCTCAGCACCTTGCCTTACCCCACCCTACTTCCCTTATTCTCTTTTTCCTGAGACCAGTCCAATGAATCACACACCCCAATGTTGGTGTCAGGCTTTCCTCCTAGGAATCCACCTAAGAAACACATTTTACAACTTTAGATCTAAAAAGACATTTTTTCTCTTCAGTACAATGTTAATGTCATTCACAATGGCCAGTCTTCTCACCGGCTTCAGGAACCATACATCGTGTTCTGAGAAGAGGCCCTAGGTCAGTGTTCCACATCATGTGGTCTTCAACCATGCACATTGGAGTTATTGGGGTGCTTGCTAAAAAATGTAGATTGCCAAGGCCCACCCCAAACCTACTAAATCAGAATCTCTAGAGGTGAGACCCACGATTTATATTTTATATACCAGGTACTTTTCATGCACACAGGAGTTTGAGACCCACCATCAAGAGGCCATGGTTTAACCAGTAACCCCCACACCAACCCCCCCACCGCCAACAGGAACTGAGAGGCGCTCCCAGCATAAGCTAACTTGTTGTCTTCTTACCTTCTGCCTACTGATAAACTGCTCTGAAAGGAAACTGTGTGAATTTCCAAGTGGAAATTTTCAGTGTAGTCTAGAGTGAGAAAAAATGTAACCCAAGAAGACTATTGTTTTGGCTAATGACAAAGTACTTCAAAATGTAAATTTTGTTTTATTTCTTTGAAAGTGAAATATGTGATTTATTTAGACACCCTCTAAATAAATTAGTCAGAGAAGTTATGTTTAATCATCTAAAATCAATTATTTCCAAGTATTTAAGGAGCTATGGGAAGGAAGAAAATCTGAAAACATTTTTTCAAAGCACAATGCAGGAAAGATTTACAGGAGCTCATAAACATCTAAATTGCCATCTTTAGTCATCTCACAAAAGTTGTCTGTTGCTTGAGAATTATTTCCCTAAGAAGTCTCAGCTCTCTGAATCCACAGTGGAAACCACCACTAAATGCCGAGTTTTTGCATGCCTCGGACAAGCATGTGACTACCGCAGCTGGGCACAAGTACCCCAACCAGCAGGACAATCAAAATTAACCACAGGAGTGAGTTAGTAACAGGAGATCAAACTGAGCTCTAATAGCAAACCTACTGTCTTCCGTGGAACCAAGATAGGTCAAGAGAATCCGAGGGTGATGGATGGCTTCTAGGGCATGGAGTTTATGGAGAAGCAGTTGAGCCAAGTCTAGACTGCGTGGCAGGCAGACTCCTCTCTTTATTGTTGTTTTTGGTGTGTGTGTATGTGTGTTTGTATACACCACATGTGTGGTTTTAGTTTTTTGGTCCAAGAGAAATAAAGCGATCTTGATTCCATGCCAAACAGAGCAGTTCCTCACTGGCTGGCACTTCTTAATGACCATCTCAGCGGGGGACCCCCAAAACGAATCAGCCACCCCTAGAAACTCACTCACCCCTAGAAGATGTGCCTAATAATTATCTGGTGCTTGGTTAATAGAGAACAGAAGAACACACTTCTAATCAAAGTGAAGTACAGGTTCAAATCCCAGACATCCAAAAAGCTACCTCAAAGGAAGACATTGGGTTGTTCAATTTGTTGTTTTCTCCCAAAAGTTAAAAACATGGACTCTGTGATAACAAACCTAAACACAAAACTCAAAGAGAAGTCTAAACTTGCAACTTACGAAAATACATTAAGACCAGTATTTTTAATAAGTGATATTCCAAATATAAAGCATTGAAAAATGACACATTTTTTAAGGAAGACAACTTTACAGGTTTGAACATGTAATTTCCAAAGTCCAAGGTGATTCCAATGTGTCATTTTCAAATTAACTCAAATTTCCCTGGAAAATATGTTTTTAGGGTGGCTTCTTTTGGGAAGAAAGTTAGACATCACTCCATGGGATTGCCATGCAGACACCCGAGGCCACATCTGACATGAGTTAGCATCTTTGCTTTGAATTTCATAATCAACTCTGTTGGTCCACCACAGAAAACTGACCACACCAAGAGGATGCTGGTCATCTGAAAAACTCGGGACTTTCAAAGAGACACAACGAAAAGGAGAAAGAACTATTTTAGAGGAAGGATGCAGGCAATGGCAACAGTAAAAGCAGTTAATGCTCTAGGCTTCTATCAACTGTCTTCCTGCCCTGACAGTTCCAGGGAAGATTGGAAGAAACATGACAATTATAAACTCATCTCCCCAACAATGACTCCTGTAGAACACTAGGAAAAATGATCCAACTATCTACTTAAAAGGCACCCAGAGAAGCACCAGGTTCAAATAACCTTACATGCCTCCATGAAAAACCAGGATGGGAGGACCAATATAGCTACTCAACCACAGTATTGATCTACATGGTATGTGGATAAAGCAAAATTACAGCTAATTTTCTCAAGAAATTCAGTTCTGGTCTACATGATATTCTTAGCAATTACCTATCAAGATATGGTTTAGCACCTAAATGGTCAAAAGCCAGGCTCAAAACCTAATTATCGGTGGATTAGTGCTAGTGCAAGCACCATAGAGTATCATCAAAATGAAAGCTGGAATTAAAATTACTCACCTTAGTCCTTCAGATGACACAAGTTGAGTTGGGCTGCTCAAAAGTCATGGAATCCTAATTAAAAGCAACTGTAATAAAAAAAAAAATAAGAAAAGATGCTCAACTTCATTGGCCATCAGGGAACGACAAATTAAAACCATATATGATACCATTATATGCCCCACCAGAATGGCTAGAATGAAAAAGACTGACAGTCTGAAATGTTGCTGAGGATAAGGACCAATAAGAACTCTCATACTGATGGGGATGTAAATTGGTTCGACCAGTTTGGAAAATTGTTTGGCAGTAGAGCTGAGCATACAAATACTTGACATCTCAGTGATCCTACATCCAGGTCTGTAGCCAATGGGTACATATGTCCACCCAGTTACTTCTACTGTTAGGCTATTGTGAAGAGTGCTGCTATGAATAGTCTTCACTGAGTAATTAAAAGTTCAAAAACAGGCAAAACTAATTGATGGCATCAGAGGTCAGGATAATGCTACCCTTAAGGCAGGAGAAGTGCTGGTGATACTCTGTTTCTTGATCTAGACACTGGTTACACAGGCCTGGCCACTTGGTGAAAATATTTTGAGTTGCGTACTTATGATTTATTTACTTATAATTATGTACCTATGATAGTGTGGTATGTTATATGCTATGGATTGAACTGTGTCCCCCTAAATTCATATGCTGAAGTCCTAACCCCATATGTGCTGGAACTTAGAGATGGGGCCTTTGGGAAGTGCTTAGACTTAGATGAATTCATGTGGATGGGGCCCTTGTGATGAGATTAGTGCTCTTATAAGAAGAGATACCAGAGAGCTTGGACGTGCTCTCTCGCTACCATGTAAGGACATAGTAAGAGGGTGGCTATCTACAAGCTAAGAAGAGGGCTTTCACCAGGAACTGAATGAGTCAGTGCCTTGATCTTGGACTTCCAAGCCCTCAGAATTATGAGAAATAAATGTTTGTTGTTTAAGCCAGCAGTCTACAGTATTTTGTTATAGCATCCTGCTCATATTAACATACTCTACTTCAGTAAAATTTACTCATACAAAAACAATAACAAAAAATGGTAAATATTAGAAAAATAGACCATTAAAAACAAAATAGACTTGAAACTGTGATTTCAGTACAGTATCTTATAATATTAGTGAGGGATGATTGTTGAGACCTTCTCAAAGTCCCAAATTTGCAAATACTCCTTTAGACAAACAAAACCCCACTGGTGTATGGTTCTAGGACAGGACAGGCATTTCCTACATAACTGGTTCTGGACTCCAGCCTTGCAGTCTCTGAAACTCAAATATTTGCTTCAGTAAAATAACAAATGACTACCTATTTGGGTCACTCACACACACACACACAAAATCTCACTACTATAATGTCCACAAATGCCAAGACCACCATACAAGGTTTGGAGATATGAAGCAAAACTAAAAATAACAAGACCAGATTGGGCAGACAGGGTCGTCATGGGTCACAAACTAACAGTGGGATATGAAATGCCTTTTCTGAAAAGTTAAAAATTGGATCTGTCATCTGTTTCTAGTCAATAGAACTCAGGCTTCCGCATGAGAAAAATTCAATCAATGACCGAGGCTCTAGTAATGGGAGTTGACATACAAGGGCTGAGGACTAATCCTTTGGCTATTCTAGACTATATACTCACTATAGGATGATATTTGGTTGGGGTGAAAAACACTTTTAAAATGATGGAAATCATGCAACATAATAAAAATAACACTTGTGAGCAAAAACTAAAGTATCAGAGTAGTCAGCTACCAGAACACAGGGAGCAATGCCAAGTGTTCAGGAGAGCTACAGGCTGTCGGGTCGGAACCTGGCTCCACCCATGTGTAGCTCCACCCACTTGTAGCTCCACCCACTTGGCCTTGGACAAGTTAATTAACCTCTTCATGCCTCAATTTCCTCATCTGTACGTGGGGTGATAATACTTATTCTCCCCGGGACCACCGTGAGTCCATCGAGTTAACTCAGTGTGCCTGCCATGTAGGTAACAGTACACACACGCCCAGACTATGGCTACAGAGAAAGAAATAGCTTTGAGATTCTTTGAGTTAGTAAGTAGGGCTCAACAAATAGTGCTCCCTTCCTGGCTTAAAGTAGAAGAAAAGAAAGGGGAAAGCAAGGCCAGTTGTGGGATGGGATTTCCAGAGTCCCCAGCCCCCAGAGCACTTCCTTCATTTGCTCAGAGACACCAGAAATGCCTAAACATTCCACAAACAGAAAGGCTTGAAATAGCAACAGCCCCATAAAGCAGCTCTTGTATTTCTCCTTATTTACACTATGATGTAAATGACTGCTGGCAGGACCCTTTCCAGAGAGTCTCCAGAATCTGCCCAGAGGAGAGGAGGCTAGGGAGGCTGGAGGCCAACATCATTTTTTTTTTTCTATAATCATATTGGACACAGAGAACTATTTCCTTATTTTTAAAAAAAGATTTAAAGACATTTTCTAGGAACTACAAGTTCCCCCAAGTCGTTTCTCCTCAATTATTTGTGTTTGTCAAGTGAAGTGCTTCTAAGCTTGAATTACCCAACAGTGGTTCCTTTACAGGTGCTCTGCCTGTGTAAATTCAAGCTTTGTAGTAAACACTAAGAAAGCTATAGAAAAATGTATATGTGCAACTTTAACTCTAATAAAGATGCAACTCTTTGGAAACATGAATATATGGTTTTATGTACTTTAAGTGTATATCAAAAAGTAGAACGTGATTAAAAACAACCACCGTGTTGGATCTCTAGAAATGGATCTGTGACGAGCTTTTAAGGGTGATTTAGTAACCGGCTATAAAAGTTGACAGCAAAAGTTAGCAGACCACCTCTAACAGAGCTTTTGAAATTTATGAACAATAACAAATTTTTTGGAGCCTTTCCTGGGGTGGTTGTTCAGGCCGAGAATCTAACTTCACACCACTCCTGGGGTCTGTGCCCACCTGAGGCAACAAGCCATCCCAACAGATTCTCTGGAGACCCTTTCAAGGTCTGTGGTTCTGCAATAAAGAGGTCACTTACAAGAAGGGAAATCAACAAGCAGAGAAGACATCTCCATTGGAACACTTCTTCAAGTCCAGATGCTCCAAATTACCTTCTCCTGGGAATTTAGGACCATCGTTCCCTCTCAAGTCAGGAAAAAAGAGTATGCAGGTGAAAATCTTCTACCCTTCCTGATTTCCACAAAGAGAAAAAAAGTTAAACAAGTTCCCTCTCTGTATTGAATTAAAAGTAGTAGATTGGTAGAAATTATTGAGTATCCAAAGCCACACGAAAATAACTAGCAGGATAAGAAAAGTGAGAAAGAAAAGAAGCAAAAGAGAGTAAACTAAAGAGATTCCAGGTAAATAATTCACATTTTGTAGGATCCTGGCCTGAGGCTTTTCTAGGATTTTAGATAAAGATATTCAGCCACTGCAGAAATCTTTAATAAAATAACCAACCCAACAATAATGCATTTTCCTGCTGCGACAGAAGACTGCAGTTTAGTTTCCAGCACTCATGATCTATATTGCCATGCAAGAAAGAGGGCCAGGCAAAAAGGATTTTTCCATAAGGCAATTAACATATAACGTGGATTAGGAGGAAAATAAAGTGACTCTTTACCTTCTTCTATGTAAATATTTTTCCCAATATACCACCTGCTGAAAGCCTCTGGCAGAATATGATTGCAAGAACAGAACCTCTGTGAAACAATTTTCTGAATTCTTGAGTAATTGAGTCAAAAGTGGGACAGCTCCTGTGTTAGCCAAGATATTATCTCAATTCAAGTCACTGCTTTGCTCTCCTTTTACCAACGTGACCCAGAAATCTCCATTTATCAGTTTTTTTGTTTAGTGAGATGAATTCCTTTAGCTTTCTCCTTGAGTCTGAAATCTAACCAGTTAACAAATAACCTTTCCACCTCCAATCTGGGAGTCATCTTGGATATCCTCACCTTCTCACCTTCACAGAAGCCTGCCCCACTGATCCTCCTAACACACACACACACACACACACGCGCGCGCGCGCGCACACACGCGCACAAACACACACGAGCTCACAGTGACTAAAATATGTGGTTGAATTTCTGATTCTCCCTGTGGGTAGTACCTTTTTTCCTCCTCTGCCTTCACTCACCCGACCTTTAAGCCTGAACTCCAATTCCTCTTCTCCAGGCAACTTTGCTAAATGAAACCTACTGAAGGTCCTTAACACTGAGGTATCGAAGTCAAATCCTGTGCAAACAAATTCCAGGTCTTTAGATGTGATGGACTTTGGTTCTTTTAACATTGCTTAAAATAACACAGCTCTTTAGTATTTGGTCCTGGTTCTCCCAGCCCCAACCCCTACTTCCGCCCACCCTCCGCTCCCGCCACACACACACACACACACACACACACACACCCCAGACTGATTAAGGGCAGGAATCTGTTTAACTATTTTGTACCATTAGTCCCTTGCCTTTCCCTCCATTCTTCCTGGAGCACCAAAAATACAGTATTGTCAGCACCATAGTTATTAAACACATAAATATTTGTTCATCATTTTTTTCGATAGCCAGAGACAGAGGACATGGAAACTAAACTGCCAGTTGAATATGTGACCCAGCAGGCACCCTACATGTCAGCACCAGGTTTTCTCAAGGCTTGTCTTTGGTGGTGGGAGCTAGAGCAGAAAGGGTTATAATTAATCTATATATGGGATTACACAGTGCCTTCACAACACTGTTTGGTTTCCCCTATCCCTCCAGGATCAGACTGTGACAATCCTAGCTCTCTGACTCATCAACCTGGAAACATACCCTATTGCCAGGCTGCCTCTCCGTTCCCTGCCAGAATTTCTCCTCTGCAAACACCAGAGGTAACTGCTGGAATGTTTAGAGCATCCCAGTTGTAACATTCATCCCACTGTCAGATGATGATTTATTTATATGTCAGTTTCCCACAATTAAGGTGATCAGGTCTAGTGAATTATAATACAGAATATCTGTTAAATTTAAATTTCAGATAAATAGTAAATAACTTTCTAGTATAAGTATGTCCCAAATTTTGTATGGGACACATTATACTTAAAAAAGTATTTGTTGTCTATCTGAAATTCAGATTTAATATGTGGAATCTAAAGAAATCATATAAGTTGTATTTAAAACCAAAAACAGACTCACAGACATAGAAAACAAACTACGGTTACCAAAAGGGAAAGGGTGGGGAGGGATAAATTAGGGGTTGGGGATTAACAGACACACGTTACTATATATAAAATAAACAACAAAGACCTACTGTTTAGCACAGGGAACTATATTCAATTCTTGTAATATCATGTAGTGGAAAAAATATGAAAAGAAAAAATATAGATAAATGTATGTATATGTATAACTGAATGACTTTCCTGTACATCTGAAACTAACATTATAAATCAAGTACACTTCAATTTTTAAAAATTCAAATTTAATTCAGCATCCTGTGCTTTCACTGGCAATCCGACCCAAAATAGACTGGGACCATCCCTCTATGCCACACCCATCTCACCCCATGCTATGTACCCAGCAGGCCAGTAAAAGTTTTTCGGACAGATACACCAAGTTGCACTGAAAGTTAAACTTTCACAATAGGAAGGACAAAAATGTTAAATGTTCATCCTTTAGCCCAAACAACATGGCTAGATCATCTAAAAGGAAGGAAGATGTTGTTGAGAAAGAGTAAATGAAAACACGTCCACAGTGAACAGCAGCATCACACAAGTGACTCCCTCAAACGGCCCTCATGAGGCCGTGATGACCGCTGGTCCAGTTTAGAGTCAAGGCCACTGTCAGGCATGCAGCTGCCCACACGGGTAGTTTACCAAAAGGCAAGGCTGCTTTTCCCCCAAGGCTGCCTTATCTTCCTTCCTTCTACCCCAAAACCTATCCTACAAGTCATATTTCTCAAAAAAAAGAGATAAGAAACGAGAAAATCTACCACCATGGAGTTAGAAAGAGATAAGAGAAATAAGCTGTCTAGATTCCAGCTTAGCAATGGAGAAAGAAATTAAGGACCTGATATGTTTCATAGGCGGAAAGATGAATACAGAGGATAAAGAAAATAGGAAGGTTTCTTTAGGGCTGAAGTACACACTGAGAAAAATACATAACAGACAGTGGAACATTCAAGGCTACGGAGAAGATCGGCAAAGCACTTCCCCATCCTGACAGTCCGTTTGTACAGAACTGCAGATCAAAGGTTTCTCATGAGGACTTTCCTATTAATTCTTCAGATACCCAAACCCTGCTAGTAAATGCATCCTCCTAACAAGCCATCTTTTGTATTGTTGCTCAGCAAAGCTACTCTTAAAATCCAAATGCAAATAGACTGAAAAAGGAATAGAAAGCAGAAAGAATGAACCTATTTAACTCACGGCTCAGAACGTCATCAAAACATTGCTTACTTCCCTAGAAAAAGGATTTTTTAATTTAATTTTTTATTTTTATTTGGAGGGGGGCAAGTATTTAGGTTTATTTATTTTTAATGGAGTTGCTGGGGATTGAACCCAGGACCTTTTGCCTGCTAGACACGCACTCTACCACTGAGCTATACCCTCCCCTAAAAAAAAGTTTTATTGTACATATCTAGGAAAGGAACACCAGCTCACGTGAGGAGGAGCATGGCTTGTGGACTAGCCCTGCGCTTTAGAAGCTTTGAATTCTTGAACAAGTTATTTAGCCTCTCTGGCTTTGTCTTTAAATGAAGGTATGATGCTTACTATATGGAGTGAACGTCAATTAACATCTATAGAACACCCAGCACAGTCCTCAGGGCATATCTGTTTCCTTATTCATTCACGTGGAGTGAAACACTCACATCATCATCACCAGTGTTAATTCCAGTTACAGATGGCCAGCCACGTGCAAATGGCTTTACATGCAGCCTTTATAAAGCACGGCCAATCCAGGATTCCAGTCCTCATTCTGCACTGTTTACTACACCATACTGCCTCGAAGAATAAAAATTCTTTCCTGTAAATCCCTTCACTTCAGCCTCACACTGCTGGGACTTTGAAGAGTCAGAAGATTGATTGATCTTTAATAGCAGCAAAACTGAGACCTTCAGAAGTCTGAGAATGAACCACACCTTCTCAGGGAAATCAGGTGAAAAATTCTAATTCTTCTGAACTTCAGGAAATAAGAATCTCCCCAAGAACAAGGCAGCGCTGCAGGAGTTCTAGGACCCTGCTGACACGGACAACTCTGGGAGTGGTAAGAACAATTCTGGAGGTGGTGAGGCAGGCTGAAGAGAGAAAAGGCACCGACTGGGGATGATTAAGGCCCAAGAGAGGAAAGCAGACACTTCCCTTGGCAGCTGGAAGTCAATCACCAGGGCTGATAATGGATGAGAATTTGAAATATTGTTTACAAAAATTAAAGAAGAAGCATCTCAGGAGTTCAGGCCTTTTTAAATCAATGGATTTTGCTTCTTTGAAACCACATGTTTCCAAATCTCAAAAATGGTTTACCCAAACTGACTCCTCAGATGTGCTCACACAGGTGCACAAAAATGTTTAGACAAAGAAATTCGTTGTAGCATTTTTTTTTCTAAAAGCAAAGGATTAGAAAGAACCCAGATGTCCACCAACAGGAAACTGGTTAAAGAATTGTTCGTCCACTACTACAAAATTCTCTGCCATGGTGACAAAGAGTGAAGTAGGGCTGTGTGTGCTGATCTAGACAAACTCCAGAGCCCAAGATAGGACCTGCATGTGAATTAAGGAAAGAGTTCCTCTCCAGGCAGCCTCAGCCTCCTGCCAGAGAACACAGTTTATTGAATTCCAGCCCCCACCCTCCCCTTGGCCAAGTGCCTTGTGCGCCACTATATATGGTAGCTCTGCCAAGAGGTATCAAGGGGAGAAAAGGGAGGTGGGTGTAATTTGATAACAAGAATGTGCGTTTCGAACAGCATATACAAATACTAAATATATACTTTTATGCCTGAAATATTTCTGCAAGAATGCTTAAGAAATTGGTAACAATGGTTGCCTCTGAGGGAGAAGAAATAAGGGCTGTGGGTAGGGGGTGATGTTTCACTGTATTTTCTTTTGTACATTTTTTTTAACCTTGTGCATGTAACTTTCCAATTGATTAAAAAAAAAAAAAAAAAAGAGGAAAATTCTATTCTTTTGAATGGCATGCCCAGAGACTGCCGAGGCGAAGGGTCACGGCTGCTGCTGCTCTGCTGCCCCTCCTCCCACACATCTGGACCTCCCAGCAGCCCGCATGTGGCGTTCTGGCCCAGTTCAGCCCATGTGGCTTCCATTTCTCTGTGTGCAGTGCAGATTTTTAAAGTACATTTTTGGTCTTATACATTCCTCTGCAGTGACAGCTCTTCAGATCATTTTCACTGAGTGCTTCTCATTTGAGCCCAGTACCCAGCCTGATCCAAACCATCCGTTAACACTTTCGTCACTTCTGCCGACCACGGTGGGAAAACAACACACCTGCAGCAAGGTGTGCAGCAGCCCGGAAACTCCTGCCACAGTGGGTTCCTGGGTAGAGTTTGTAGACTATATTTGGCATCGTGCTTCTGCACATAGGATAAACTACTCGGGAGGGGTGCTAACTGATAAAAAGCCATGATTCCAAGCGCTCCGGTTAAGAACTGGATCTGGACCATTTACTAGCAGTGGGATCCTGAGCAAGCTCCATACACACTCTATGCCTCAGTTTTCTCACCTGAAAATTGGGAATAATCATACTTCCCTTAAAGGATTAGTGTGATGGTTGAATAAGATAATGCATGCGCCACACATGTTACCACTCAATAAATAAATATTTGTTTTTGTGACTATTGTCTTGTGGTAGAAGATGAGACTTGAGCAGTTACAAGGACAGGTAATGATAAATCCATTATCCTCTGAACAATCAATCTGCACTGATCAAGTGATCTTACCCAGTATGTTATCTTCAATAAGTACATTAATATTTGCTATTTGAGCCTGACAGTAAGGCACACTGATCTACTAAGCCATGTCCTTTACGTTGTTGCTTGGATTTTATTTTTGTTTAAACATTAAACATTTTGTTTAATGTTTATTAAAGACTGGCAAAATAGTTAAACACACACACACACACACACAGAGACAAAAAGAAAGTAGTCATCATTTACAATCCCACTCCGGAGAACTGCTGTTAACATTTCAACATATTTCCTTCTGGTCTTTTTTCTATGCATTGTAATAGCTGAGATCATATGAAGTATGTAACTTTCTAACCTTTTTCCTATTTAGGCTTTAATCAAAGCATTTCCCATTATTATTGAAAACTCTCCATAAAGATCTTCATTTAAATAGGTGGTTAATTTTCCATTATAGTCATCATCTCTTTAACAAATACCTATTGAGAGCTTGTCATGTGTTAGGCACTGTCCTTAGTGCTGGCCCTACAGTGGGGAACAAAGCAGACCCGTCCCTGTTCCTGTGAAGTTGCTGCGCCGTGCTAAGTGTTGTGGTGCAAATTAGGGTGATCTGAGGAGAAAAACAGGAGGTAGAGAAGTGGAGGCAGTGCCTAGAGACAACTCTTTTCATGAGTTTAGCTGTGAAGTGGCAGTCGCTGGAGGGTGAGGTAGGGTTGATGCGCTACCTTATTTTATTTATTTATTGCACCAGTGTGGAAATGCAAATGTGCATCTTCCGTGAGCTCTTGGACGTGTGTTAGTACATTAAAAAGACTACTTAATGAAAGTTGTTAATGTAGTTCCTAAACTGTTACTGGTGAGTCTTTTTTGGTTCTCATGTGTATCTGCACTGATTTCATGGTCTTTCAAAGGGCACAGACAGAGAGCTGAATCTCAGGGCCATGGCTCTGATGCTAAGTTCTAATGCAGGATTCTACTTTGGCTCTCGTGTTATCCCCTCAGAAGAAGCATCCATCTCACTTTAACAACAGGTTTGACAGAAACCATCTCTGCTCTGGATCCATCACTGTTTTGTTTGTTTTTTTTAAGGCAGAGGTGGAGGGAGTATTGTTCTTATTATGGGTTTTGTACTGGAAATGTTGCACGGTTCCTCCCCATACCCTCTTCTGTGGGAAACCATCCGCCCACAACCCTGTCAAGGCATGGCGGCCATGTTTTGTAACACAGGACCGTCCCACTGTCCCACCCACTCCCCCCAACCCCCACACATACTGACCACACCTGACAGAAACCAGGGTGGACTCTGACCCAACAGCAGTGACCAAAGACCTAGGAATCTGAATGGCTCAACTTGAAAATTAGATTCCTTTCCTAATTTTCATCTGGGAATTGGAGTGACAGGGGCAAATAGCAGTGAGGGCAGAAACTGAAGTAGCATCACAACTAAAGAAGCCTTGGTTATCCAAGGCACAACAAGCTGGAACACTGGGAGACTGAAAACTCTGAATAAACAGAAGCAGTTGGCCTAATAGAGAGGGATCACGGAGAGGTATTCACAGAGAAGTAGAGATGCTGTGAGGTTAATTTCTGATCTTCCAAAACAAAACAAAACAAAAACCCCCTGACTGAGACAATGGAAATATCAGCTAAAAATTTTTTTTTAATTTCTTAAATGAGCTGACATAAAATAAAAAGTCTTCTGTAGATCCCCAAAAAGCAATCAGTGCAGAGACTCTGGTTGGTAAATGAATAACAAAGCTGGCTGTCACCCTGAAAGCTTCTGCCAAACCCTAGAGCATTTGAGCTTCTGCAGTGGGGACTGCGCAGGGCAGAGGACCCACCTAAGATGGGCAATCTGATTGAAGACCCCGCACATAATGTTGGAACCGCGCAGGGCTACAGCTTCCGTGTATATATGGACGAGTGAGAAATAAACCTTGTTCTACAGAAAGTGGCAGCAAGGATCACGTCTCTCCGGATCTTGGTGCTGAACGGATGGTTGAGCAATCTCCCCTGAGTGTTCATAGCCATATAGGCCACATGGCTTCCTCACATGGCTTGCAGTCCAGATTCATGCTAGCTGTGCAGTCTGAAAAGCTTCAAACAGAGAATGCAACCCCCAGAGTGCCTGCATTGGGAGTCCCAACTTCAAACCAGGTCTCAAAGGGTTCCCACAGATCAAGTTTCAGAAAAATATGCAATTCTCAGGCAAAAATTACAAAACACACAAGGAGACACCACGAGGGGAAAAGGCCATGCAGCGGTTGAAAAAGAACTGCACTCCCCGCCCTTGGATAGCCAAAAGATTCTCTTTAACGTGGCAATAAAGTCTTCTTTTATTTGATCAAATTTTAAAGAGACTTTTTTCTTTGGGAAAAAAAAAAAATCACAGCTCCCTTGTTATCAGTTTTTGTCCCTAAACAGAGGGCTGACAGCATGGACCATAAGGACAGCAGTAGGGAGGGCTCGGTCGCCTCTCCTGCCGTTATCTTTACTGTTACTGCATTCGATTCTGAACCGGATCCTGCAGCCTCACTCCTTTGTCATTGCCAAGTGCCAGTGATCTTGTGCATCTCTATTTAGTATCTATTTGAATGACATCCTGGATGAACAAGAGGGGCTTACTGAGTCCAAGTGGGACTGGATTGCAGAAGAAATGTATTAGGAAACTCTTGGGGGAAATCTAGCATATGCTAATCAAACACAATTTGGATGAGAGTAAATGCCTGGGAATTAAGGAGAGTGAAACCAAAGAGGCAGAGGGATGGCTACCTAATTTCCCACAAGGTTTGAACACAAAAAAATAACTAGTCTTATCATTTTGGACACAATAGGAAATAATCCACAGCCAAGTCTGGTCTATGCAGATAAATCTTTCACAGAAAGGTGAATAAAGCAACCGTTATCCAGCTTTTAAAATGTAATACGGCACTATTATGATAGACGGCATTTTGTAAACCTGTGCTCTTCTTCTGGGAATGATCACACTGTTTCAAATCCCCAGGTCTATAGATGGGAATAAAAATGTCTTCGGTTCTCCAGAGAACTCTATATTGGCTGGCTGCCAGCTGCCGCTAAGACTGTTTTTTTGTTGTTGTTTTGTTTTGTTTTGTTTTGTTTTGTTTTTTAAATTCTCACCAGCGCTTTTGAAGTCCAGCTAAACAAGGAAACCACCTGGTTGTTGACAAGACTGATGCGTAGACATTCAGGGAGTGGCGGGGAGACAGAAAGGAACAGAACTCTTAACCTTTCTCTCAGGCTGAATTAACACTGTTTGGTTAATACAATTAATCACAGGGAAAGAAGATGCGCTCTGGAGCTAAAGCTTTTTCTCTTTACTCTGTGAGGAACTATTTTGAGACGAACTGGACTTTTATCTGGGACACCCAGGTGGGTGACCCTTCTTTGCTCTGCAATGAGCAAACTCAGGCATGATTACTTCCTGCTGAAGGTTAGGTCCACAGTGATATTTGAAAACAATTCATCATCAGACATTAAGGGAGTGAGAAGAGCATTCTGTTTCCTCCTTCCCTGATTGGAAAGCCACTTTCAATTTCGGATTAAGTGGAAATTTAGGGTCCAGTAATTGAGGATCTGTCAAAACAGTAAATTAGGTATTCATCAGTTACAGAAGAGCCTGGGCAAAATTGATCTGATCTGTACTAAACAGAAGCACTTTGGATATTGGGGCACTTAGGCTACAAAGGAGTTATCATGTATTTCAGTCGGTGTCTCAACAAAAGACTTTTCTCCTCCCTTCTCAACTTGCTTCATTTGAAAAGATCTAGCTTTCTCTAAATTTGAGAAACCCACCCTCCTTAAAGGATCTCGTTGGCAGTATGTGATTTCTGATCCTGCTTCTAGAACTCTAAAAGAAAGGGAAATATATCTGTCCTTAAAATCATAAATGAATTTGCACACACACAGAAGGCAAGATACAAAAAGGTGTACTTTTAAAAGTATGCTACTTGGAGTTTAGCCTTTGTAACTTCTGATTCAGCCAGCTAGCCCACTAATTTAAATCACCAAGCATGTTTTAAATATCTACCTGTTCGGGGCATCATTCTGTTCCAAGTTTATTTGAATGTATTTTGTTTTGCAGATTTGACTTTGGAACCATGTAAATATTTTACAAACTATAAAACAAAATTAAGTTTCAAAAAGGCACTTTTTGAAGTTAAAAAAATGAACCCAAATGTGTGTTTGGTTGGCGACATAACCATTCAGAAAGGAACTGGTTCAAATGACTTCAAAGCACAATAATATGACTGTCCCTACACAGCGGGAAAGACTCTGAAAACAAAAGGAACCACCAAAAAAATCCTAAACTATTTTCAGTAATCATTTTTTGGTAGTAATGTTGGTATTGATATTTTGACACTGTTCTGTGTGCACTGTGGGGAAAAACAAATGTGCAATTATTTGATGTTCTAACTCTGCTATTCCAATGACACTGAGAGCCAGGATTCTCAGTGTAGAACAAAGAAAGTATAGGTGTAAAATCAGATATATTAAGTAAAAGCCTTATCCTGATTTTGAATTGAAAATAGCATTATGAGCCTCTAATTTTACCTTAAAAAATAAATATTTCCTAGATCCATCCATGGAAAGGCCACCACAATGGTTATTTCAGTAGCGAGGAGTATCCTAGCACCAGGGTTTTGTCTCCAAATACTGTTTTCAACTAAAGGAACCATGTTTAATTCCAGGGCCAAGGAAGAGAGAAGCTGGAGTAGCTTATCCTAACAGACAGAGAGAATATTACCAAACACTAGCACAGTGGCAAACAGACTCAGGAGTATATCTGAAGAGGATCCCACTGGCCAAAGATGGAAAAATATAAGCATCTTTACCCTACAGTATCTGGAGAATCTGAGCTAGAAAGTCTCCAGACAAGAATAACCAGGCGCAGAAGAGAGTGAGACACAGCACTAAGCGGAAACAGAGGGACCAAAAGTAAACCTGCATCCTAGATGCTGAAACCCCAGCCCGGCCCACTGCCAACTCGAGCTCAAGCAGCCAGTGTTATCCCCATGGCGAGAGATGGTGGTGCCCTTCCCTGGGGGAAATGAACCTGAGGAGACAATACATGGTAACATGCTGGGAGTCCAATTACAAGCCTCCGTGCCCACCAATCGTCCCACAGCACCACCTGCCAGTCAGTCAGCCCAACATATGCACACAAAGTTCCAATTAGCTTTTTAGTGTCCTATTCTTAACCACAAATGGACAGATGAGGAACATCAGACATTTGAGGAAAGCCTCCAACACAAGAGACCAAAATTAGCCGGTGGGGTAGAGGGGAGACACACGGGGCAATGCAGAGAGCAGACAAAAATTTCAAAGATACTATAATTAATAGCTTCAGGGAAGAGAAAATGATAACAAAAATGACAAGTTCAATTAGAAGATTGGAAAATAAGATCTAGGAAAGAACAAGGAGTTCAATAACAACAACAACAACAAAGCAGGGATTGGTATTAGAAGAGAAAAGATAAAATCAGTGAATCAATCCAGAGGTCCAAATTAATAGGAAAGAAGGAAAAAACACACTAGGAAATTATCAAAGAAATAATACAAGAAAAGTCCCTAAGACTACTGGGCATGAGTCTCCAGATGAAAAAGCCAATAAAATTAAAAGAAAGACCAGCATCATTATGAAATTTTAATGCACTAAAAATAGAGAAGATTTTTGAAAAGTTCTGGGGGATGGAATCAGCAGTGGGGGGAGCAGCTTATTTCACAGATCATAACATAAAATGGCATGAGATTTCTAACAGCAACACAAAATATAAAAGGCAACAGAACAGGGTCTCAAAAGTTCTCAATGAAAAGTATTTTTAGTCCAGAATTCTCTATCCAAATCAAATTATTTATCAAATGTGAGAATAAAGACTTTTTTAATTCATCGACTTTATTTTTAGAGCAGTTTTAGGTTCACAGAAAAAGTAAACAGGAATTATAGACTTCCTACCCGTCCTTTTTTTCCCATCCTTCCCCACCGCCTCCAACCATATAAAGTTTCCCCTGTTATTAACATCTTGTATCAGTATGGTGCATTTGTTATAATTGATGAATGAACATTGACACATTATTATCAGCTAAAGCCCTTAGTTTACATTCGGGTTCACTCTTTGTGTTGTACACTTCCACGGGAATTGACTAGTGTAGAATGCTATTTATCTACCATTACGTATCCTGTAGGGTAGTTTCACTGTGCTCCCCACCTAGTCATCCCTCCCTCCCACCTGAACCTGTCAACCACTGATGTTTTTACTGTCTCCATAGTTTCGTCTTTTCCAAAATGTTATATAGTTGGAATCACACAGTATGTAGCCTTTTCAGACTAGCTTTTTCACTTAGAAGTATGCATTTAAGTTACTGCCATGTCTTTTCACGATGATAGACTTTTTATTATTGCTAAATAATATTTCACAGTATGAATGCTCCCCAGTTGGTTTATCCATTTGCCTATTGAAGGACATCTTTGTTGCTTCCAAGTTTGGACATTTATGAATAAAGCTGCAATAAATATTCATATGCAGGATTTTGTGTAGACGTAAATCTTCAACTCATTTGGGTAAATACCAATAAGAGAAACTGCTGGATTATATACTAAGACTATGCTTAATTTTGTGAGAAACCATCAGATTGTCTTCCAAAGTGGCTGTATCATTTTGCATTCCCAACAGCAATGAATGAGAATTCCTCCTGCTCCACAGCCTTGACAGCATTTGGTCTTGTCATGCTTTGAATTTTGGCCATTCCAGTAGGTGTGTAATGGTATCTCATTACTGTTTTAATTTGCAGTTCCCTAATGACATGTAGTGTTGAGTAGCTTTTCATGTTTATTTGACATCAGTATATCTTCTTTGGTGAAGTTTCTCTTTGGATGACTTGCCCATTTTTAATTGGAGCATTTGCTGTCCTGTCATTGAGTTTTGAGAGCTTCCTTGTATATGTTGGATGCACGACCTTTATCAGATAAGTGTTTTGCAAATATTCTCTCCTAGTCTGTGGCTTGTACTTTCATTCTCTCATATAAAGACATTTTTAGACAATGTCTAAAATTGCACGTGTTCTTAAGAAGGTACAAGAGAATGTGCTTCATCCAAACGAGAGAGAGAATTCAGAAGGAGGAAATGTAGAATCCAAGATACTAGGCCTGACACAAGAAATAGCCAAAAGGAGTTCCTAGATTGATGGCAAAGGAAAGTCTTGGGACAATCTCTGTGAGTGAGCCTAGAGCAGAGCTCTCACCCGCCCCTGCCCCCAGGGAGCAAAAGGCAATCATTGGGGCACAAGAAAAAAATCTTCTTTTTATTTATTTAATGTTTGTCTTAAAATTTCTACTTTTGTTTATGTTTCATAATGTACACACTACTACAGAAAAACGTATGTTTTCTAAACAAATAATACAAATATTTGAGGTATGTGTTTTTTCGAAAATCGATTAACAGTCCATCATTTTAAAAAATCTCAGGGTGGCTGGCCTCGGGAGAACCAGTCCAGGATGCAGCAGGAGGTCAGAGGGCTTCGGAAGGAATTTTACAGGATAAAAGAGAACTGATAAATTATATGACAAGTTTGATCATGTGGAAAATTGTATAGAGAGCCATTTCAAAAAGCCGTTGGAAGGTAGGAAGACTTACCACGTGTCAAAGACATTTAAGCAAATGAAAATGACAATTATTAACTCCAAGAAAAAACAAAAAATACACAAGAAAGAAAACAGAATCATAGCATATTGCTTATATCAGTAATGGACAATATTCACTTACTAATCATTAAAACACTGAATATGTATTTAGCTAAAAATTAAAATGTAATTACATCCTGAAGATTCAAGAAAGAGAGGGTAAAAGTAAGTAAAGGTCCTCACTATATGTACTAAACTTGGTAAATGAAGAAATAATGGAATATTAACATTCCTTTTAAATATGGAGGTAAATATCAAAAGAAGCTGCTACATAAAAATTGAAAATGGTTCCTCTTGAGACAAAGTAGGTAAAGGTGAGTGGAGAAGGGATTGCTTTTTTTTTTTTTTTTTTTTTTGCCATTTACCACTGTTTCATTTTGTAGAGTATTTGCATGTATTATTTGCAGGTTGTGCTTTAAGAAAAATAAAAATGACTTTAAAAATTTATGGCAACCTATATAAGGAAATATATACTAAATAGTATTTTTAATAACAATTAATGTAGGAAAATATTCAAAATATAATGTTCAGTGGAAAAGGGAGGATAAAAATTGGTAAAAAAAAATTTATAGCAATATACAAGTATTTAAATACATTGACCAAATTTAGCAAATTCCAAATATACATGCCTTTTGCTGGGATAAAATCTGGATGGAAACACATTCAAATATATTTACATCAAAAGTAGTTATCACTGCATGATAAGCTAAGGGTAGTTTTAATATAACTTTGCAGACTTCTATATTTTTTTAACTATCCACAGTAAGATATATTATTTTCTTAGGCAGGGGCAGAACTTTTTAAAAACTTTTCTGACCTTCAGTTACAGTGGATATTGCTGAATTGCCAGCAGGAGTCCCATGTAACTGATGTGTCCCAGTCCCAGGAGCCTGGTGCATACAAACTGGGCGGTAGTGGGTCAGGACCTTCCTTTTGCTGACTTTCACCCTGGCTGCTGTTATAGGACCCTTCTCCTGCAAGGAACTTGCCCTGCCCCACCGAATTTCTGGGCATTCCCAGAGGCTGTCTTGAGTATACTCAGGAACAATCCCAGGGGCTATGAGACAAAGCTGCTGTTCCCCCTGGGTGAGGATTTGCCAGGCACCTCTGCACCCAGCAGAACCCTGGGGGCCCAGGAGGTGATGGTACTGGCCTGTGGCCTCGGAAACTGTCAGTCCACCAGAGCTACCCTCTCCCCTACTCCTGCCCTGAGTTACCATCTGTTTAAGGGCTGTGAAAGAAATTCCACCAGGGCCCTGGGGTTTTAGAGAGATTTAGGTAAAACTAGATCTTTTGGAATTTCATTTATTTGCTTGTAAACCTAAAATTTACACACGCACACACACACATACACACTCACACATACCACAAGGATCAATGCACAGAACTGGGCCAGAGGAAAATATTTCACAAGACAGATGTTCTGCCCTGACTCCCCCTATTCCTCGGGGCTTCAGCTGAGTCAACCTGCCAGCCTGACTCCCTCTGCCTCAAGTCTCCCTCGCTGGAGTTCTTTCCTCAGGGCTCCCTTGGGGTGTCAGTGAAAAGAGTTTTATTAGGTTACCTCCAGACCCGTGGAAACACCCAGATGTGTCTGAATTCCAGAGAAGACCACAAGTAGGTACTATTATTTACCCACATTTTATAGGTAGGGACACTGGGGCACAGGAAAGTTTAATAAATTGCTCAAGGTCACACAGCCACTCAGGGGAGTCTGACTCCAGGTAAGTGTTCGCACCCATTACGCCTCACCAGCTCCCAAGTGTGGAATGGACCCTCCACTCTGTGCCTGGTTCCGTGTGATTCCAGAGAGGCCAGTGCCCTCAGAGACCTAGCCACCTGGTGCTAATGACAATCACAGCTGCAGACATTGGATAAAAACTGTAAGAACAGTCTTAGATATCCTTTAAGTCCCACTTAAACTACCACCTCTTCCAGGTAAGTATCAGCCCCAACACAAGTGCCGCCTCCCCAGTAAAATCTTCCTGAAATCCCCAGTCTCAGACGGGATGCACTCTCATCCCCTTTCGTAGTCCCACTGCGCTGCAACCCTAGAGAACTTAGCAGGGTCTCACTCTCCTTAGAGTGAGCGATCCGTGTCAGCTTCTCACCCTAGAACAAGAGTTCTGTAAAGACAGGACCGGTCTGGTCGCTCTTAATGTCTGATGGTGCTCATCTCGGCACCTGGCACCAGAAGCGTTCCATGCACATCTCTGATGAGCAGCGTTGGGATTCTGCTGAGCACGTGGTGGGCGTGTAAGGACCACTGACTGAATGATGAGCAGTTCTCGTGGAGGCCTCTCCACAGAAGGCCCTGTAGAATAAAGTATTATGTCAGACCCTGTGAAATTGCCGTTTTGTAGGCCAAATTGTTCAAATATTGACAATTTCACGTGAGTCATTCTATATAATATATAAGTGTGTATATATATTATATATATAATATATATATATTCCTAACTGCAATAGCTTATAAACCCCAGAAAGTTTTTTTGGACTTTTATTGGGAGTGGGGGTGGTAATTAGGCTTATGTACTTATTTTATTGGCGGTCTTGGGGATTGAACCCAGGACCTCGTGCATGCTAAGCATGTACTCTACCACTAATTTATACCCTCCCCTACCCAACACTTCCCCCTCTTTCCGCACACCCCTCACACATTCCCAGCCCCTCCACTTGGAAGAATTTGAAATCTCCCTTCTTGAATATCTTTTATAATCTACCTATGGCTATTAAATATTATTTTGTAAAAATACCCCAAAAGTACAAATTCTAGACTGTAAATCCTCAAATATCCCAAAGCCCAGACAACAGAGATGAACTCTGACTCCAACAGCTTTGTTCAGCCATGAGTTCCTAAGGTCGTGTGTCAAAGGCCAACTGTTAACAGTCCCCTGGAAGAGAAAGTGGTTTTACTCACTTGAATGTCTCTCAAGCTTAGCCAAAAAGCTGGCTGAGTGGGAGAGGGGTGGGAAGGGACAGACTGGGAGTTCAAAATTTGTAGATACTGACAGGCATATGTAGACTAGATAAACAAGATTATACTGTATAGCACAGGGAAATATATACAAGATTTTGTGGTAGCTCACAGCTAAAAAAAATGTGACAATGAATACATGTATGTTCATGTATAACTGAAAAATTGTGCTCTACACTGGAATTTGACACATTGTAAAATGACTATAACTCAATAAAAAAAAGATGTTTTAAAAAAAAAAGGAAGGAAATTCTGACACCTGCCACCATATCAACATGGATGGACCTTGAAGGCATCATGTTAAGTGAGTCAGTCGCAAAAAGACAAATGCTGTATCATTTCACTTATAGGAGGTTCCTAGAGTCGTGAAATTCATAGAGACAGAAAGTAGTGTGGTGATCACCAGGGGCTGGAGGAGGGGGAGCAAGTTAGTGTTGAACAGGGACAGTTTTGTTGTGCAAGACGACAAGAGTTCTGGAAGTGGATGGTGGTGATGGAGGACCATGTGAATGTACTTAATGCCACTGAACTGGATGCTTAAAAGTGATTAAAATGTGAAATTTTATGTTATGTAAGTTTACCACAATAAAAAACTTTAAAGCCAAAAAAAAAAAAAAAAAGGAAAAAAGCTGGCTGAGACATACCCTCTGGGATCCCATAGGTTGGGGTTTCTAGATGCAGTAATTCCCCACTGTTCCCTGCATCCGCTCTTCTGTTCCCTGGCACCCTTTAGTGGATTGATCTGCCTGCATCTTGATCTTTGGGGACCATCCTGACCTTTGGAAGGGATGTCAATAGTGGGAGTTTGTCCAGTAGATGGGAAGTTTCCTCAGCTGGCAGCTTTCCTTTGCCTGGCTCAGACCTCTGGACTAAAGGCTGTGAAGGTAGCTAACAATGTAATTTACCCACATTTCACCTGGAGACAGTCTCGTTTCTTTGAGCTCCCTAGAGACCCTCACCTAGAAAAAAAGGCCCAGGATGCCTGTCAGACCAAACAATGCCTATCATATTTTATTACATGGGATGAAACCTAAGACTTTATGCTCCATTAGCAGGTTTCATTTTCACTCCAGGAAGGTAGTTCTACATTACATCTTACTTTGTTCTTTCTTATGTTTTTAACAGAAAGGCCTTAAAATGCCCCACTTCCAGCCCCCATGCCCACCGCTCCAGGCATCCAGAAGCTATATTATCAGATTTTACGGTCTGGGATAATGTGCTATTGTGAGAGTACTGATATGTATGTGGCGTGGGCTTTTTTTTTTTTTTTTTTTAATAAAACGGCAGCCTGATAAAAAGAAGAAGTTTGCTCTCTAGTGGCTGATTTATAAAAGGCTCTGAAAACCACACAATAAGATAGCTTAGGAAAGAAGACATTTAACAGCGATATTTGTATAACAAGGTCTGAGTGCTTATTTTGCTTTTATTGATCTTTTTAATTTTCCTTACAGTGAAAAATTACATCAGAGCAAATGTTCTGTGGATATTTTTTCCTATTAAAATTTTTTCCACCATGAAGTTAATTTTAATTCTAAACTCTTAGAGCAGCAATTAGGTTTCTGATGTTTTATTAGCCTATTGTACCTTTAGAATGCTCTGTGGAGTGCTTTAATACCATATAATTAATGTCTATTATAGACACATTGCCCAATAATATAATATTATTAGAGCTTTTTAAACCATTTTTGGCTCCTTGCAGAAAGATTATATAAAATCAGGGAGAAATAGTATAATTATTAGTATGATGCTAATTAATATCATTTTATTACTCCTTTTTCTACAACTCAATTTATAAAATTCTACTATAATATGAATTGTAAAGGAAGAAATTTATTAAATGTGCCTCTCTTCCTAACTCCCCTGCCATGTTTTACTTTCCCATTTTATTCTCCATCTCTGTCTCCCCAAGTTCATAGTATTTTTCTCACCTCTGTCCAGTATCTCTGGACAAATGATAGAGGCAAATGACAGCCCTGGTCCCGGAAGTTCCCACCCTCCACACCGCAAAAAAGGGGGGGGCGGGTTACACAGGAAGCTTTCTACTTGCACAGCAATAAACATTTCTTTATTTTAAAATTAAAAAATTTTATTTTACTTAAAATAAAAAATGAAATATTTATTTTAAAAGAAATAAAAAATACAAAGGATTTTCAGATCCATGAATATTCTTGCCTTCATTTTTCTTATGAGAAAGAAACCAGAAAGCATAAAGAGACTTAACCTTTTCAGCAGGTCAGGACTACAGTGAAAGTAAAGTCCTAGATGATGCAAAAACAGAGTGTTTGACCGGGTGGTGGAGCAGTCATAAGGGACAGTGTGAGGCGGGTTAAGAAGGGGAATGCTGCAATCTGATTAACATTTTTGAAAATTATTCTGGCTGCTGTATAGAGAAAGCCCCACAACAAGGACAGGAGCAGAAACAGGGAAAACTGTGGAAACTATTGCAGTCAGGCACACAATAAAACAGTGACATGATGAGGGTGGTAGCAGTGAAGTTGTGAAAAGTGAATGGATTTCCATTGTATCCTGGAAATAGAGCTAAATGGTGGTGGGTGAGAGCAGCGGGTAGCTTCAGACTGAGCAACTGGGATGGTGATACCACTTAATGGAATTGGAAAGGATGACAGAGCAGCATGTTGAGGAGGTGAATGGCAGTGGGAGTGGGAATAAAGACCTCTATTTGGGTTGGTCGTGGTTCAACTTGAGATGCCTATTCAAGAGGAGGTGTTGCATAATCTCTTGGAGATATCAAGAGGGAATGTTCAGATATGTCTGAACAACCACATACCTTCTTTTTCTTTTTTTAATTTGGCTTATATATTTATTTATTTATTTTGGGGAGAGAGGCAATTAGGTTTATTTCTATTTATTTAATGGAGGTACTGGGGATTGAACCCAGGACCTTGTGCATGCTAAGCACACACTCTACCACTGGGCTAGACCCTCCCCCTCCAACATCTCTTCTTGTTAGAAGTCAGGAGATTTGGAGAGAGTTTGGGACTGGTGATTTATACTTAGAAGTCTTCAAGATACAAATGATATTTAAAGGTGAGATTGCCAAGAAGAGAGTTGGATGGAGAAGAGACAAGACCTGTGCCTGACTCTGGGGCACAGATATTTGAAGGAGACAAGGGAGAGTCAGCCAGGGAGACTGAGCAGAAGTGGCCAGGAGCAGGAAGGACAGCAGGAGACAATCAGTGAGACAGACAACACCGGTGAGAGGTCCATTAAGATGAGGACACAGAAGTGACTGTTGAACTTGGCAACCCCGAGGTCACAAGTGACCTTGACAAGAGCCCTTTCAGTGGAGTGACAGGGACAGAAGCCCCTCTTTTTTTTTTTCACTTGCCAAATACAGGCCTAAACAGTTCTTTCCCAGAGCAAATATGCAAGGCAGAAAGGAACCAGCCGTTGGTGCAAAGAATGGGAACTCTCTTGGTTGGTCTGTGTCGATCATTGGTTAATTTATACTCGATGTCTAATCTGGACTCACTTTTCTTTGGATCCTTTTAGAGTCAAGATGGACAGGGAAGGGATTCTTAGATGTTAGAACTGGGCTGTCAACCATTTCATGGCACAACTCATCTTCTCCGCAGACTGGATGGTGAAGTAGAGGGAAGCTGGGAAAGAAGAAAATAACGTGGGAAGAATACATTTGACGTAGAGACTGTAAGAAGATACAAGGAAGAGGGAAAAAGAACTGGGAGGGGAAGCACCTTGGGGACAGATGAAGCTATAAATAGGAAAAGAAAGAACTAGGGAGGGACATTTTCCTTGAGACACAGCCTGTGATGAAATTTGAACCACTTGCCAATCTCAGAGGACACAGAACCAGATGGAAAAAATAAAGAAAGCATCTCCATGTCAGACTACATGCCAAGGATTGGGGAACCAGAAAAGAGAGTAACACATTACACAGGAGAAAGGAATTGTAAAGTGGACAGGTGGACTGCAGAAGCTGCCTGTTTTCAAAACAGGCTTTAAAAAAATTTCACATAGCTCTTTAAAACACACTCCCCAAACCCCCTTACTGGTCAGTTTCTGCACAACTATGTCTCTTGTTAGTTTGTGGGAATGCCCAAGGGAACTCAAATGGGAGACAGAAGCAAAGAATTGTGGCCAGTAAAGTCTCTTAAAACAAACAAACAAACAAACAAACAAAAAAACCTTGATTTGTTGATATTTTTAAGAGCTTGAACAAGCACATTTTGAAAATGCAGAAACATAAGTAATAACTGAAGGAATAAAACCAGTTGTTTCTACCCTTTCACACTCTTGGGATGGGTCTTTGCTCAACTCACATTACAGCAGACGTAGCGGAATGCCTCAGTGATGATACGACACTGAAGATTACTGGGCTTCCCTGGAAATGCCTATTTGTGCTAGCTCCATAAACCTTATAGGCTTCCAGAGACACCAGTAAGCCAAGGTCAAGTGGGGGTTACTTGCGGGTGAAAAGGAGTGGCAGAACTCTCAGCTAGTCTTGAGACCATGCTTCTCATTTCCAACCGTGGCCTCCCATCACCAGGCAGCGCTGTCCTCCGACACTCCGGCTTCCCCTCACCAGGGGCTCGACGGTGGGTGCGCCCCAGGTCCATGGTTAAAAGCCTCTCTTCACATGGTTTCTGCCTGGGATTGGGTTGATGGTTCGCCTGCCCCATCTCTCTGCCACATCAGAATCTCAGAAACGTCAGTGTTCAGGTATCAACTTGTTTCTCTTTTTCTACCTCGTAGCCATTAGTTGTTTCGCTATTATTTTAAAAACAGCACTCTGATTAGAAATGGAAAAGGGGATTATACATCTCAGCTCCCGGGGCCAAAGAAACACACACGTGTTCAGTTGAGGTCAAGTGTGTTTCTCTTCTCCAGCCCAGAACAGACCAGAAATACCGCCTTCCCAGTCTGTCGTGCTCTCATCCCTGAAGCAACGGCATGGGAGGGACTAGCCTCAAGTCTTCGTCTCCAGAATCAAATTCCAACCAGAATGTTCTTGAAAACTCTTTTGGTTTCTTTCACTAAGTTAATTTTTTTAAGTTTCCAAACTTAGGCAATGCCAAGTCACACCAGGAAGTTACATTTATGAGTGTTTGTTGAAATTTAGTAAACTAATTCTGGCAAGTTGAGGTAAGTCTCCACACCATCACAAAAAAAAAGTTTAATAGAAGAAACTTCAAGAGGCTTCCAATGATTAAGTCACATTGCAGAGGCTTTATCTGAAAAAAAAAATTAAAGAGGGCAGCCCAGCCCGGGGGCTGAATATTACTTTATAAAATGACAACAAGACTTATAGACTCTCCTCATCCTTATGATTTTAAGTAAACATCTGATTTGACTCAACATTTACACATGATGGTTTCTATGATTATGGGTATTTGCATTTAAAGACGACGCTAAGAAGAAATAGGCACAAACAGCATGGAAATCCAGGAAAGGTAAAGGAAAACAACTTTGACAGGTCATTTAGATTTCTGAATAGTCATACACATGTGCTTTAAATATAGCACCCAAGCAGCAGTTAAGGCCCCACCGTAGCATGTGCGTATATAGAAGCTTGGTCTACCCCAAGTTATAATAGATTCTCATAGGAGTGCATGATTCCATGTTTTATCTTACAGTTTTTTTTTTAAAGGGACGATTACAGGCCAGGGACTAGAATTGGGGGTAATGAAAGTACGGGGAAACCCACATCCTTTGATATATTTTTCTTACTGCAGTTGTTGCTAGGGAAACCACTTCCTACCCATACACTGCACATATTTCCCCTATTTGTTATTCTCACAAAGCACACAATACCACATTTAAAAACATGAGGACAAGAGCTTGGTAATGTATATTCAAGGACACTCAAAACTCTAAAATAATTGGCAAGAGGTTCGTGTGGACTTCCCAGGACTTAGGGACCAAGATGCATTTAGCAAAGGAGAGAGCTTACTCTGTATTGTTAGTACTGATTGTCCAATCTAAGCTAGAATGAATGCCCACGAGCATCAGAAAAGAGGCTCGTTCTTCTGTCCTGATGACTCTCCCTCCATCATGCAAGGATGCTGGAATTCAGAGCTCACAGAATCCCACAGAACCTGAGAGCTGGATGAATGCTAACCAAATCAAAGCTCCTCTTTGTACAGTGAGGAAGTAGAGAGATTTGCCTTCATGGCTAAACTGGGACTAGAAGTCATTTTCTGACCCTAATAGCAGAAGAGTTCAGGGAGTGTTGTCTGATGGCTGAAATAGAAGACTCGTAAAACCTTAGAGTGAGATGACTGCTTGAGGCCTTTCAGTTCAGCTTGCCCTGCACTGCAGAAATCCCCAGAAAGTTTCATTTTTATTCACACTATGGGCTTGGGCTCTCATGACTCCTTGCTTAATCCATCAATAAACGTCTATGCAGAGCCCACGGTGTCTGAGGAGACGGTGGAGTTCAGAAGCCGTTCGGATCTCGGTGGTACAGATGTGATCACAAGGCTTGTTTGACTTCAGAGCATGCCCAAAGCTTTTCTCACGGCTCTAGAAGCTACCCGACTCCCTTTTTCTCTTCCTCCTCTCTTTCCAGCTCCCTCTCATGGTACTTTTGATGGCTACATTAACAACCCAAGAGATGTCCTGTAAAGGAAAGAAAAAATAAGGGAAGGGACTGGGAACAACCAAGAAATAACCAAGAGAAGAACCCGGCCTTTTATGTAATAACACCATTGATAATTGTGATGGTCAAGGAGAATTTTATACCAATTTGGTTTTCCACTGATGCAAATCAAAGTTATTCTAAACAACAAGATCAGACTGCAATTATCTAAATCCCCCTCCCTCCGTCTAACAAGAAATCCCTCCAATTGCCTGAAGTTAATTAGAAGCTCCCAAATAGTAAATATATATTTCTTTTGTTTGATGGAATTACTGTATTTTCTTTCCCACAAATGTCTTAGTTGAAAATATTTCAGTCCAATGATATTTACCAATCTGTCAGATGTCCATCAGCCCTAAAAATGCAGTCCTGTTGGTGTGCTGTCTAAAATCCATTAGTTCTATCCTTTTCCATACCCTTAGTCACCTACTCACTCTATCAATAAATACACACACATACACACAAACACACCACAAAGTACTGTTCTGCTACCACCTTCTGAAAATTGTTTAAATCTAATAATTCTGCTCTATGGCATATAGGAAATACATATGCACTTGAAAACAAATGTAATTGAAATTTCTCTAGTTTGGATTTTTTGCCCTTTATGTGTTCAGTCCTGAATATGGGTCAAAGAAACTGCTTCCCTTAATCAGCACACGTGGCCACCGGGTACCACCAGGGGGATGTGCTGGGTGACCAAAACAAAGCAAGAGGAGTCTTAGCAAACCAAGCTGACTTTCAATTGTTATGGTTCTCCTCTCCAGTGATTCTGAGATTATAATGTCACCCATGATATCATCAACTGTTTGGTTCTGCTGTATTTCTTGTCTGATTTCTAATCCTAAGGTCAAAAACATGATATTGGTCCTTAGAAACCAACTAAGAAACTAGGTATGTCTTTTTCAAACATAGTTAGAATGTTGTTTCACTTTTATAAAACCGTTGAAAGATGTGTGATATAAAATATTATGAAATCTATAAGATTTCCTCAGGAGCAGTTTTCTATAAAATAGTATCTTATTTGCATACAGAGATGTAGTTTTGGAAATACTTTCTCATAATAAGAATCACTGACATTTCTTGAATATATTATCTGTCGGACATTGTTTTAAGTTTATTATATGTCAACACAATTCATTGTCTTGCCCATATTTTAAAGAAGAGAAAATCGAGACTTGGTTTCCTATGTAAGATTTAATTCCTTTGCCGTAAATCAGGAATTGTCTCACTTAAAGCTTCCTCAATTTGTAAGAAAGATTAGATCTACAGCTTCCTGTCTCTGCTGTTGTACTCCATCTGGCAGTGTGAAACTCACTTATTTTCTCTCAGAGAAGTTATCATATATTCAACTTAATTATTTGGGTGTGAAAATACAAAGCCCCAAGTTTTCATACATTAAGACCAAATGTCCATTGATACTGGTAACAAGAAAAGGACAATTTGCAAGTTAAAGACTGATTTTTCTATTAGTTCTGTATGACTTCAGACAAAGTGTTACTGTAAATGAAATCTCTGCCTTGAACAGAAGAGAAGGAAAATTTGTTGAACATAGATCTTGAGTACAATACAAAACTCTTGAATTCTTGGTCTGTAAACAGAGCAATGGCCTTCCCTTAAAGAATTAGCCTTCAAAATTGTAGGCTAAAAGACAGAATGCATGTATTTTACTTACATTTTCTTTTCTCACTGCAAACTTTGTGTGTGTGACCTTTAGCAGTAGCTCAAGAGCATCTGTATTTACGTCTGTGTGTTTAGAAGAGGTAAAGAAACAGATGGACAGTGGGAATCTCAAGCCCTTGGAGAGATATCTGGCCATTTGTAACTGGAAGTCAGATCTTTTGTTTTTTAATTCAGAGAAATAGTTTAGATAATCCTAAATCCACAATATTATTCATTTTAACTTGAGATATCTCCCGCAAAACATACCCTTCTGTTACTAAAGAAGTTAGTGCTGTTGACTTAATTCATCAAAGCAAAGTTGCTTAACTATCTTAATTTAGTCAGGTTCTCAAATTGCAGAAGTGCAAGGGCATATTTTATTTATCCTTGGTTCTCCTGTAACTCATAGCATAATGGCATGGCTTGCTGGGAGAATCACAAAACTGGAAAATGAGATTCCCCGAGTTCTACTGTTTGGTTCTCCAGATAGCTAGGTGGTCTGTGAGCCCTTACTCTAACCCAAAGCATGACGTCCTCAAAGCTGAGGGCTTTATTTTGACACATAATGAGGACAGAGTAACTCTGTGTAAATGAAGAGAACAAGCGATGATTCTAGCTGGGAATCCCAAATATGTCTCCAAATTAGAGTCAGAGGTGATACAGTGTTTGCATTCTAATACCCATCAATGATAGTATGACATTTGTAATAGGCATTCAGAATACATTCAGGCATTTTGGAAAGTACTCAACTGACCACTTGCAGATAAATGTCCCTATTTATACAGAGGGATGAAAACTAATATTTCTCAGTAAACGTCTCCTCTTCCCTACCAGCAAGCCTGCAAAGAGATTTATAACCTCCATTTTTAAGTTAAAAAAAAAAAGAAAAGACACTAAACGTCAAAGAAGTTAAGTATTTCCTCAAGTTCACATAGCTAGCAAGTGGATGAGTCAGGATTTAACCCAAGACTGACAGGTTTCTTGGAGACCAATTTCTTTCCACTATATTTTGCCACATCAACACTCCATATCAACACATGTTCTAAGGTAATACAGCTCAGAATGAGTTCTGTCCATTATTGTATTGCTAGCACCAGCATCTAAATCTACTAAAAGAAGGAATTCATGCTCAACAACACGCAGTTGACCAGCCCTCATTAGAAAAGTTTCCTGAATAATGTTTGCTTCTCAGGGCATTTGGACAGGGTTCCACCCATAGGCAGCCTTGTCTGTTACCCTCGTTTGTCTACAAACATTATCACCATCTCCATGCGCCATGCTGCGGGAAAGGTTGGGAGGCACTGCCTATCTTGTCAACGTGAGCAAGAGAAAACTATGTGCTTATCACAGTAAGAGTGATTTCCAGGCTGGAAAGAAAGGAAATCTTGACATTTGAAAGTCATAGTCTGGCCACAGTTGAAATGGAAACCAAGAGAACCAATGGACACCATGATAATGAGCTGCCTGAACCAGGAGTGGAGGGAGAGTTCCTTGGCAAAGGAGAGAGGGAAGAAACCCCATACCAAAAGCCAAGAAGGAGGAAATAATATACTGAATCACTCATCAGAGCTGTGGACAGGGTTGAGGGAGAGCTGGTGGTGATGGGGCAGAGGGGTAGGTGATGTGGGCTCCTTAGAACTAGGGCTCAAACTGGTTTTGCCTAAGGAGTGTAGAGAACTACGGTGTATCTCAGGAGAAGTTCCCAGCCCCTTACATCATTGTTCAGGATGACAGTAGTTACCATTTATTATGTATGTATTGTATGCCAGCCATTTTACACACATGTATAATCTCATTTTTTTCAATCTCACACAATTCTCTAAAGTGTGTTATTGTTCCCACTTACACATCAGGGATCTGAATCTCAAAGTGGACAAGTGACCTGCCCAGTGTTATACACGTGGTAAGGAAGGCACAGCCAGGACTCAACCCCCAGCTGTCTGCCTCTATCGCTCACACTCTTCCCATCATACCTTGCTTCTCAGCCCCACGCAGCTCCATCTGAGAGGCAGGTAGTCCCCTTCATCTTTCTTAGCAAACGTCTTCCAATGAGGAAAAAGTCAGGCAAAGACTTATCTAACTCCCAAAGCCCTGTTGTAGCTTAACCAATTAATGGCAGCAGAGTGTTTTGAAAATGCCAGTGCAGCTCCTTGAATGGGTATTCAGTTACTGGGGCTCAGAGCCCTGGGATGAAAGAGTCTACAGAGCTTCTATGTCCTACAACTGCCACTAAGGAGGGTTCCAGGAGGGGCAGGGAGCCCCTCTCTTGGGAGGAATCCTCAGAACCCTAGGCCGATGGGGTAGGAGGAAGACACCGCCCAACAGAGCTGTCTCACGTAAAAGCCCCTGTGAGCCCAGGGAGAGAAGCAGAGCTTACGCTTTCAGAAATATCTCAGCAAATTTTCATAAAATAAGCTGAGCAGAAAAATGGGATAAGAGAAATCCTGTTTATTTAGAAGAACCATGAATTGCCTCAAGGATTTGAGTGGCATTAAGACTGAGTCTCTGACGGAAGGCTGAGAAAAAGAAACTGACATTTCCCAAATAAATATTGATGGACAATGAAAAGCACCTACCACTGTCTAGATCACTGAGCCACCAGCTTCTTAGAGAGCTATAACTTGACCACAGACCTCGGAGAGCCACCCAGAAAAAAGACTGCTTAGGATAGCAGAGACAGCAGCCACCCGGAGCTCACATGACGAGTCAGACTGACTGAGTAGCACACAGCTCATGATCAGAAAATACAAGCGTCCTGGTACTGGAAGGTGGAGGACGGAAAAGCTTAGAGACAGACAGCTGTGGGTGTTCAGTTCTTCTCTTGCAACTTTAATCTTGCTTCCATGTTTCTGTTGGAGCACAGCTCGCTATGGCATGAATTCCCAGCTTCCACGCCTCATCTTCTTTGTTCTTCCCCTTCTTCACTACCTTCCTAAGGCCCCAGGGGTGCATAAGTTACCTTTCGCTGTGTGATGAACCCCTCCAGATCTCAGTGGCTTAACACAATGTGTAGTTTATGTCGTTTCCAGTTCTGTGGACTAGTCAGCAGTCTGGGCTGGGCTCAGCTGGGCTGTCTCTCTGTTCTCTGCTGAGCTCACTCACTTAGCCAGGTGACTTCTCTCGTTTCTGGGGCTGACTGGCTGTCAGCCGAAGCTGTGGGGACAACTGGGGCGTCATCATCCAGCAGGTGAGCCTGGACTTGTTCTTAGGGGGCTCAGCAGGGGTCCAGAGCTAGAGGAAAAGTGTGCAAGGCCTCTTGAGGCCTAGGCTCAAAGTGGACAGAATTTATTTCCCTCGGATTCTGTTGGCCAAACAAGTCACAAGTTCAGCCAGACTCAAGGGGCAGGGAAACAGACACCATCTCTTCATGAGAGGAGCTGCAGAGTTACTTTGCAAAGGGTCATGGATTTAAGGAAAGAAATAATTATGGCCATTTCTACAAAACACCTAACACCCCCGGGTTTCAAGGAAAGGACCACCATTCCTGTTCCTCTCCTTCCACTTCACCTGCTTTTCTTTCCCCCTTTTCTTCCCAGTGACTCACCCAAATCTCTACAAGTTTCTACTTCTTGGCTCTTAAACTCTTCTGAGATGATCTAGTCAACAAGGTTTTAGACAGCTACCTCTCTCTGCTTAGCCTTTTTTAAAAATTTCAAATATCTTGCTGAGACAAGACAAATAATACTAGGAAAATAACAGACTCCCAGAGCCTTAGGAATCTATTTTATGTATTTTTTTCCTAAATTAACAATACAGTTTTCATAGAGTCCAAATCCCAAACCACTCTCATATTCTTGGCACACTATTTGTTCTCAATAGCTCCAAGCTTACTTTTAAATCCTTTGTAATACTGCTGGAAATCATTAAACACTGAGTCATGGAAGCTCTCTGCTGGTCTCCAATAACGATTTTACCATCCACACCAGAAATTCTTTTAAGTTCCATTTAACAAATTTAGTCCATTGCTGAGATTTCTTCTTGGGAAGAGCCCAGGTTTTCCATTTTTTCCGGGAGGAGCCTCAGGGGCAGTGAGTCCCTGGCAGGGACCAGCTGCTGCAGTCTGATAAACCAAGGTGCCTCCTGGAAAAAAAAAAACTAATTGCTGCTGCTTCTGTCCTTTCCTACACCCTGGAATTTGTTCTGAGATCTCCTGAGCCTCTCCTTTCACGTATCTCCTACTTGCAGAGTTTCGAGAAAGGAGATCAGCCTCAGCTCAAAGCTGGAGCTTGTGCTGGGGAATCGAGCTGCTGAAACCCAGGCCTCCATGTGTATCTGAGTGCCTGATAGACACCGAATATACACCAGCAGCAAGCTCCATAATTCAAGTATCGTATCGGTGGAAATTTGAAAAGACTTGTCTGATTTCTTGGCAAGTTCTCAGTGTATCTTCATCTCCTTTACCAATTGTTATCATCTTCTTTTTTGTCCCAGGGAAAGAGGCAGCCCTACTCTTTTCCTTGAGCAGATCCATCTCACTGAGTTTTCACATCACCCCACCCACCACGCAATCATCACACCATTGGTATTCCCTCTCTTCTCTTCATTTCCATCTCTTCTCCCTTGGATCCGTGACCCCAGCCTGCAGACGTGCTCCTGAGCCCCCGTCCCTTAAATAAACTTTCCTCTAACCTGCTGCTCTTTTCTGGTCACCTATCTACCCTCCACCCTCCACTTCTTCACCTCGAGGCCACAACCTGTCCCACTGTGATTTGTCTTTCACCCCCATTGCTCTAGGGAGTCAACAAGGAACAAACCAAACGGCTGTTTCCCAGCCCTGTTTTTACTTGTCTTCTCAGCAGCACTGGTCACTGTAAATAACTACCTCTTTTCTTAAACTCTTTCCTTGACTTCTGAGAGAGGTGCCTTTTCCTGATTCTCTTCTTACTTCTCTGTCTGTTCTTCCAGAGAAGCCCCTTCCCCCACTTCATCCTTAAATTGTGGCCTTCTTTTCTCTTTCTAAATTCTCCCTGCATAGGATTCCCTTCCCCTACCCATCGTAATGGACATCTCATGCTCAATGTGCCACAGGCTTTTAAACTCAATATTTCCTAAACCAAACTTATTTTCTGCCTTCCCACAGCGTCCTTATCCACTTGCTCCTCTCTCTGCATTTTTCAACTTAGTTAACAGAAATGCCATTGATTGTCTCCCTAATATTCATTCTGCCTTATATAGTAATAGAAGTTTTATTTGGGCACATGGCTATCCAGTTAAAGACTACATTTCCCAGCCTGCCTTGCAGTTAGGTGAGGTCACGTAGCTAGGTCATGGCAAACAGATTGTGAACAGAAGTATTGCAACCTTGTGAGTCATGCGTTATTAGCCATGTGGCTTTTGTTGTCTACAGCTAAGAACACTGAGCAGGATAATAACTGGTGCCAAAAATAAAGTTTGTGAGTTTGGTTCTCAGTCACCCAGCTCATCTCAAATGTCTTCATTCTAGTTCTATGAGTCCCCCTCTTCCTTATCCATGTTCTAATTTTTACTTGAGAGAGCTGGCAAGACTGTCAGTTCAAACTATACTGTAATTCACCAACTCACAAGATTAGACTCTGAGTATGATTTGCGGCTACAAAAATCTTCTACAGCAAGATTTTTAAAAATATTTTCAGGACAACCTTAGAAATTTCTTGGTCTTCTGATCATTCATTAAGCTGAGAATTTAAAACTTGAACTTGTTATTTTCCTTCTTTAACTCCTCCAGGATACTCTGGAGCAGTAAGTCAAACCCACTGGTCTTATATTCTCCATGTGGCTCCACAGTGATTTCTTGCATTCGCCACTCACTCCCAGAGACTTGCATGGGTGATCATTGAAGTAACTCTTCCACCACAGATAGCAAGAACCACCATTGTTCCATTTTTAATAATAATTAGATTCTTCTTGCCTCCAAAATCCAACCCAAGCATATATCCAATCCTAGCTTCCCATTTTCTTGAGGATCTGTTTAGAATGAGTGTGTTTAATATTTAGGAATGATGCACATGGATGTTTGGATGTTAAAGGGGTAGACTAAGGCAAAAAGTTCAAGTTCCCCATCTCTACATCCCCTTCTCCCTTTCCCCCTTAGTAACAAAGCCCTGATTTTATTTGAGATGCCAAGACAGCCAGCCGAAAAGTCGTATTTCCCAGGATCACTGCAGCTGGGTACGGCCACATGTCTAAGTTCCTGCCAGTAAGACAAAGTGGAATGATTGTGTGAGACTTCCGGTATCCTGCTTCAAGGGACCTGTCTCAGCAGGACTTTTTGTCTTGTCTTTCCTCTCATTTCTAGTCTGCATCCCAGATAAGATGCCTTGCCTTCCCACAACCATCTTAGATTATGAGGTGATCTTGAGAATGAAAATGTTGGACCAGAAGAGTGGGACACAGAAAGATGCAAGGTTCTGTGTTTCTGATACTTGTGGAGCCGAGCTGCCTACTTCCAGATTTCACTTACATGAGAGAGGAAATAAAATTTTCACTTGTTGAATCTTCTGTTGTTTGGGGTTTTATTGTAATATGCAGCCTAACCTAATTTGAGCTGATAGAGTCAATGTTTCAAGGACAAAAACCATTAAAGGAGACAGAGCTTTGGTAATAAAAGAGTCCAGAACAACTAGCAGAGTCATTCCAACCCAAGAACATCCCTTGCTTAAATGGCTTTTACTGCAACCTTTTTTCAATAACCCTGTAAAGTGACTCCATTATATTATCTTCATCTTTCAGTTGAGATAATCCAGGCAATGAAAGTTTAAAGGATCACTTCCAGGATCATGAGACCATATGGCAGAAAGATGACCAGAATTCAGAGTACATTTGCCACTATATGTAGTCCCTAAAGTCACCAAACAAAAGCACCAAACACACGAGAAGGCTCTAAGAGGAACAACCAGCCCTTCCCTCCCACAAGACTAGAAGTAGTTTAGATGATTTGCCACCTGACCTTTTTCAGGTAAGCTATTCTCTGTGAGGACTTGTCAGGCAAGTCCTTGGGGGGTCATAAAAAGAAAAAAAATGGATGGTCCTGGAGTCACCTTAGTCACCTTCCGACCTTCTTCCCGAGAAGCTCCGGGAGCACTTCCATTCCACACGTATTCTGAATCTCAATGCAGTCACAAGAGTCTGAGACAAAGCGTGTGGGGTCAGCTCTACTGCAGTTTTTAACACTTTTCTAACAGCATTTTACTCATTTCCCCAATGTCTGGCTGAGCTCGGAATCATGTGTGAAAGGACTTTGTCTTACAAATTAGGAATACGGACAACTAGGCCAACCGAGGGTTCCTAAAATTGAAATCAGAAAACCAAAATTAGGTTGACGCTTCCATGGCTGTGGCTAGGCTGGAATGCATTTTTCAGATGCAAGCAAAGCCGGTTGTTACTGTCTGGTTCATCTACCTGAGTGGATGCAAGGATTCAGCATCCCCTGCTGATTTAGAAGGTTTGAAATGTTCAGTTTTGCATAGTTGAGAATACATTTGGACACTGCGAATCCTAAAGGAAAAGGCCATGGTGAATAATAGAAAACATCACATGAACAAATGTTGCTTTCAAGACATCTGTGTCAACAAGTCACTTGATCATAAACTTCCTGTTAGAAACCAGCTTGCTGTCACCTCACAAAGGGTTCAGGCTTCTTGCCTCCAACTCCAAAGCAAAACCTTCCACAGAGAGATCAGAGAAGCCCCAGGAAAGGGCCCGAGGCTCTAGGAACAATTGACCGTTGATGATTCTAGTGTCAGGTTTTCTGATCCTACTAAGAAATCTTATTCAGACTATTGGCACCGTCTTCAGAGGAATCAGAAAATGGCCAAACCATAACTCTAAGCTGAGAGCAGCTATGTTGCCATGAAAAGGTCTTTGGGGGAACAAAATCTTTGGGACCATTAAACTAATTTGAAAGCAAAGTCTTCAACAAACAGTCAGCTCACCGGTAATAAGGGATTCTGTATCAGTCTTACTCAAGCCCTGAGCTTCCCGCTCATCGACCTGCTTATGATTTCCTAATTGCACTGAGCTTCCTTCAAGACCCTGTCCCTTTGTCCACACTGGTCCCTTTGCCTGTGAAACTCTAAACTCGCCTTTTCTTTACCTGGCTGTTTCCCACTCAGTGAATAACTCCTTGCTTTGGGGGCCACTTCCTTCAGAAGGTTTCTTGGGCCATCTCAGCACCAGGGCAATGAGCCTCCTCTGAGCCCCCAACACCCCAGGCTCCATAGCACTTATCACAATGCATTATATTTTTCAGATTAATTGAAGCCAGATTCTGTTTTTCACCTATGTTGTCATAGTGTTTACCACAGTGCCAGGCCTGAAATAGCCCTCAAAAACTGTCAAGTAAATGACTTAACCAATCTCCAGTGGTAGGAGTACAAAACAGCATAGTACGACCAGCATTGGGCATAGCATCTAAAAACCTGCCTCCAAAGCATGGCTCCATCACTTATTCAGCAGATTAAAGTCTCTCAGACTCACTTGTGCCATCTCTAAAACAAGAATTATAATCTCTATTCCAGTCAATGGTTGAAGGGTTAAAAAGATAATACAGGTAAAAACTAGATTTCTAATAGCCACTTACAAGATGTTATTTAAATGCTATTTGATGCTGCAGAGAGTGTGGAGAAAAGGGAACCCTCCTACACTGTTGGTAGGAATGTACTTTGGTGCAGCGATTATGGAAAACAGTAAGGAGATTCTTTTAAAAGTTAAAAATATAGTTACCATATGCTGCAGAAACCCCACTCCTGGGCACATACCTGAAGAAAACTCTTAATTTGAAAAAAACATGTACTCCAATGTTCAGAGCAACATTATTTATAATAGTCAAGACATGGAAGCAACCTAAATGTCCATCAACAGATTACTGGAAAAAGATGTGTATATATATATATATATATATATATATACATACACACACACACACACACACACACACACACACACACACACACACACAATGGAATACTACTCAGCCATGAAAAAGAATGAAATAAGGCCATTTGCAGCAACACAGATGGACCTAAAGATTATCATTCTAAGTGAAGTAAGCCAGAAAGAGAAAGACAAATATCATATGATATCACTTATATGTGTAATCAAGAAAAGAAATGATACAAATGAAATAGACTCACAGACATAGAAAACAAACTTATGGTTACCAAAGGGGAAAGGAAGGGAAGGGATAAATCGGGGGTTTGGGATTAGCAGATTCAGACTACTATATATAAAATAGATTTTTTTAAAGTCTTAATGTATAGCACAGGGAGCTACATTCAATATCTTGTAATAATCTATAATGAAAAAGAATATATATGTGTGTGTGTGTCTATAACTGAATCACTATGCTGGACCCCAGAAACTAACACATTGTAAATCAACTAAACTTCAATAAAAAATTAATAAATGCTATTTGAGCATAAGTATTAACATTAATATACAACTTGCCCCTTCTGCTTTGAAAAAGGATTTATGCCATCATAGATAAGAGTAGATGCTTCTTCTTATTCTAAACTTAAGTCTAAAGGAAACGATTCTTCAGATATTGTTTGTCTCCTGCACTTTGTTATTGGCTGGGATTTCCCCTCCAACTCCACTTGCTGCCCATGTTAATGTTTGCCAAAGGATGGGCAGTCTCAGATTCCTCATTTGTAAAATAGGGGGTCAAAGTAGACTGTCATTCATCTGCCTTTGATTTATGGACTGTACGCTTCAAGGTTCCTCTGGGCTAAGTCCTTATGTGTCATCTGTTATGTCTCCAGAACCTAGAATATTGTCTGGAATATAGTAAGCCCTCAATAAATATTGCTTGAGTTAATACATGCATGAGTAGATGAATGAATGATGCTTAGAATAAGATAATGAACATATATTTCATGAACCTCTTCCATGAATTATTTTACACCACTCTGGAATAAATAATTTGCTGAGTATACTTCAAGTAAGAATCTTCATAGTGATTGCTCTTCAAAAGCAGCAGCAACAGTTCTATTTGTCCTGTTAAGCTGAGGACAAAATGGTGGTTGGGCTAAAAACCCCAGAGGAACGTTGAGGGTCTTCCCAGCAGTAGACACCTCTGCTGTCGCCAAATGGCAGAAATAAGTGGACACCTGCTCCCTTGACCTCGTCTAGCTACTTCCACAGGAAACCCCACCGCCCACAACCTGCGCCTGGAGTCATATTTACAGTAGTGAAGCCATCAAGGACCACTGGACGTTACTTGTTTCTAAAAGACCATCCACAATGGGTTTCTTCTGTGCTCATGTGGTGTCTGCTCCCTAAAACATCCCAGGTTTGAGAAAAAAGAAAGAAGCCCAAGCCTCCCACAGAAGGCAGGAGATACAGGAGCAGGACTTCCTTTCCCTTCCCTTCCCTTGGGGTGGGAAATTTTGAACTCCAGGGAGAAGTTGGCCTCTGCCTCCCATTGCCAGCATGTTCTGCAGTCCCCACCTCGCCATTTAAGTCTTTTCTGTTTTGTGTTTGTCAGCCCCCGAGAAACAAGTTTGAATATAATTGTATAATGTTGCACAATGTAATTTTCCTCAATCATATAAAGAAGAGGTAGGAGCTCTGTATCCAAGAGGTAAGTGAGTTCAGCCATGGGGTCCCGCTGTGTACCCAACCACCTATTAAAATCTGCATCCATTTCCACTCCGCCCAGAAGGGGCGGGAGCTGTATTTAAATGCTGAGTGATTGTGCTGGAGGAACAAAGTGCTTTAAGGTACCATGCTTGGATGAAAGACTGTATTAACCCAAGCCCAAAGTCATTACCTCTGTTGGCTCCTTTTCCTCTGCTAAAAACTTGTAAAAAGTATTCATGCCATCTGAGTCACGAACCTACTCTTGTGTACCAATTCATTTCACTGAATGAGTCCTAATCACGTATAGTTTGAAGGGTGTAGTCGAGTCGTTAGAGCTGACTAATGAACCTTTCCAAGTCATGCACACTATTTACTGTAAGCCGTGCTAGACCCACACAGTTAAATTGCACGTCAGAAAGTCTCCAGAAAAAAGCAGGGAGCTTGAATAGGTGGGATTCAGCTCGGAATCAGTCACTTAAAGGTTTACCCTGGAATCTGGGTGTTTAGTTAACATTCAGGAAAGCACAGAGCTGAGCAAGTCATTCAAGGCTGCTCAGTAGGTTGGAAACTTATAGGTGTGAACACAGAGTATATGATTTTCACCACCTTAACTGAAATCGTTTACATTTTTGCAATGTTGTGACCACTGCAAATAAATAAAATTTCTCATCAAATGGCTTCTCAGCTACCAAGAATACAGGCAAAACTCTGCCTTCATTTCCAAAATGCCTCAAGGTCATGTTCTATGAGTGACATTCATCTTCACCTAAGTGCAAAGCCATGGATCGGGCCCTGGGGGGCAACACATCATGATCCCTTCCCTCTAGGAGTCCACATTCCGGTGGGAGATGAACATTATACAAGGCATAATGGAGTGAGTGCCTACTGAAGAAACTAGTCATTTCTGTGGAAGGCGGGAGACAGAGAGGAAGTGGACCTAAAGGATGAAGGGGATTTCAACTGGAGGAGAATGAGGATGATGGCATTCCAGAAAGTTGGAGTAACAGGAACAATGGCATCGAGGCATGAAACCCTTACAAATGCAGAAACTATACAATTGTATCAATTCCTAAATCCCATGTACATGTCCTGCCTACACTATGCTCAAAGAACAGGGGTCTTGAGAAAAACAAAGAGGCATGGTACTGAGGCTTCTCCATCTGTACGCTAAAGATACAGGAAGCACCTTTTACCACAGTCACAGTCAGAAGAAACTAAACAGTATCTTTATTATTCCATACCCAAACCATGATAATAACCCCTTGTTGATCTCCTGGCCATTTGTTCTGTTTCTAATCCATTCTGCACACTGAAGCCTTATTAATCTTCCTAAAAGATGCATTTTTTTCCGGTAAGAACACATGAAGTGGAAGAGCTTATAGTCCTCTTCTAGGGCATCCTAATGTTCACAAGATAAAGCCTAAACTCCTCAGCCTGGACCTCAAATCTCTCTTTGATCTGGGCATTCCATCTTAGTCTTCTGCTACTCCCCATCATACAAGCCACGACGGCATCTTATCATTGGAAAACTACACGGAATTCAGGCATTTAAAGAGAAGAAAACTCTGTTAGGATTGATCAGAGGCAAGCAAATGAACGACACTGCTTTTAGCAGCAAGACTCTGGGTGGTGTGGCAGAGAGAGGGAGGGAGAGATAGAGGGAGAGAGAGAGGGAGGGAGAGAGAGGGGGAGAGAGGCTTGCTAGGAAAGTGCTTCTAATGAGAGAAAAGAATTTTGTTTTTCACAGTGAAAATTGCATTTCAAATCTGAACTTTAAAAATAAAAATAAAAATTTAATAAGATTTTACCCACATAATAGTTGGTTTAGTGAACCTCCTCCACAGCTATTTAAAATGATCATTTACTTATTAGCTCAGCAAACACTGCCTTAATGTCCACACTGTACCAGGCACTGTTCTCACGACACGGCGATACAGTGGTAAACATGACAGAAGTGGTGCTACAGAGTTTAGTAAAAACTAAAATGGTGAGGAGGGTATAGCTCAGGGGTAGAGTGAGTGCTTAGCATGCATGAGGTCCTGGTTTCAATCTCCAGTACCTCCATTTAAAAAAATTTTTAAATAAAAATAAAAAATAATTAAATTCAATTCCCTCCCCCCCAAAAAAGAAATAAGATAAAATATAAAAAATAAAGTGGTAACATTAAAATGGTGATATTATATAATAGGGAAGAACCTGTGTATTCTGTTACAAATTAATCACTAAAAGGATGTTGCCTTTAAGCTTAAATTATATATAATGGCCCATCTCTGGGAACCCTGCCTCCCAGGCAATGAGCATTAAGCTTAAATACCTTTGCTTAGCTCCCAGGAAACATCCTGGCCAGACCCACCACCGCAGGAAGGAAGAAATTAACACATCCCCTCTGAGTTTCCGAGTTTCCGCTGGAACCAGGACTTTAGCCTCCCCTCTTTAGTATAAAAGAAGCCTGAATTCTAACTTGGTGGAGATGGTTCTTTGGGACATTAGCCTGCCATTTTCTCAGTCTGCTGGGTTTCTGAATAAAGTTGCTATCCCTTGCCCCAACACCTTGTCTCCCAATTGACTGGCCTGTTGTGTGGCAAGCAGTACGAGCTGGGACTCAGTAACAGGCCAAAGGTGTGTCTAGATGTGCACTCAAACACTTGCACTCCAATTTAGCAGAGCAGGGACTGGGGAACTAGATCAGCCAACAAAAGACAGGCACTCCTGGATTTCTCGGGCAGATTACCCACTAACCACATTTTACTTGCCCTTCTGAAGACAGTGATGTCTATAAACATTGCTAAAAGTTTAGGGACAACTTGATATATTTCCTTATTAATGTTCCTATTCTTTCTCTTACAATAAAAAAAAAATTTTTTTTTTTTGGAGATATTTCCCATGGCACCTTGAGACAAGAGTAATGTGTCCAAGCTTCACAAGGATTTCGGCTTTACAGAAACTGAGTACTTGACTTAAGATCAGTCTGGTTAACAGTAAGAGAAGTCAACTTGAGCTAGCTCAATTGAAAGGGAAATTTTATTCTAAGGTTACAGAGGTAATTCATAAAATCTAGGGGCATAAAAGCAGTCAAGCTTCAGAAGGGTCCAGAGCAAAGACCTGGACAGCCTTTGGGAACCCTGCCAGTATTCCCTCTCCATTTCTCCACCTTATTTCCCTCAGTACACCTGTTTCTTCTCTCTCTTCAGACCATCTTTCTCTGTGTGCTTTTCCTCTGCTTGAGTTTTCACCAATTCAGTTCCCACCCTAGAGAAAAAGTTACTGGCTGTCTCTGAATCCCAACACCAAATTTCTGGGAGTGAGAATCTAATTGGCTAAGCTTAGGTTTGCCCTGTTCCCACCCACAGCAACAGGGGTTGGTATTCATAACACAAACACGGCTGCCAGGGTCCTGTCACCAGGAAAAGGATCATGAGCTGGGAAGAGCATCAGAGGGGTGTCTGCTTGACCAGGGATTCCACGGCCATTGAGCACTGAGACATTTCTTTCAAGATTCGGTAACTTACAAGTTACTCTGCTAGAAAGGAATAGAAAGAAAAAGAAGATTAATATGTTTAACAATTAAACATCCTTTCCATCTAAATTTTGCATTCTATGAGAGCAGTGGTTCTCAAATCTGGTCATCTCAAGGCTCCTTCCCATTCTCGAAAGTTATGAATGACCCCAAAGAACTTTCCTGGATATGAGTTATATCTATTGGTATTCACCATATAAACATTAAAACTGAAACATTTTAAAATATTTATTTTAAAATAAAAATAAACCCATTCAATGTTAACATAAATATCTATATACATTTATGCAAAATAATTACATTTTCCAAAACAAAAATTTTTCAGTGAGAAGAGTGGCATTGTTTTATCTTTTTGCAATTCTCCTTTAATGTCTAGCTTTATAGACTGCAAATGTATTCTCACATCACCTGCTTTGTGTGCATGATATCACACATCTTATGCCCTCTGTATACTCCTGAGAGAATGAAAAAAAAAACCAAATAAAGTCTTAGTCCTATTATGAAAATAAGTTTGATCACACATACCCCTGAAAAGGTCTCAAGAACTCCAGGGGTCCCCAGCCCATACCTTGAACTGCTACACTACAGATTATCTACCATCTGCATGAAGTAAACATCTAAATTAAACAAAGCAATTTGGTTACAGGAGTAACTTCTTTCTGTCTCTATATAAACTGACTCATCCAATATGGTTCCCTACAGTGATCATATTATTTTGACTAATTTGATGAATCTACAAGTCAATTGAATTTGATCAATTTCATTGATAAATAGATAATAGAAAATGACAGTTACCAGGGTAGGGAGGAGTATGTAGCTCAAGTGGTAGAGCACATGCTTAGCATGCATAAGATCCTGAGTTCAATCCCTAGTGCTTCTTCTAAAAAGTAAAGAGATAAATAAAACATTACTTCCTCTCCCCTCCCAAAAAAAGAAAAAGAAAATGGCAGTTACTGAAAAGAGCTTTTTCAGAAGGGCAGATCTAGAATTAAAAACCTGAGTCCTGTATATATTAGCTGTCTGACAGCAGGCAAACGCTTTCAGCCTCAGTGACGCCACTTTTAAATAGGCATAATAATGACAGTTACTTATGCGGTGTGAGAACTGAATGAGAGTCAAGTGCTTAACATAATGCACAACATGTTGTGAGTATTCAGTATGTTAGCTGTTTTTATTACTTTTTGTTACTTGGCATATCAGTGCTCACAGCCATTAAAGGTGAATCTTTCTTTATACTTGAAGATTTAGTCCTAAAGGTAAGGGCTTAAATCTTGTGTCCTAGATGTCTCTACACCACAGGGAAAAAAATGCCAAGTAACTACATTGCTAAGATGGCTGTTGGGCACACAGTGATGCTGGAGGAAATGAGGTCACTTTCCATCCACATGGCTGGCTTGGAAAGTGATGGGTCACATAGAGAGATTCTGGGAAATGCTTTCAAATGGGCTGGCAAAATTAAAATACCATTGAATCTGGTTAGAATCATACTGGTTCTACTCTCAAACTTTATTTTATACCTTGAGTCAAAGGATTTGCTTCTCGGAGCCTTAACAGAAATTTCACTTTTGGTTAAAAGAGAAAAGGTGAGGGGGAGTGCTTTCTGACTGGTCCCCTGCAAATCCAATTCCATTCTATCTAAATTTCATTTGCATCTGTTGCAGACTGACAGAAAATGAGGAAATGAGGAAGAGGGGGTTAAAAATTTTCATGGGGCCCACGGGGACCCTGTCACAACCCATATACAAAAAAGGAGTTAAGAGAATAAGAGTCAGATCACTGCTCTGCCTTACCCTAAGCTTTCTTCATCCTCATTTTATAACTTTTGCTGAAGACACGAAATACACAGTTATTTAATTTTCTTTATCCAATGCCAGTATATTCTTATAAAATGAAACAGGAAAGTGTTTCCTTAGAGCAAATGCAGAGTGGCCGAAGACAACAATTTTTTTTTTATAAGAGACAATACATTCCCAGAAGTAAGAAAAGAAGAGAATAAGACATTATCCTACGTAGCCACTAATAAGTTTTATCCAAATCCTACTCCTCTGCTATTCTGCCAAACCACTGACCCAAGGTCTGGGACCCAATATGCCATAATACAGAGCCAGGAAATAACTCACTTATTTGGTAAGTTGTAATTACTTGATTTGGAAAATATTCTTTTCTTCAGTTATTTTTTACTCTAAAGCACTTTCCCATAAGCTTTACAAGGAAACATTTCGATTCCTCTTTACTCTAAAATCTCCAAAAACAAACAACTAAAATCCAGTGCCTTTGGTTTAATTTTATGAGGGAATGCAACAAAACATCAACTCAGGATTACATAAAACAAAATATTTTGGGAAAAAAAAATAATCAGCAGCATAACAAAGCACACACTGATAACTTACATAGACTTTCATGTTTGGATCAAATAACGAAATGTTTATTCATGTAATTTTTTTAGCTTTCATAAATCTTTTAGGCTCACATTTTTGTTAGATGCTTTTCATAGTTTGGAGTCCATTCCTTCCAGCTTCTCCTGGGTCAGGGTTTTGGCAGGATATAGTGATAATAGGACTCGTATAAAACTGTTTAGTGGCCACATAAGATCATGTGTATCCTCTTTCTTTCTTATTTATGTAAATGCACCGCCTCCTGTAAAAAATATTTGTTGTCTCAAGCCACCTAGCACATGCTTCAAGAACATACTTTCCTGTTTCATTGTATAAGAAAACACTGATATTGGGTAAGGAAAATTAAATAACATGTATTTGAGGTCTCAAAACTAATATTTTAATTTATTAGTAAATATATATTTCTTAGTAAATTTTATTTATCATATATAGCAATATTTGTTATTTTATTTGTTAAAATGGTAATCATTCAAAAAGCTGGAGGAATTAATATTCAAGCTTTTATAAAATGCAATATAAATAAATGTCTCATATTACTAGAGAATGGCATGGAAGAGAGGCTAATTAGCAAGTGTAATCCTAAGAGCAAAGGATCTAGAGTTGCCCATAAGTCTCCTGGGCAAGTTTAACCATGGTTAAAATACCAGGGCTCCACTAATTTTTTTTTTCTTAGTAAGAGCAGTTTGTTAAAATCCTGTTAAAACATACAGATCAAGGGACAGTAAAAATAATCATAGGATCACTGTAGGAAAAACCTTTAAGTCTGGCACCTGGGAGACTCTGGGAGAGGAGTCGGTGGGAGAAATTTCATGTTTTGAAGGGAAGGAGCCCCCCAGCTCCCTTCTTCCCTCTCACCCACTTTATCCCACAAGAAACTACTAAGATGACTGGAATAAAAGGTTTCAAGTTCAATAGTCACACTCTCTCCAAATACAAAAAGCAGGTACAATTCAACTCAACACAGAAGCTTGTGTGCAAAGTTACGGGAAACTGAGACATCGTATAAAAAGTTAGGTTAAAGATGATTCTGTGGTTTTGTTTTGTGTGTGTTTTGTTTTGAGGGTGTGGCTCTTCCTCGGTCACCTGAACTCAGCAAAGAAATGGTTCCTGATGAAATATCAACAGCCGACCCACAGTAAAAAGACAAATACTAAAAATTAAAAATAAAGCATAATTACCCAAAAAAAAAAATCTGTCATTGCTTCCTCCCTCTGCATTTTGCTTTTCTAAACACTTTTTTTTAAGTTTTTAATTTTTTTTTTTTTTTAATCCTGGAAAGTAGACAGCAAAACAGCTCCTGGAAGAATTTACAACCAACTGCATAAGGGTCTGGGAAGCTGAGGGGATGGAGCAGGGCTGGTCCCGAGAGGACAGGAAGGGGGCCCTCCCCTTAGCCCTGTAGCCTCACCGTAAGGCCAAGGGAGGGGGTCTTTAGGCAAAAATGAGGAAGGGAGGAAGAGGACAGGGGTCGGGGGGACAAACAGGAAATAAAAGGTCTTTGTTGCCTGTTTGAATCCAGAGGAAAATGCCCGGCCCTGAGTGGGAGAAGAGCGCCTCAGAAGGGAGGCAGCCCTGGGAGGACCCAGCCCCCGGCCCCACGGGACCCGGTGACGGGGTGGGCAAGGGGGCCGAGGTGGGCGCTGGTGGCGGAAGCCGGCAGGGGCCTCCGGGACACTCTGGCTACTGTGTGCTTGTGCTCTCTTGTGTGTTCCCGGAGTAGCTCCCGTAGGCGTAGTTCGCGTGGTATGGCGGCCACGGGCCCTGGATCTGACAGTACTGGTTCCGCTGCTGGGCATACTGTTGACACTGGTTACAGCCGGCCTGAGGGGAGGCCGGTGCGGTGGGCGGCGGCGGTGGGGTACGGGGCTGGGTGGTAGCCGCGTGGCTCCCATAGCTGCAGGCACGTGGTGGCGGAGCTGGGGGCGGCGGGCTGTGTGGCCCTGGCTGTAACCTCCCTGGTTGCAGGGTGGCTGTAACTGGGCTGTGGAGGGCTGTTGCTGCATACAGTAGGGGTGCTGGGATTTGCGTTTGAGCCGGGGATATTGCTGCTCTTGTTGTAGCTGCTGGCCCCTGGGGGGTTCCGAGCAGGGCTGTAGCTGGGCGGCGGTGGAGGCTGCTGCTCATTTTATATCTTATAAAATAGGAGTTTGGGAGCCTTAGTACCCCAGGATTCATTGCTGAGCAGAGCCATCAAGGATTTCAGCGTTTTCTTTTCCTGTGTTCCAACAATCGTGGTAATTCTAGTGTTTCATGAAAACCTAAGTACTCATCAATCAGAATGATAGATTGGAGCATTCAGATTTTTGGAATGGGATTTTTTTTAATGCACAAACATTTATTTCTGGTATGCCCCAAAAATAAAGACAAGGAGAATTCTTCCAAGGTCATGCCCTAAAGTAATGAAATTTCTCTTTTTAGACCCAACTCTACTCTTTTGCCATCATTTTCTATAAAAATTAAAATCGATTTCAGCACCCACATTTTGAATAAATTATTATAAAGAGAATTGTGGAGGATGAAGTTTAGAAGTGAACAAGGTAAGAATTCACTCACTCTTCCATGGAAAGAGAAAAAATAAATCACTAGAAAAAGATTCTTGAAAATTTCCCGTCATTCCAAAGCTGCTTGTTTGTGGAAACTATCCAATTTTCAAAAAAAAAAAAATTATCCTTGGATCTTTTGTCTAGAGCATATTTATTAAGGTATGACTTTAAAATGACTATTATTATTATTATTATTATTATTATTATTATTATTATTATTATTATTATTTTATATTATTATCATCATCTATCTTTTTAACACTGGAAACATTTCTGATGCTGAAGAAAACATTTCTCATCAGCAGTTTTACCATATTATTTTAATAAAACAAGAAATCAAACCATAAGCTCATTAGCCTAGGATAGATGACAAGTTTCCATTTCTAGCAATGGCTGAGTGGCTCATGTTAGATCAGTCCTCTCAAAGTAACAATTGTAAACTCTGGACAAAATGTGCAAAAAAAAACCCTCTGAAGCCAGTTTAGAGTGGCCAAAAGCAGGCAAAAATGGGAGGTGGTCAACATTTATAGGAAAAGCATGGCATTGCCCATTTTTTACATCATTTTGCCTGAGGGCAATCCACGATTGATGCCACTAGAAAGTATCTAAAACTTGAATAGAATCCTTACTGGCTCAGTATTCAGAAGACAAAATTCAGGACAATAGCAGCTGGAAAGTTAAGGGAGAAATACTGGCAAGAAGAGAGCCACAGAGGGGAAGCCCAAATTCTACATATAAACTCTGCCCAAATCTCTGGCCAACCCTAAACTAAGCATGTGTTGACCAAATACCAAGAAGCCCAGCTAAGGCTAAAATAACTAAACAGAAATGTCAGTTGCTTCGTACCACAGGGGAATTTAGAATTTGAGATCAGCCAGGTTAATTGCCTGCTAAAACAAAAAACTAATACTCTTTAGAGTAAACTAACAGAATCCAGAGTCTCTACAATATGCTATTCACAATGTGTATGATATAATCTAAAATTACTTGACATAAGGAGAAACAAGAAAATATGACTCATATACAAGAGAAATGGCAATTGATGGAGACCAAAAAGAAAGCCAAAAAAAGAGTAGAATAATATCTTTAAAGTGAAGAAGAGAAAGAAAGAAGGAAGGAAGACAGAGAGAAAGGAAGGAAGGAAGGAAGGAAGACAGAAAGGAGGAAGGAAGGAAGGGAGAAAGAAAGAAAGAAAGAAAGAAAGAAAGAAAGAAAGAAAGAAAGAAAGAAAGAAAGAAAGAAAGAAAGAAAGAAAGAAAGAAAGAAAGAAAGAAAGAAAGAAAGAAAGAAAGAAAGAAAGAAAGAAAGAAAGGAAGAAAGGAAGGAAGGAAGGAAGAAAGAAAGAAAGGAAGAAAGGAAGGAAGGAAGGAAGGAAGGAAGGAAGGATTAAGATTCTTTATCCAGTGAAAATCCCCTTTGATACAGAAGGGAAAATAAAGACATTTCCATATATATGAAAACTAAGAATGTTGTCAGCACTTACAAGAAATACTTAAGAAAGTTCTTTGTGCTGAAAGGAAATAACAGATAGAAATTTTGATCTCCCAAAAAGATCTTCAAAAATGACAAATATGTGGGTAAATATTTTTAAAGAAACAATCTTTCTGCTCTTATTTTCTTTAAAGTATGTATTACTGTTTCGAGTAAAAATATAGCGTTGTTTTGTGGGGTTCATTTCACATGTGTAGGTGAGAAGTATGACACCTGTAAGCATAAAGGATGAAGTTGAGGTGCAGACAATCAGTGCAGTGGAGGCTTCCTGACAGCCTTTTCCTTTTTTCAATGTACAACTTACATTTAGTTAAGTACACTCATCTAAATGCACAGCTGGATGATATATATATACACACACACACACACATATATATGTTTATATATATTCATACTTATGTGTGTGTGTATATATATATATGTACATAACCACCATGTAACCACCACCAAGATCAAGATTTAAAACACTCCAGCTCCCCTAGAAGGTTCCCTCATGCCCCCATTTGATGCCACCTTTCTCACCTCCATCACCACAGAACAGTGGCACCTGTGGTAACATCTTTCCGTATTTCCCTCCTCTACCCCTTGGTCCTTCTTTTCCATTAGAACTCCACTTTCCCCCACAAGCCTGAAAACAGCCACAGAATCTGCCTAGGACGATCTCTGAAGACTGCGTGTTCCAACTATCCCTGATTTTACAGCCTCTGCAAGTCGGCTTCAAAGCTCTTCCCCAGAGTAGCTCCAGCAGTGCTGAGTGCCTGCGGCAGCCAAGGGCACCCTGGATCCGAGTCCCAGAACTTGCTAATGATGCTGCTGCTGGCCTTAAGAGGAGGCTTGCTGATTAAGAGGTGGTAGGTAGGGAACCCAGCAAGCTCTGAAGATAAGTTAATTCATTACTGCAGGGTGTGCAGTGACGCTCACATCAAAAGCCCGCAGCACGGCGGGCTCTTTGATCTCCAGTTCAGTACCCTTTCAAGTTTATCCTGCCCAGAAAGTTCTTGCTTCTTTTCCCCTTGATTTCTGGGAAGAATTCTAATAAGAGTAACCTCCAGCCCCATCCACCCACCCAGTGGTGAGCAGCAGAGGGGCTGGAGCGCTAGCCTGAATCCACTGTCAGCTCCCTGCATCTCAGCCAAAGGCTCCTGTCCCCGGCGACTTAAAATCAGAGCACGGCTTTCCTTATAAGAACAGCTCACGCACCAGGAGACCTGTGCAAGAATGCTCTCAGCAGCATTGTTCAAGTGAGCCCAGACTAGAAACAGGTCAAATACCCAGCACCAACAGAATGAATACATTGTTACATGTCCTAACAATAGAATACTACATAACCATGAAAATGGGCAGACTACAGCTCCAGGTAACCACGCCAATGCCACTCAGACATAGCGAGAGGGGAAAGAAACCAGCAGGGAAATCATAGATGCTGTATAATCCCATTTATATACATTGTAAAGCATGCAGGACTACATTATAGTGTTTCTAGATGAATAGTTAGATGGCGAGGGCATAAAAAGAAGCAAGGAGACAATTGACATTAAAATCAGGGAGGAGGGAGGAGTGTGCTGGGGAAGGGACACGTGGAGGAGAGATGAGTTTCTCAGAGCTGGAAATGGTCTTCCTGATCTGGGTGATGGTTACGTGGGTGTTCCCTTCCTTATGCTGTACTTGTTTTTCTGTGATCTTTTCAGTAGCTGGACCACACAGTTTTAACAAAAGGGTTTCCTAAAGGAAAGAAAAGCCTGAGAAATTTAAGACTAGCTCAGGGGAACTAGGGTTTAAAAAAAAGAAAGAAAGAAAAGTCTGCTCAGCTGCTGTGTTGCCTAATAAAGCTACAAATCCAGCCCAAACCCACAGGCTGTCAGATGCACCAAGTGTGAGCGCGATGTAGGCAGTGACGATGGATCATTGCGTTAAGGTTGCACAAAAAAGAAAGCTGCCCTTGGCCGCCCACCCTCCACCAGTGCAGCAGCAGCCCCGGGGGCTCAGTGGCTCAGAGGTGCTGGCAGAGGGCCGAGCACCTTTCACAGGGAAGCTGCTTGGCCCTGCTCCCTTTCACCTCTGCTGGTGCCAGAAATGCTGAAGGAAGAGTGGTCTCCATGGTGCCAGAAGAGGAGGCTCTAGTGCTGCCTGGAGACAAATCCTTGCAGAGTCTGTGCTTCTGATTGGGAAAGTGTTGCTTTCAGAGCCTCCAGGCCCTGCAGGGCAGAATGTGTCCCTCTGATTCCCAGCATGCGACAGCGCGGGATTCTTCCCAGTTATCCTCAGGCTCTGGCTATGCTGTACACTTTCTGTCCTATCAGATCATTCAGCTGAGCTTTGTGGCATCGCAGATGAAATGAATCAGATTTCAGGTTGCTGATCCCAAGAGCTGGGTTCTACGGCACCTGCACCCAACCAGCCCAAGGTACTTTGAGCTCCCAGCAAATATGGGGGAGTCAGGTGCGTCCTCACCCCCAGGTCAGGGATGTTGTCGGGTCAAGGCGGTAGACTGCCCCCATTCTCAGAGAAGCAAAAAAGGCCTTTCTGTTCTTTTTCCTCTCAACATCCACATTAGAGACTCTGATTGTGTTGTTACATGGGAAGCAGAACGAGCTGTAATCGAGCGAGGAGCACCACCTGCCATGGATAAAGTCAGTCGGCACACAGACACACGTGGCAAAGGCATGGCTGTCCCGATGCGCTTTTAGCTCTGAGTCGCTTGGGGCATCTCACTCTCCATCTCATGTTGCAATTATCTGTGAACTGACCACTTACCTTATCTCCTTTACTGGGCTGCAGGCACCCAGAAGACACAGTCGCTTCCCCGGCCCCTGCCTGGCACGATGCCCTGCAGTCATCAGTCCCTCTAAATGTTTGTAGACTAGAAGGAAGAGAATCCACCCACATTAATCTATGAACTATACCGGTTACCAGAGTAGATGCTTATTGTATAGCTTCTCACAATCAGTCTCTGGGGTGTTATTACTTCACAGAGAAAAAGCAAGGCTCAAAACTCTTAGAAGACTTACCCAAGGGCACTCAGTCCTCTAGAGTCAGAGCTAGATTTGAGTCTAAAACTGTTGTTCTGCAAGATCCCTGCTCTTCTCTCTCTGTGAATGAGTGGGTGCATGGGGTTGGTGTCTACAAGATAATCAAGTGCCCCAAGTGCTACTAACACTGCTTTCCAGCAACCCCCGCCTGAGGTTCATGGGTTTTTCACTATCTGTTGGCTACTTGCTAGTGGGGTGGAAATTAACCCAAAGACAATAGAAACGTGGTCTCAGCACTGTTTTGTGAGATACTCTCTTTGCCCACGTAACTCCCAGGGCTAGTGTGAACGCCACTGCATTCCTTGAGCCTCCTCTGTCTTAAGCAGGACCATGCCCACGAGGGTTAAGCAGACTCCTGAACTCACCCAAGTCTGTTCCCTGTGATGCCCACCCCATCATCTACCTGACGATGCCTGCTCATCCTTCAAGACCAAATTCCTGCAGGAAACCTCTCCCAGCTCCCTCAGCAGAGCTACCCACCAGCTCTTCAGTTCCTGAGGACTGAGGAGTTGCTGAGCACAGTGGGGGCTGAAATAACTGAGAGTCCTCTGCCCCAGAAGCAAGTCAAACAGGGAAGACAAGAAAATGGACCGTGAGAATACAGGATAACAAGACGTTACGTGCATCCTGGTGTGATATAATTGAAGATATGCCACTAGGACATATTACTGTCAGAAAAAATAGAGCCTGACTGTAACTAAGCCTCTAGATCGAACTGCCAATTGACAAGAATGCAGAGGACAGAAGAACATGGTGAAAAAAAAAAAAAGAACACTACAAGGGTGGAGTCAGCCAGAACTAGCTTATGGAAAAAGAACAATTGAGCTGATTTCTTCAACAAAAACATAGGGATGGGGAGTGTGGAGGGCGGTGATGGGAACTGATATTGGTTCAAAGAAACTTAAGAAACATGTCAATCAAATGCATCTAGAGACCTGACTTTAAAAGCAAAAACTGTTTTAAATGAAGACATTCTTGGGACAACTGGAGAGAAAATAAACATGAACCCCGTATCAGATGGCATTGAAGAATTATTATTAATTTTGTTAGGCATGATAAGAGTTTTGCAGTGACATTTTCCAAAAGTCCTTATCTTTTAGAGATATAGCCTGAAGTATTAGTGAATGAAGTGATGCAGTGTCTGAGATGTGCCTGAAATTTCTCTCCCAGAGCAATTTTTGGGAGAAATAGATGAAACCAGAATGGCAAAATGTGGATAATGGTCAAAGCAGGCGGGACTGTTGTTACACCCTTTTCTCTACTTGTGCACATGTTTGAACTTTTTCATAATAAAGTGTTAGGTCTTTTAACATACAGATTGCATGCTAAGTACACTAATGGTTAGATGCTGAGGGCGCCTGGGGAGCAGAGAGGAAGGGTTTTAAACTAGCCTGAGGCCGTTAGGGACAGCTGGACAAAGGAGACAGGCCCTCCACTTCTGAGCTCGTCTGACATTTATCGTGCTGCACGATCATGAGCACACAAGGGACATAGCCAGTTCATCTTTGAGACCCCAGGTCCCCGCAGAGTATACCAACAGCAGGTGCTAAATAAAAGTTATTGAATGATTCACTTCTCACCCCCCAAAGACTCCTCTAAGGTTCCCATTAAAGCAGCAGTGGCAGAAAACACTGTATGTTGTGCTGGACCTGGAGGGTGAACAGAAAGAGAAAATAGCCCCTACTCTCAAGGGAAGGAAAGCCGTTCACAGAAAGAAATGACCAGCGAAAAGGAGCTGAATGCACTTAGTGCTCAACAAATGGTGTGACATGCTGAACATCACTTCTCTGGAGGATTCATCTGAGGATTTGTGTGCAGAATGGCGCACCCAGGTAGGGAGGTCAGTTGGAGTCAGGCAGGCAAGGACGAGGGCCATATCACGGGTGACGGCTGTGGGAATATGAAGGGAGAAAGGAGCAGATGTGGAAGAATTGCTCCCACTATGAAGAGTGTGTAGACCAGAATAGTGGTGTCCCCCAGACTCTTCCCCAGGCCGTCAAAGCTCATGTGGATTCGTCCATCATCGCTGCCAGGGACATAGTGAAGGGAGGGCTGAAGGATCACATGTTCACAGACAAAAGAGAGCCCTGTAGAGACTAGTTTTTAACAACGCAAGGTGTGGCAGAGAGTAGGGACAGCAGGTGAAAGTGCATTACGTGGCCCCTGGGGAGCTGCACCCTTTCTCCCTGCCCTGGCTGCTGTGGGATTAGAACTTCCACAGTTCCCTTCCCCTCTGTTAACAGCTACAGAAAACCAAATGGGAAGATTCCAAGTGAATACGCCTCAGGTTTTCTCTGCAGGATCAGGACACACCTCGCCAAGACTGAGCAGGGGCCTCTACCCTCTCCTTCCGCATGGCTGGGAGAAGCCACTCCAGGCTGATGGCCAGTGTCTTTCTGGGCTATCTTTAGAGGCTTCGAGGGAGCAGCTTTCTCAGACTGAGCTCTCCAGTGCTTTGACACAAGCTGGAAGTGGGCAGGGAAACCTCAGGAATGACTCACCAACCCAGCAGGATGTAGGCACAAAGATAAAATTAGGTCAGTTTATAGAAAATTTTAAAAGGTCCTGTCTCTTGCACACCTGAGTCTGTGGGCTGAAACTGATGACCCCCACATAAGGAATAGATCCTTTTCAAGTCAGCTTAAATAGAAAGGGGGCGTCGCTGAAAGAATACACAGAAATCTAGAACTCTGAACCGGGCAGGGCCAGGCTTCCAGAAAGGTTGAAACCAGATCCAGATGCCATCAGGAGTCAGAGCATCTTCTCTGTGCCTCTCTCCCCTGTCCCTCTATCTCTGCACAGGGTCTCTCTTCTCTGCTTCTCTTTGTACTCCCGTCTCTTCTCTCTTGTTCTCTAAATACGACTTCCTCTACTTACACATACATGGCCAAACATAGCTGCCCAAGTTTCCAAAAACAAGCAAACCAAGAATGTTAGTGATGACAACAGTATTGCTCAACATTTTGTAGGTCCTTTTAATGACCTGCTTAATAGATGACAGCTGAATTCCTCCTTCTGTATTTAATCTGTTGTGATATGTTGTTCGGGTTGAAGCATATGAAGGAAATAAAGTCTCATAGAGATATGTAGCTAAAATAAGAGTGGAGTATTTTAATAAGCTTTTCCAATGATTGTGGATAACCTTTGATAACTATACCAAAACTCAACAAGCAGTAATTCCTTAACGTTTAGATGAGATGTGGAATCTGAAATTATATCAATGAACTCTTCTTCTTGTTGCATTAAAATCCATTAGTCTATCCACTTTGAATAGATCTTACCTATGTCTTTGTTATTTGGAAAATGTGAATTCACTGAGTTATTCATATCTTCCAAATGTTGACACATTTCATATATATATATATATATTTTTTTTTTTAATCACAATTGTTAACATCACCACTGATCCCACTAGAAAAATCTTCAAGTACTGAAAAAGCTGTTGAGCTCATGGTGACAGTTACAAGTTTTTCTAAATTCTAGTTTTCATTTGGAAGCTCAAATTTTATCAATGGCAAAAAAAAAAAATGCTGTTAGTTATTTTCCTTGAAGTGATAGGAAAATTTCATTCATTTTTCAAGAAAATATCTGCCAAATACCCGGGGCTGAAAAACCACAGTTTGTTCTTTCAAGTGAGAATAGTGCTCCTTTAAAAAATTATTAAAAATTTTTCTTTGTTTAGTTGACAGCTCAATCACATAAGTGGTTTTCCTCCAGACAGCTGCCTACTTCAGGATGCAGTAGAAATGCTATATGCAAACTTCCCATTTCATCACACTGAATATTAAAAGACATGTACTTAAAGGTCAAGCTTTAATAAAACTAATAATTTTTACTGCTTCATCAAGAACACTTTTAAGTGAAACTGACTTGCTTTTCTTTTCTTCTTCTTTTACTGTGAATTCATGATGGTAAAAAATATAATGACTACAGGTAAGTACCAGTGCCTTAATTCACGCTAAGAGGCTACCTTTTTTGCTTTTATACCCTCAGCACAAAAAAAAAAAAAAAAAAAAAAAAAAAAAAAGCACAGTTAAAAAAGCATCATTATGAAAATTATTTCAACTTTATGGACCACATGAGAGTCTCAGGAACCTCCCAGGTGTCCACGGACCACACTTTGAGAACTGATATTCTAAGCCATTCAAATTCAAGCAATAAACTCTCTGGGTCCCGATTTCCAAATCTAGGTAGAGAAAATTTGGGGTAGGTACCTGCTCCTAGCCCTCAGTGTGGCCAGGCATGTGCTCACGAGGACAGTTGTCCACCTTGCAACAATCATGGGACTAGAGAGTCTGAGAAGAGACGGACAACACTTGCAGAGCTGAGATTCAGGAGAGGCTGAGGTTAAGAGCCCTATGAACTTAAAAAAAAAAAAAGAGCTGGAACAGTAAGGGAATTCAGCAGGACTATATCTTGGAACGTGACCAGATAACTTTTAACAACTGAAGTGTGTACAGGGTTTTACAGATTCCAAAGTGGTTTCACATGCATTACCTCATGTAATCCTTCCAACAGCTTTATGAGGTAAACATTATTACTGCCACTTCACAAACAAAGAAACGGTAGCTTAGAGAGGTCAAGGAACTTGTACAGTCATATAACAAAGAAGTGACAGAACCTCGGTCTTCTGACTTGAAGCGAAGGGCTCATTCACCGACGGCCAGCCTCCTGCCATACCCTAGGTCACGAGCAAGATGTGCTCAAGAGTGTGGCTAAGGATTTGATACAGGGTTCCTGTACCCAGTGACAGGGGAGGTGAAAGAAGAAAGACTTAGAGCTCCCTGCTTAGACCTTAAAGTTAAGAAAAGTGAATGGAGGCAGCGTCAGAGATTCCTAACTTTCTTGAACGCTGGACAGTTGGGAGCTGTGAAGACCTGTGAGCTAACTCCCCCACCCATTTGGATTAACTCCCCAGCATAGAGTGCTACTGGCCACTCCATAAACTCTCACGGGAACGAGCCTGCCTTCTAAGCCGTGGTCACTGGCAGTTTTAAAGTACTTCTTCATGTGGGAAACGAACACTGCTTTTGAGAAGTAAAGTGTGAAAGAATGTGTTATTTATTAACTATCTGATGTGAATTCCCATGTTCAGACTAGGAATTAGAGTATAGACTTGGTTACACTTATAAACATTTTTTTTTTCGACAGCAGACCAGCTGGAGGACCTCCTTCATGTGAAAGAAACCTCAAGTCCAAACAGAAAACCACCCATTTAGGGAGTGTGGCTTTGATCCTTTTCCCTGACACAGTCCAATTTCTTCTAACCCCTCTCACCCAGTATCAGTTTCTAGGATATGATTCCAAGTGGGCTGAGCCAAAAGGAAATGAAGATTAAAGCTATAAAGAAAACCAACAGCATGTTTTTAAAATACACAAGCAGAACATGCAAACGAATACATGCGTGTTCAAGTATGACTGAAGCATTATGCTGTACACCAGAAATTGACACAACATTGTAAACCAACTATACATATGTTTATAAGGAAAAAATTTAAAAATAAAATAAAATAAAATACACGAGCAAAGCCTGGGTTTTCATAAGGAGATCTGGGCTGAGTTTTAAAGCAAATCCAGGGAGACATCAACATGGAGGGCAACTGGTAACAGCCTCGAGTCAGGGTGTCCAATCTGCTGGTCACTAGCAACTTGTGGATGCTGAGACTTGAGATGCGGCCAGTCCAAATGAGATCATGCTGTACATGGAAGATGCCCATCAAATTTCAAAGGTTTAGGACAAAAAACAATGCAAAAAAAAATTTCATTAATTGTTTTTAGATAGATTACATGTTGAAATGTACTGTTCGGGATATACTGAGTTAAATAAAGTATATTATTCAAGCCAATTTCATCTGTTTCTTTTTGTTTTTCAATGTGGCTGCTAGATAATTTGAAATTATGGGTGTAGCTTCATTATGTTTCTGTTGACAATACTTGTCTCAAGGAATCAATCCAAAAGCATTGCTAACCCCACTGCTCCTGACTCCTCCCCATTTTTATTCTGGACAGTATCAGTTTGTTCTTTCTTTAATTTTTTAATTCCTTCTCACATTTGAATGATAAAAAATAATGCTGACAAGCAACTCATTCAAATTCAGTTGGGGCAAGTTGTGATGATAAAACCTTAGAAGACGGAGAAGGAAAGAATCTAAAAACCCCAAGCCTCCTGGTGTATTAAGCATGTTTAAAAAAAAAAAAAGCATTCTGCTCATCTATTTCCCTTTCTTGCTAAAGAGAGGATGCACTCTACATGACAAATTGATGCCTCTCTTCAGAAAGGAAGAATATATAATAATATATTGACAGATCGTTTCCTATTCAACATTCACTAACAATGAGTCCGTATTATTCGAGGCCTCCCACGACATTTTAGCAGATGCCCCAAAAGCTGGAACAAACTACCATGCAAATTACCATAACAAATTAAATGCTATTCCTTTGTGAAAATAAGTTTAAATAAGCACTGACCCAGAGGGTTAGAATGCTGGGCGAAGTGAGGGTGAAGAGGGGGAGGTGAAGATTGGCTGTGAGGAGGGTGACTACCCCAGCACACTTAAGTATTTTAGAGAAGCTAAAGGGTATTTGGGGCATCTGGAGGAATTTTGTGTCTGGCCTCTAGGCTTTCAGCAAAGCTTTACTTGAGCAGAACGCAAAGCAGCCTCGAAGGTTAGGATGAACGTTAGCAAAAGGACGAGGTCTTCTTTGGGTAGCTTTAGCTGGAATGCCAAGTGCACCGAAAAACAAAGATTTTGGGGTGCGGAATACGATGCTTGCTGTCGCGCTGTAGAAAAGCTGATATTGCATCTCCTGGGTTCCCGACTGCCACAGAGATGACCTTCGCCACAGCTCCCAGGAATGATTCGTTGCTCCCCACTGGACCTCTCTACACTAGCCAGAGGCTTGTTAAACAAGCCTTATAGAAGCCCGCAGGTAGCCCACAAACCCAGCAGTGCGGAGGTGACTTCTCCCGCCTCTGCCCCCCCCCCCCATTGATTCGCTCCCTGAGCGATCCTGGGGACCAGGCTCAGCTCTTGAACAGAGCATTAGGTAAGAAAACAAGAATCCAGGCAGGAGTCCCAATCTTTAAAAAACCAATCTTCCCAGCCTTGTTTCTATCCATCTTTCATCCTACTCCTGGAAGGGCTTCCTTTCTTTTCATTCTCTCCTAGCGCCTGCTGGATTTGCTCAAGGTGTGTGAATTGCTGTGAGGTTTTCCCAACGTGTCTATCTTTGGCAGCCTCCATCAGCATTTCCCAATGCTCCAACGCTTCTCCTCCTGCCCGTGCCTGTGTTACCCTCCCTGCTGCCTGGGAACGACCCTATTTTGCAAGTTACCACACGTGAATGGGCTGGAGTTTTGCTAGGATGTTTTGAAATGATGAAACTGATCTGTCCCCCAAGGAGACTGACTCAGCAAAGATCATTACAAATGCTCCACATCTTACAATCGTGGGAAAGAGAAATTGGGATTAGTTTAGAAGATCCCACTTTTCAGTATGACACAACCAGCCCTAAGATATTTCAGAGAAGCCATGAGAAAAATAAGCAATATTCCTAAAGTGTAAATGTGCATACCATATAAAAATACTTAAGTCTGAACAGACTCGAAAGCTTAGCGCTTAATCACATGCCTTCAGAGTACGCTGTGAACTTTATATAATTAATCTTAACCCACACCCAGATTGTCGTCAGTATTAACAATCTCCATATATTTTCATATGGAAAACTTAGCCACAGTAAGGCTTTAAAAATTGTCCAAAAAGACCCAGTATGAATTAGCAGGCATTGCTTAATGAGGTCAACACCAAACAAAGGACTGTGGAAAGAAAAAAAAAAAAAAAAAGAGAGAGACAGGGAGATACATGTGGAAAAAAACCATTCTAAAATCTAAACTGCCCTCTGGAAGTGACTAAAAGACCAGGGTTTTAAAATAAATATAAGACTAGTTCTTTTTAATGAATATAAGACCAGGTTTTTTACATAGAATATTCTCCCTTGAAATTATTGCAGATAATGTACTCATACAAATGGACCAAATTGGGCCAGTGTTTTCTAGAAGACAAAGTTTCTTGCTTGACAGCACCCTAAGAGTATCCCCAATTGCCTTTCATGAGGCTCTTTCCTTTCCCTTCCAAAACATGCTTTTTCTCCTTGTTCTCACAGTTCTGTACTTGCATAGCTATGGCAGACATGATCACCCCGTGGCTTGGAGCAAGACTAATAATCAAATAAAAGTGAGTTCAAAAGCTGGTTCCACTGCTTACTAGCCACGTTGAAGATGGGAAAATTCTTAACTTTCTAAACCTGCTTCTTCATCTGTAAAATGGGATGATAATGCTACCTTCCTCTTAGGATGGCAGCAACATAAACTCGTAAAGTGTTTTAACACAGTACCTGACCTGTATGTTCTCAATAAACGGTAATAATTACTGTAATTCTCTTTCAAAGCAAGAAATTCCGGCTCCTCAAAAAAAAAAAAAAAAAAAAAAAACCATCAATGCCAGCCACCAAAACATAAACCCAGGGATGTTAAGGGTCAGTTTGTAACAGCTTATTTCCCTCTCCCACGTTTGGAACTAAGTGAGATGTAGACAGAGAGGTCGGACGGGTGGAGATTGGAACATCAATTTGATGACTGATACAAGTGGGGATAATTGGACATAGCTTTGATGTGCGACCACAATAGGCTTGTATGGCTTTACCTCCAACACAGACAAGCACAGCTGGGTCACCACAGGCCTCCCCTCAAGGATACACCCCCTTAAAACACAGCAGAGAGTAGAAGAGGCAGGAGGGTCTTTGAAAGAGAAAGGAAGGGGCTGTGCAGAGCACACTCAGTTTTTCCCTCTGCGGGTTGGGCAGAGGCCAGGACTATGACTCTAACTGAAGTTCCTCCCCAAGGAAAAATTAAGAATAGGGAGAATGTTCTCATGGTGCCCTACCCCCTACAAGAATGGGTTTTTCTTATTGAGGTTGCTCTGCCAAAACACTTCAACTCCTCTCTTCCTCCAAGACATCCTTCCTCACTCTTGTTCTTTTTTTGCTGCTTCTCCTCTGAGGTACGACTCTCTGAGTTTCCTCCCCAGGTTCAGAGCTGCTCTCCCAGTGTTCTGTACTGACTCAGTCCCAGCACACAGGGATGGTCATTTTCAAAGGCTTTCACTTTCATAGTTCTTTGTTCCTTGCAAGGTTATTACACAATCCTTCCCCATCACAACAAAACCCCATTTAGAAAAATATAATGACAGTAAGAATATACCAAAAGTAGGGGAAGGGTATAGCTCAGTGGTAGACCATGTGTTTAACATGCATGAGGTCCTGGGTTCAATCCCCAGTACTTCCATTATAAATAACTAAATAAATAAATATAATTACCTCCCCACCCCCCACAAAAAAAATTACCAAAAAAATTTTTTTGAGAATATACCAAAAGGAAACAGAAAAAATTGAGTATTCAATCATTCAATTTTCATTGAACATCCAGTATGTACATATGTGAATATGGTGGTGTATGAGACAAGGTCCTGGCTCCCTCCCACGGGGCGTCCACTTGGTGTGGGAGAACCAGGGCAAGCTGCCCAAAGAGGTCCATCTCCGCTTATATGGAGGAAAACACTCAAGATCCGAGTTCTTGCCCAGTGGCCAGTCTGCCACTAATTGACTATGTGACAAAGCTTTCCCAGGCCTCCATCAAATGAGGGGAGAGTATTAGAAATACAGGTTACTGACTGAAGTTCTCAAAGGTTACCCTCACCCTTGGGTCTTCCCACAGAGATCCTCTCCTGGATGACAGTGAAATCAAATGCAAGCCTGTATCGTTTGGCAGCTCTCCCAGGCAGACACCGATGGGAAACTTAAAAGAATCTACAAGTCAAATGCCACTTACCTTTTTTATTTTATTGAAGTATAGTTGATTTACAATATTATATTAGTTTGAGGTGTACAGCATAGTGATTCAGTATTTTTGTAGAGTATACTCCTTTATAGGTTATTACAAGATAATGGCTATAATTCCCTGAGCTGTACAGTATATTCACCTTGCTTATCTATTTTACACACAGTAGTTTGTATATGTTAATCCCATATCCCTATTTGCCCTTCCTCCCTTCTCTCTCCCCTTCGGTAACCACAAGTTTGTTTTCTGTATCTGTGGTTCTGTTTCTGTTTTGCATATATATTCATTTGTATTATTTTTTAGATCCCACATATAAGGGATGTCATACAGTATTTGCCTTTCCCTGTCTGACTTATTTCACTAAGTATAATATTGTCTAGATCCATCCATGTAGCTGCAAATGGCTTACTTTTATTTTCAGACAAGAATCTTTTAAGCTCAGTGATCCCTTTCCTGAAGCCAATGCAAGTATGAAGAAGCAAATTGGAAAAGAGCATAGATGCAGTCCCAGGAGCAAGAAGTGACAGACCACAGTGGGTCTGCCTCACTTTAATATTCCTGAAAGCCTCCCACAATAGATGGGAAACAAAAGGTAGTTATGCTCATGCTCCATATTTCAGACATATGTTTAAATTATATTCAGTAGGTTCTGGGGTATATATTAGAAAGATTTCTATTCAAAAGAATCAAGATTAGAAATGTTTGGTGCTTGAAGAAATAAATCTCTTTATTCTGAGAAAATAACCTGTATTCCTCTATGTGCAATTTACCCAGTAGTGATGGATAAATGCCTTTTGTAATCTATTTCTTTCCAAGTAGTTGCAAGCTCAGAGTTTTCAGGGGTCAAACAAGTAACAAATGTGTAAACTAGCCATATGGATTCAAACCCAAAACACAGTAGAGATTGAAACTCCAACTGTTTGAAAATTGTGACTCTTAAGCAATGTTTAGGGAGAGAGAAAGGTATCCCTGGAACTTAAAAGTAAGGTCACCCTCTGAAAGTAACCGTAGTGAGAATTAATACATAATGGATGAGACGAACCATCAGTAGGAATCCCCTACCCTGAAACTGGTCTGTACTACGCATATTGTTAGCTATCTAGAGGAAGTCTCAAAGAGATAGCTGATGGAAATTTAAAAACAAGGAAATGTATTTGCTGTGCTGCCTTTGCAATAGCTATTTCTTTCCCCTTCTTCACCACTGTCAGAACCTACCTCCCATTATAGGCTGTGAAAGAGCCAGGGACTACCTTTCGCAGCCTCTCTTGCAGCTAAGAAAGGTGATACTGTTCTAGCCAAGAAGATACAGGGGGAAACTGCCGACAGCTTTCCGGGAAAAGTTTTCTCTGTAGTAAGAATAATAATGGGAGAGAGGATATAGCTCGGTGATAGAACACATGCTTCACATGCATGAGATCCTGGATTCAATCCCCAGTACCTCCAGTAAAAAAAAAATTTTAATAATAATAATAATCACAAGAAGAAAGCTTCCTCTCTTCCCTGGGTCCAGAAGCTAAGGAAGAAACTGAAAACTCTTCAAAGTGAGTATGCACAAAAGTCAGCATAATTTGAATTTCAGAAGGGTTGCTATTAGAAATCTATGTTTACTCTTGGAGAATGCTTTACAGATCAAAGGGTTGTATCTATCTCTTCAGACACTCTCCAAATCAAACTCCATATTAAATAAGAAACCGTGGATGGAAAAAATTAAAATTCTGAAAGAAAACTGTTATGTTCAGAAAAGAGTTGACAGTGAATCGTCTGCTCTGGGACATCAAAGTTCCCCCAGAGAGGCTCAGAACAATTTTTATGGCATGATTAGATAGCCTGTTTACAGCAAATATTGTGATAGGTTTTGCAAGTGCAGTTGGTGATCTCTGTCAAAGAAAGTACTAGGTCAAAACAAAATAGAGTAGAATTTTAAGCACTTCTTCATCTTTCTCTGCATGAATAGAGATCATTCCTAGTGTATTAATCATGTCTTATGTGCCCCTTCAGATCCTCTCAGCTTTGCCTTTCTCTGTGGCCTTTGGCCTCTTGTTCCAACTCAGCCAACATCGTGGCAGCCAACATCATGGCAGCCAACTTTGTGTAAATTCTACCAGCTCCTCTGGGGCATACCAATAGCACCCCACTTCACTCACATTTCTCACTTCCTGACCTGTGGCTTTCCCATTGGTGCTGAGGTGTGAGACCCAACAGGACACACTCGGTACCTACATGTATATACTTAATCAGGAAGTACAAGGGAAGTACAAGGAAATGGGTATAGCTCAGTGGTACAGCATGTAGGTTAGCATGCAGAAGGTCCTGGGTTCAATCCTCAGTACCTCTATTAAAAAAAAAGTGGGTGGGGGGAGCAGTAGGGACACAGGAGCCAACAAATAATTCTCCCTTCTCCCCTGGGAGGACTGACCTGGAATCAGCTGCTCTTAATAAACACTCTCATAATGCCTTTCCTTCCCTCCCTGCCTCACTCCCCTTTGCCCTTGTTGCTGCTCTCTGGGCATTGCACTCCCTAATAAACTAGTAGCGCATAAGCCTTGGCCTCAGGCTCTGCTTCCTAAGCAACACAGCCTCAGACCGTCTTCATCTTTCATTGCTGTGTAACACATTACCACAAAGTGAGTGACTTGCAAACAATACCCACTGACCAGGTTACAGTTCTGTGGGTCAGAAGGTTAGCAGAGGTGGTAGGTTTATTGCTTAGGTTCTCACAAGACTGAAATCCAGGTGTAGCCCAAGTGACTTTCCCATCAGGAGCTTGGAGTCCCCTTCAGGCTGACCTGGTTGCAGAAGAACTGTGGTTCTTTCTTTGCTGGCTGTAGGCCGGGGGCTGTTCTCGGCAACTAGGCGGAAACCTCATTCCTTGCCACTCGGCATCCTCCAACTTAAAAGCCAACAGCAGCATGTCAGATAGTCCTTGTGTTTCAAATCTCCCCGACCTCTGTTTCTGATCTCTAAACCCAGATTTAAGTGGCTCATGTGATTCGTTTGGTCAGGCCTATCTGAACAATCCTCTTATCTTAAGGTCAACTGATTTAGGATCCCAACTGCAAAATTCCTTTGGCCATATAATGTACCATATTCATAGATTTCCACCCCCTCCCAAACAGATGTGGATTATACAAAGACAAGGGTCACTGGAGATCATCTTAAAATTGTGCCTAACTCAGAGACCGCTGGCACCCAAAGTGGCCCTAGAAAGCAGACCCTTAGGGTACTAGGTTACTGACTAATCTGAAAATTGCTTTCAGAGTAAATTTTTGCAAATACCACAAATTGTTGGCAGTAAATGGAGTGGAAATTCCTGGCATGCAATGGCATCACAAGACCTAAGGCTCCCCCCTGAATTTAATTGATATTAGGTGGAGATGGAAGGAGACCCAGTGGATGTGCAATGGATGTGGTACTTGAAAAGCATGGGAGTAATTGCAACTATTAAAACTATGGATTGGCCTTGCTGCTATTGGCAGAATTGGAAGACCTGAAAAAAGAAAATGACTCAGGCCAACCATCTGCCAACTTAAAACTTGCTTGAAATCCAGAGGGCCTCTGAGGTGACTTTTAAGAATATTCTCATCTCCTATCACCAAAAGGCAGAGCTGCTAGGGTGACCAGCACTGTGCCTCATTCCTGGTGGTGGGAGGTGTAAGGTGAGACCTCTTGTGTTTTATCTTAGAGGGATGTCCTGGCATGCTTTAGAATGTCGGATCCCTAAAAACTTCACCAGTGTGGCAAGTCCCTGAATCATAGGATTCCTCTCTCTCCCTCTGGAACACATGATTCTACTAGGGCGTATGTGGTACCTTCTACTTCCTGCTCACAAGATCCATTTAGCAAGATGCCACGTGGTGACCTGATGATTATCCACATGACTGACATCCCTGCGATAGAAAGCAGGAGTATTTACACAGTCCTGGGGCAGAAGCATGAATGTACACTGCTGTCCTCATATGAAGGTGAGCTGCTTTTGGTCCCCACCCCCCTTTTAGTGGAGATTGAGAAGTATGAGTTCACCGGATCAACAGCTGCTTATCACATGCGAGATGTGATGTTGATCTGAACCAGTAAAGAAACTACATCAAGGACAGCAGGTGCAATTGGGATTAATACCTGGTTAAGTCAATGAGCGTCCATAATCTGACGTGATCCATCCAGAGTTTGCAGAAACTGTGCCAGCAAAATGAAAGAGGAAATGATGGTGACCACAGCACCTGTATCTCTTGAGTCTTTCACAGTAGTGCCAGTCTCTGCAACTCCCCCTGGCATGCGGTATGCTGCTGATTTATTATCTTGGCTGACGGGACAGAACAGCGGGAAGGAAGAAGTTTCAGGGGCTTCACTTGGCTTTTCCTATGCTAATGGCCCTAACCCCACTGATTAAGGAACCAATACGAGGATTCCTGCAATGCTCCATGTATCTATAATGCCCTCAGGGACTGAGAAATGACAAGAAGATGGGTTCACAAACCCACTGGACTCACTCACTGTGAGACAGACTTGATACAGAACTCCATTTAACACATGGCCTCCAAAAGCACCCACTCTATCAGGGGTCCATGACAGTGTTTGTGTTCCCTGTATCAGTGCTAACTTGGATCCTATAGCTAACATTCTTTGTATCTGAGAATTCCACTTTTTTCTCAGTATAGAACTGCCCTGGCAAATGTCTACGAGTCCGTCCAGGAAAGGAGAGGGGGAAAACATTTACCTAAATGCTTGTGCTATATTGTAAGATCCTTCCTCAAAAGGACCTGGCCTCCCTTTCAAACAAAAGAATCTGAATCTATGAATTGACTTAATTCTGGAAACTGAGTAAGGTACCATATTTCTCTTTTTCAATGGCTAAAATTAGCCTTCCACTTATCAGTTCTCAATTCTTTTTTGTATTAGCAAGTTGAGTGACATTTTAATTAGCTATCTAACTATCTCATCTCTAAGAATAGCAGGTTCAGCTCAGCCATTGCTAGAGATACCTACGGGTCAGGGCACTGTGACTGCCACTCTCGTCTTGCTTTCCTTTGATAGTTAAGTGCCTTTTTTCCTTTAACAGTCAAGCACCACCATCTGACCTCTACCCTTCTGGAATGCCATCATCCCGTTGATATTATAAGATATAATTCCACGGTAATGTGGCCTACAGAGGAGGACCGCAATTGAGTTTCCCAAAGATGGGTCTCCTGTCACCAATGAATTACTTATTGTCTTAACAAAGGGAGTCTTCTCAGGATTCTCTGGATGACATAATCAGGTGGTAGATCTTTCCAGGCTTTTCCTGATCTTCTGCTCCATTCCTCAATGTTATGCCAAAGCAGTTCGGTAACTTCAGTTAACTCTGGTTCAAGGAGGCACAGAACAGACTATTTAGACAGCTGCAAGTGTCCTTCATATAACATTGAAACCCCAAATTTATAAGACCTCAATAAACTCTCAGCTATCCAGACTCATATTCTGCTCCCCATGGTCCAATTCCCTCAAGATTCACTTCCTCACATGCTCCCCTAGTTTCTGCTCAGATATATTAGTCAGCTCCAGGAATTCCCCCAGTGTATAAGCTACTTTCTCCTGGAGCAAAGACTGGGCTTCCCTGTTAGGGATGTTCTGATACCTCACCTGCGTTACTGGCCTGCAGAGGACGATTTCGATGAGAACGGAGCCACCTGCCTCAGGTAAGCTAATTGCATCGTCTCCAAGCAAGCGAAGTTTCCTCTCTTTAGCAAGGAAAATAAGAGTTTTAGGTTTTTCGGTTGATTTTGTTTGTTTGTTTGTTTGTTTTTTGCCAACCCAGACGTTTAAGAGGGTTTGGAAGATTCAAGAGTCTCCGTCTTGTTCACCTTTGATGTCTATCCAAGATCAGTCTTGATCTCTATCATAGAGCTCATCATCACACCTGTTTTTAATCAGGATCCTGACTTTGACCTAGGATACCAGCCAAAGCCCCACATTCAGTCTCCCTTGTAATTCTGCCCCCTTTACAATTTAATCCTAGTCCTAATTTTCAGCAGAGTATACCCCCACGCCTAACTGCAGGAGATAAAATTCTCCTTACATTGTGTCATGGAGGCCTTTTGCCTTGAGTTAATGGTTGGCTGGCCCATGCCTGCCTTATTCTTTTCTCAAGGCCTCCAAAGCGGTCCATACAAGTTCCACGGTCTCTGCAGTTAACATGGCCCCTCTACCACAAGTGCACAACCACAATTAGTTCTTTCCCTTCCACTGGCAACTCATTCCAATTCACCATGGATGAGTGTCAGTAACTGTGATGCTATTACACACCAGGCTTAATCACTGTCTACCTAGTGCCAGCGATGGGGTTCATATTGCCATCTGACTGGTGAGTGACCCAGCTCTAAAATCCCATGAGGGCCTGCTTTCTGGTGTCATTTCTGACACCAACTATCTTACTTCAGATTCCCTTGGAGATCTGATCTGCGGGGAGTTATTTGGGAAGTGGTCCTAATGAACAGGATGGAGGAACTAGAAGAGTGAGATCTCCTAAAAGGCATCTCAGAACTGTTTGCCAAGTACAGAAAGAGGAAGCATTTGCTCATTGGCTCCCATCCTCCATGGGTCAAGGATGACCCCATGGATATTAACTCCCCCAGACTTCCTGTTTTCCCATGCAAGAACATCCAGAGAGTCTGCGGCTGTACCCTGTCAGCATCAGAATAGCTCCAGGGCAGAACCAGGGGCTGAGATAAGGCACTATCAGAATAAAACTGCACGCAGCTAGTCTTAACCTGCAGAGAACTAGTTACCACAGCCCTGCCCAGAGTACAAGGTGAACCAAGAAGGATGTATGGTATGTACCAGAAGTGTTCAAAAACAATGATGTTTGATACACCAAAACAAATCGACTCAAACCAGAAATACTGGTGCGTGGAAGAATGCTGAATCCTGGAATTTAACATTTTTGCACCCCCAGAGAAGCAGTTCTGACATCTGATTAAATACAACCCATTGAACATGTGTATTTTACTTCTCTCCCTGCTAAAGTGTCACCAAATGACAATAAAAGAGTAGAAAAGTTCCCTAAAAACAAAGAAAATGAGAGAGAAAATGAAAGCAGGCAAAAAGAGATCAACACAAATGTTGGAAGCTAAAATACAAATGGATAAGTAGTAACTAATTTAGCAGAGTGAAAAAACTGAAAGCTAAACTTTCAAGAGGGAGCAAGGGAGTCCATAATGAGCTTCCCTGGTAGCCTTAGAAATTGAAGACACCAGGAAACGTGGAAGGCAAGCAGAGAGGTAGGGCAGAGACCAGGATCATCACATGAGGCTGTATAAGAAAGATTTAGAACACCTCACTCTTCTCCGCCGTTACTTCCCTCTGCCCTGCGCAGCTGAAAATCACTCTTTCCCTCCCCTGACAAAAGACTGTTGTTTACTTTCTGGAAAGGTTGAATCAGACAGATTCCAAAGGTAGAAACTGATTGAATACCAAATGTGCTTAGGCGTTCAGGATAAATTTTCATTGCTGTCAGCAAGTTTCTGGATGAATTACTGATAGGTCATATCAAAAGATTTGGAGACAGAAAGGAAAGACTTGGAGCATTTAGAAAAGGAAAGAAAATGTTATCTGTGAAGAAGACAGGGAAGTTAGACCCATAAGGACTGGCTCACAAAATTAAAACACATATTTTTAAAGGGAAAAAAAACCCCACAAAATTGTCAAGGTACCAAGTTTACATTAATCTGTTCATGACAGGAAAAATAATTTTCTCACATCATTATCTCATTTGCAAAGGTCATGACTTATCTTTAGACATCCACAGAGTAAGAATCAGAGATAAAATTGTTTTTGTTAGGGAGTCCAGGTTTACAAGAAATAGTCAAGGTTTTATTATTTGGGGGACCAGAACCAGATAGGCCCTGTTATTTTGGGATTGTCTCTGGTGGAAAAGTTCTTAGTGTTATTGGAACTAAGGTAAATATCTCATTAATTGTTTCAGTAGTGCAGTAGAAAACTTCACAAAAAACAACAACAAAAAAGTAAGGCAATGATTAACTTCAGGGAAAACATATATGCTAGCTTTTCTCTGTTCTCTCTCCATCTTGGCTTCAGGCAGTAAACTGCATGACCCAGGCCCCTTTGTCCTCTGGCTTCTAGATGGCTTCAGCCAGTGAGATGTCTCCCACTGCTATCAGTGTCTACAGCAAGCAATCAGAGGGCAGGAGAGGCTGAAATATTGATTCCACCCTTACCCCATCCTCACGTCCAGGCTGTAGCATTTTGGTGGCAGCTATGTTCCTTGGCCTATTGGCCACAGCTCCTGCCTGGTGACCTCTCCACCTCTGTAGCTCTCTATAGGTCCCATGCACGTATTGTGGTGAAGTGGGCAGTAAGATAGCTAAATCCTCATTTTCATAGTGGGAAGTCTATAGATAAGATCTAAAGCTGAAAAACCAATAGCAGTATATTATTTAAACCTATAGAAATGAATACCTGAAAATTGCTAGTTTATCTGTTTTCAAAGGTGCTTGAAAGTTTTTACTTCTTAGAAAAGAGAATTAGGAGATGCAGTGAGACGTAGCTCAGTAATAGTATTGTACTTTTAAAATTATGTACATGTATTTACTTTTTAAAAAAATTAAATTTCAGTTTTAAACGAAGACTTCCTAATCAGTCTACAAAAAATGGGGCGGTGGTCAATGCTGAATTCCCCTTTTTGAATTTTTTGGCCAATAGAAGAGGGGGAAATACCTAGCTATACTCTAGAGTTTATTGAGAATTAGAAACAGGGCGGCCCCACTTGCAAGGTCCCCCATTTCAGGATCGTTGCCCAAGGCCTTGGCAACTGTGCTTAGCCAGCTGAATGCTTTAACTCAGCGTTGAATTCCTGTTGCCTCCGAATGTTTGTTCATCTTTGAGAGACCCCAGTATATATGAAACTAAATCCACAAGGCAATCGTTCTCCTCAAACATTTGGACTTTGTTGCAAGAAGATATTAACCTACCACATTTGAACTTAATTTAGGGTGATCATCCCAAAATTTTGAGAAAGGTAAATATTAATTTAACTTGATCTGGGAAATTATTAAAGAAAATTTAGGCTGCAAACATTAAGCCACTGTAAGCTCTTTAAAGGCAGTGTGTCTTGAGCTGCTCTCTGGTTCTTCAGCCGAAAACTTGAACCTACAATGACGTCTTACCTTACCTTGAGGTTAAGTTCAAATGTTAGCAAATACAGAAAAAAGCACGCGTAGGCAAATTCCCCTTGACCATCTTGTAGGAAGGCTCCATGTTGGAGACCATTACACTCAGTAAATTCCACGGAGATGGTTTTTGCTCCAGTGTTGAAACAGATTGTTCTCTCTTTAGTTGAGCACCAGATGAAATTACTGCCATGCATTTAGGATTTTAAAAAAGTAAGTGTCTTCAGCAATAGACTCATGTTCAGTTTGGTGAAATCTTCCCTCTATGAGAAGCCCTTGAGTACTTGAGCAGAGTTAGAGAATGGCTTATTCACATGTCTCAGCTCACATTCAATCAGGGATCTATGCTTACTGAGCAGAATGGTGGGTGGACCCTCTCACACTAATCAAAGAATATTTCTCTCCTTTTTTTGCAGAGTATGTAATTTATACAATTAAATGCATATATGACACAAAATATGTATAATTTGGAATTAAATGAGGAGTAATCTAAATAGGTATGGTGAGAATACATTTCCACAGCACAGGAGTCCAGATGTGCAGGGATATAATTTTCTTTGTCTACGCCTGAAATTAAATTTAGCTCTCAAGAGCCCATCTCCTTGGATAGCAGAACACTTAGTTGTGCCAATTCTAGAGACTTGAGTCATTTCCACCTTAAAGTGTAGTCTCTTAAGATTCTCTTCCTTTCCCTTTTCTTCCTCCTCTTTTTCCCAGAATAATCTAAGTTCCGGGGGGGGGGGATTACATATCATTCTAGCATCAGAGGAAGCACATTGGTTCATGTATCATCTCTGTCCTCACTGGCCTTCCTGAGGTGTGGCTTGTTTCACCAAGTCTTGGGCAGTAGCCTCTGTTTCTTCTGTGATCGTGGCCAAAGTCAGGTTGGAGTAATCTGTCCTCTTTCCTACTTCGGTGTTCCAGGACAGGCTGGGGACATGGTGGTCTCATACCAGCTGTCAACGGCACTGCGGATCCTCTGCCACTTAGCCACGTCTCTCATCCCATCACTTTGCTGGACTGTTCCCCCATGACCTCTACTCTGAGTCCCCTTGTTCCACACCATGGTGACCCTCTGACAGACACATCCACCCTCAGCTATGAACTTCATTCAGGGTCCCACTAAGACATGCAAAATAATTTTCAGATCTGTTCCAGGCCCATGGACTGAGGGATATGGATAGGGAGAGGATAAGCAAACCAACTCTTTCACATCCTCTCCCACTAAACATACTTCACTTCCTTTTCTTCCCTATGGTGACCCACAGATTGGTCCAGGGCACACTTCCCAGAGCTCCAGATGGACTGAAGAATCCCTAGACTTGTCTGAGCTTTCCAACCAGAATTTTTATCTTTAGAAAGAGGGTGTGAAGTGCAAAGCCCCACACTAACATCCCAACTCTAATTTTCTTCTTCAAATGCTCTGAGCTCCTCCAGCTAGTCCAGAAAGGGGTCATATCTCCTCTCAGTCTGGCTGGAAACATCTGATATCATTATGTGTGCTTCCTTATGCCGTGTATAGATGGTATGCCTTCAATAAAAATAGGCTTCTCTCCCCACAAACTCTGGCTCTTGCAAACCAAAAGTTCTTTAGTTTTTAGACTGTATCATCTCTGCTATAGACTTTTTATTAAATTTGGAGAATTTACAGAGATTTCATCAGGTATTCTTTCTGCTCCTTTCTCTCTCTCTCCTCCCTTTCTGGAATTTCCATTATAAATATGTATACTTGATGATGTCCCATAGGGCTCTGAGGCTCTGATCATTTCTCTTCATTTTTTTTCTTTCTGTTTCTCATACTGGATAATCTCAATTGACGTATCTCCAGGTTTACTGATTCTTTCTTCTACCTGCTCAAATTTATTATTGAGGCCCTCTAGTGAATTTTTCATTTCAGTTATTATATTTTTAAAATCCAGAACTTCTGTTTGGTCCTTGATAATTCCTATCTCTTTACTGATATTTTCTACTTAGTGAAATGTCATTCTCCTACTTTCCTTTAGTTCTTTAGACTTGATTCTCAATAGTTTTTTGAACATGTTTAAAATAGCAGATTTAAAATCTTCCTCAAGTAATCTATTGATTTTTTTCCCCTATATGTGGGTAGTACTTTCTTTTTTCTTTGCAAGTTTAGAATTTTTGCTGAAAACTTGACATTTAAAATAATATAATGTAACAACACAGGAAGCCAAATGCTGCTGCCTGCTTAGGGTTTCTGTTGTTTGTTTAGTAATTTTTCTGAAGTAATTTTGAAAGCCTATATTATCTTCATGAGTGGCTGCTGAGGTCTCTCCTCAGTTACCTTAGTGGTCAGCTAGTGATTGGCTATGTGAAATCTGGAATACCTAGAATTAGTAAGTTTCCCAGTCTGCTGAACGGCTCTGTTTGTGATGGGACATACCTTCAATACTTAGCCAAGCTGATAATTTTGCCATAGCCTTCACTTTCCGTAGAGCCTCAAAGTCACTCAATGGTGACAGCTTAAGACTTTCTCAGGTCTTTCCTGAACATATACACAGGTCTTGGCATGCACAGAGCCCTGCATATGCACATGGCCTTCTAAGTTCCCAGGAATATGTCAGAGGTTTTCAAAGCCCCTGTAGACATCTTACTCCTCAGTGTTTCCTTTTAAGCTCTTGGGTTAGCCTATCATTTGCCCCAGCAGTTATTCATCACCTTAGGCAACCACAAAGTTAAACAATTGCCTCTAAACATTTTCAACAGACACCTCATTCCAGAGGAAAGGGCCCTTTGTAATGGCAGCAAGCAACTCCAAGTTAAAGTTAAATAAAGGTAGTCTTGAAATGAGTCTTCCAGAGAACCATCATACAGGTCAAATAATGACAGTTCCCTGGGAATGAGGCTTTGAGGAGCTGCATCTTCATTCTGCCCTCTCCAGTGCCTACCACACTGCTGGTTTTCATCTTGATTGTGGGTCCCTGGTTTTTAGGCTAACATGGAGCTGGAGAGTGGGGCATGAGAATAGGGCAGGCAAGTTAAAATGCCACAAAGCTCACTATTCTTATTGAGAGTCAGCTGTTTTCTTTAATAAATGACCCCTGGAATGCTGCAAGCCTTTGATTAATGTCCAGTGTTCCAAAAAAGGTCGATTCTGTCTTTTGCTTGTTTTTCTTGCTGCTTTCATGTAATTTCTGGGGGTCCTTGTGCTGCCATTTTTGCTGATGTCACTCTATTACATATTTTTTAAGCATTTTAAAGTGCAAAGCTAAGCAATGACTATTTGATTTCCAGCTGTGCCTGCTTTCTCACTGAATGATGATGATGATGATGATAATGATAATGATAATAATATAACATTTATTGAGAACCATGTACCAAGCATCATTCTAGTAATTTACATCTATTATCTCAGTTAATCTTCAAAATAATCTTATTAGACAGGTACTATTATTATCCCAGTTTACAGACAAAGAAATTGTAGTGTACAGAGTTTAAGTAACTTGCCTAAAATCAATAAGAACTAAGTGGTGGAAACCAGATTTGAACCCAAGCTGTCAGGCTCTAGAATCAAGGGCTATGAGGTACTGTGGAACTAGGAATTACCAGAATGAAAAATACCTCAGTATTTTAAAAAATATTAACCCATGACATAAGCTTTTCTTTTATTGAACTCTAGGTTGCTCTAGGTATAAGAAGCATTCATACCAGATATTTCTAGATTAACAAAATGTCAAGTAACTTTGATATTTTTGATAAAGGCAAGTTATTAAATATACAACAAAAGATTTTTAATTTTCAGGTTCATTATAATTTTCATAGAAACTATTTAACAAATCAAAAACAATATCCAGACATAATTTTTTGCCTTTTGTTTAAGAAAATATCACCATACATTTGAGACCCCGTGCTGAAGTATTTTTGAGGCATTGGGTTAGCCTGTTCAATTTCAAGTCAACAAAAATTTCAGAGTGTTTACTTTGTGCCAGTCACTGGGGATGTAATGGTGAACACAGCCGATTCTGCCATCATGAGGCTCACAGTATAATGAGAAAAGTCATGAAGAAATGACAGGTGTGATTAGTATTATGAAAGAGGAAATGCAGATGAGAGACTAGAAATCATATGATGAGAGACTAGAAAAGGCACCTTTGAGGATGTGACATTTAAAATGAGACCGAAAGGACAGGTGGGGAGATGGGAAGTCTAGACAGAGGAAACAGATACATGAAGGTAGAGGTTCAGAAAGAATGTGATTTATTCAAACACTGAGAACAAGTTACAGTGGCCAGAAAACAGAAACTATGGGGAGAGACAGTCATGGAGATAAAAGGATGTGGCTGAAGGATCTTATTTGTTCAAAAGTATTTGTTCAGATGAGCTAAAAGTCCCCAAAGAACAACACGCTGTATTTATACATAAATATTCTTTTAGCACATCATTAAGATGCTGCCCAATGGCAGCATATGTGGTAGGATTCTTCTGCATTCTGGTTGATGGTTTTTAATTGAAGAATTGCCTACATTTTACAATAAAGCTAAAATCTATCTGAAGGTGGTACGGGGAGAGAAGGAAAGAAGGTTCATGAGCAAACTGATAAAAGCAAAACAAAATATACAACTTGAAAGAGACTGAGAACAAATCATGCCTGGAGGCAACAATACCACTGATGTTATTCCAAGGTTCTCTCTAATCAGACTGTCTCCTCTGCTCAGGTATTTTCTAATGCATCACCCACTATCTCCATGACAACCCTTTGAAGTATTACATTTCCCTCTTTACTATGAGGAGATCAAGGTTCAGAAATATAAATGGCTTCATTCAGGTAGCAAGTATTTCCTGAGTGTCTCCTATAGACTGGCTTATCAGTGAACCCAAGCTAGCGGAGCTTATATTCCAGCAGGAATTTGTTCAACTTCACACAGCTGATAAACCTAAACTAAGACTTCTTTAGCTGGAAAGACTGCACTCTCTTATTGCACCATATTGAACAGGAAAGAGAGATTTCTTTCTTAAAAGTGATACAGAATGCCCCTGAATGGTTCACTAACAATTAATTGTCTTTTAATGTCAGTTTAACTAAGCTCTCCATTATCTGCTGGTTATTACAACAGATACCTTGATTTCTAGCTGTAGAAAACGATACCTAATGGGAGGTTGATCGACCCCCTTCATCAAGTAGTTAGAACCATTCACACCTCTGAAGACTGAGAAGCATGAACATATCCCCACTGGGACTAGATGCTGCTTGCTTCCCCTTGGCTTCCTCGCCCGTTCTCCTTCTTCAATCTCTCTTATCTCCTTTTCTATTTTTTTCTATCTATTCTCTATTTTTTTCTTTTTTTGTTTTGTTTTTCCTTATTTTTCTCTTATCTCTTTTTCTATTTGGAGGTCTCAGAAAAGAGACCTCGAAACCCAGGCCCCGTCAGTCTTGCAGGGACATTTATGATCCCCCAGGGCCCTGTCCCTCATTCTGATGTGTCCACTTTGGTGTCCTAGTTCCAGACTCTTGACTCCAGTCTCAAAAGGACGAGGCAAAGATATTTATCTTTCCTAGTTTTTTCGAAACCCTCTCACTTCCTCTCTGCTGCCATCCCGAAACTCTGAATGAAGGAAGTGTGAAATGTCATCACACGTTGCGTGTCCAGAGAGACCCCACAGCACTGCTCCTCTAGCACTCTCTCTTTTGAAGACCTGATTCTTTAAGAGATTAGAGGAGGAAGACATCAGAAGGGAAAAGAGACGGTAGGGTTGCCCTCGGCTCCTCCTTTGGAAACATTTTCCAGGACTGTAGGTGGGTAGGGGAGAGAGAACTGGAAAGAAAAAAAAAAAGGTATTTTTTGTTATTGTTGCTTTGTCCTTTTCCAACATTCTCAAAAATACAGCCTCATCACAACACACTTATAACCATGACTTCACCCACAAGACGTCTCTATCCAGACTCGACAAGTCGAAATTCTTTATAGATCTCTCTTTTATACTTTCACTTTTAGACCCTTTGAAATCTAAGACCATCTATATATTTGTATTATTAAGTTATTATTAGGTACATTTTCAAATAAATACCAGCAAGCTACTTAGCTAGGTAGAAAGAGTATTTTTCTAAGGAGAGGCTCTTCTCAAAACACCGGCAGATTCATGAAGCATCAGGCAATCCTGGAAGGGTACAGCCCCTGTCTGCCCTGTGCTGTGTGTATTGTTTTAATATCAGCTCACGTAACATCCTCACTGTCCTTTTGTGACCCTCTCACCAAGGAGACTCTCATCTAGTGAAATTCATCCAGACTGCAGTCTTATACAAGCAAATATAACTGGAGCAGCCCAGAGATTAATGACTGAAACTAAGAGCACATTAGTAGAGCACACAACTCTCCAGATTTACCTAATGCACCAATTTTCTAGGATCATCAAGAGAAAACACATTAGGGGAGGAGGATATATAGCTCAGTGGTAGAGTGCGTGCTTAGCACGGACAAGGTCAGTAGCTCCAGTGGTGCAATCAGTTAGCACATGGTACTTATAACACAAGGTCCTGGGTTCAATCCCTGATACCTCCACTAAAAATAATAATCAAGTAAACCTAATTACCTCTCCCCACAAAAGAAAAATAAATAAGTGAAACCTGGAAAAAAAAAAAGAATCTTACAAGTTCTGGTTTAAAAAAAAAAGAGAAGACACAGGGTTTGTTTTCTTTCTTGGTAGATGCTGGAAAGAATACGAGCATCTTCACTGAAACCTTGGCATCAGACAGAGTTTACCGTACAGGGTCCCCACACACCATGTAATTTTGAAGAGTTGTTTCACTTTCAGAGATTATGGTATATCATGAAGCTCTGTGGATTCTACCTTGAAAATACTGGGTACCTCTCGTATACTGTTAACTCTTCATTGTCCCTGTCGCTTCTCTTTCTGGATGTGGTCGAGTCGTGCCTGATTTCTGCAGTAGCCTCTGGATTGTTTTTCCCGCTTTCACCTCACCAATCCATCCGCCACACAGCAGAGCTAGAACGTCCATTGATTATGTCATTCCCCTGTTTAACTATCGCTAATGGCTTTCCCTTGAGTAGAAGACAAAATTTGAGATCTCCAACTTGGGCTCTGAAGCCCCTGCAGACTTCTCTATCCCCTACTTTGCTCTCTGAATGCCAATAGTATTCTTCTGACCTTGATCTCTCTTAAAACTACAAGTTCTTTCCAACCTCCAAGATTTTGCACGTAGTATCCTCTTGGCCTGGAATGCTCTTTCCCCATGCTTCACTTGATTAACTCTTGCTCTTACATCAGATCTCAGCTTAAATTTCACTTCCTCAGAGAGGCCTCTCCACTCATCCTGATCTGCATCAGACCCTTCTATCACCTCTCTCACAGCACTCGCTTTCCAAATGTGCCCATCAGCTTGTGCACTTATTTGTCCTACCTCTGTCTCCTTCACTATAAAAAATCTCTGTGCATACGGGGACATCGATGCCTTGGGCCCCACTGCTCCCCGTGCCCAGAGTGGGACCTAGTACAATGTTATGTGCTCAACAGATAATTAGTCAATGAATGAACAGATGAATATTTATGGAAGGAAGGGAAGCAAAAATCCCCAAAACATCCCTCAGCTTCCATGCAGAAGCTCTCCCGCAGACAACATGACACTTCCAGACAACCCAATGTATCTCTTTCCTGACACATCTCACTCCACAGTAACAGACTTTTGGGGAGAATATGGCATCCTACCCGTACCTCTGCTACTCCCAATGAATCAGTGCTACAGATGCCCTTGACCGATTCTGCTGCCATCAGTCCTGCTCCCTCCTGACACTCCTACCCCTGACAACTCACTCTGAGGTCAGAGGGATGTCAGATCTTTTTAAAGTCCCAGCCCTTTAATACGATCACCTATGACCCTCATTTGTCTTCTCTTTCCAGATCCTGTGCTTATAAGCCACCCAGGTTTACTCTCACTTCTTGCAGTTATTTCAAACAAGCCCCAGCCCACCAGCCCTATTTATCAAACATTCTTGGGTCCAAGTTCTGCCCTGACACTTACTTTCTTCTTTTTTTTAAGGTGGAAGTACAGTCAGTTACAATGTGTCCATTTCTGGTGTACAGCACAATGTCCCAGTCACGCATACACATACCTATATTTGTTTTCATATTCTGTTTCATTAAAGGTTACTGCAAGATATTGAATATAGTTCCCTGTGCTATACAAAAGGAACTTAGTTTTTTAAATCTATTTTTATATATAGTGGCTAACATTTGCAAATCTCAAACACCCAAATTTATCCCTTCCCACCCCCCTTTCCCCCAGTTACCATAAGATTGTTTACTATGTGCTCTGACACTTACTCTTGACTCTCCACTCCATCTAGTGTCCACCTAACTTCCGACACTCAGCTTGGTCTCCCAGTTCAGGCCCCACTCTCAGCAGTTGGTTTCAGGGACTGAGGAAGCAGCCCAATTTGGCTTTCTTCCTGCCTAAGGGCAAAGCTTGTGTGCATCCTTTGCATCTCTTTCTTTGCTGTTTGGAGAAACTTTCAACCTGGCAAACATTCAACCTGACATCTGGCCAGCACTCAGGCCGAGCTTGGGCAAGTCTCCCCAAAAGACAGGAGGTCAGAGAGCTATGGCCCTTGCCCAACCCAGAGGCCCCAGTTCCACAAACATTTGTTCCACAAACATTCCACTTGACCTCTCATTCCTTCCTTCGTGTCCTCAGTCCTGAACACTCTGCCCAACCCACCCCTACCCAACCACCCACTAAATCCATTAACCAATTCTAATTCCTCTGTCAAGTTCATCTCCAGACCTTCTAAGAGCTCATTGGCATCCTGCCTACCCTCTCACCACAACTTGTTCACATTCAATACATGAGATTCTCGACAAAAAGGTAAAAAAAGGATAGACTCTTACTTAAATTCCATCTTTGTCACTTACTAGCTCAGGGCATTGAGTAAATAACTTAACTATCTTAAAATCTCATTTCTTTTAAATCTATGAGGTGGTAATAATATTCACTTAGAACATTTTGGCTAGAACAGAGGTGCCACGTCATAAACATTCAATAAATGTGCAAGATGGGACACTATGGTCAAAGCAAAAAAAAAAAAAAAAAGAAACCCTGTTTTTGCCCGTGTGATACTTCCAGATGCTGAAAGAAATTTTGAAAGCAGTGCAGGGAGGGAGAGATGTATAGAGAGGAAAGCTTGTGCTTGGGGGCTTAAAATATAGATAAGAAGGTAAGAATGAAAAGCTCTCCAAGAAGGCCAACAGGACAAAAGCCTGACTGCATCATGGCCATGGGACCATGGGAGGCAGAGCTGAAGAGAGAGAAGGAAGTATGTTGAGGAAAAATAGAAAGTAAGCTTGAAGAGATGGAGAAGGTCTGGCTCAGAAAAGATAAGACCAAACTGAGACCCAGGTTTCCCCTGACTCCATGCCTCCTCTCCATGGCAGTGGCTTTTCTCTTCTCTGTAGGATGAGTCACCTCTGAGCATCTGTTTATTTGTAACTCAGTTAACCCAGCCCAGGGAGTGACGTGGTGCACACCTCACCCAAGTAACAAATGAATGTTTGTAAAATTCAAACGCCACCTAAAATAATTGTTATGAGGATGTTGCTAGAGATCCCGCAAGTGCCTTGGCCTAACCCTGGATGTGACGCCAGAGGCCAGGACCTCCCACTCGGCTCCTTGACCTTGCGTAGCTCTGTATGCGCCTTAAATGTTTGCTGACATCAATGGTTGTGAAACAGCTCCAGCGAATTCACATTTGCCAAAGTTCTTGACATCTTGGCTCGCACAGAAAATGCTGGGTTTAAAAAGAAAAGTAGATTCAAGGTAAACTTCTCTTTGTGCTGTTTCTCCACTTCTTTGCACCTCAGTATCTCTGGTTAGGTTATAATAATAACACGCTACTATATATAAAATAGATAAACAACAAGGACCTACTGTATAGCGCAGGGAACTATATTCAATTTCTAGTAATAGCCTATAATAGAAAAGAATCTGAAAAAGAATATTATATATATGTGTGTGTGTATAACTGAGTCACTTTGCTGTACACCTGAAACTAATATATTGCAAATCAACTATACTTCAATTTTTAAAAATTAAAATAATAATAATACCTATATTAGCTCCAGATAAATAAAGCAGCACTAATACTCATCTGGATCAGGTACTACGTGCAGGTACCATGGCACGTATTCCTCGCAACAGTCCTAAGACATCCGTACTATTGTCATCCTCATTTTACTGATGGGGAAACTGAGGCCCAGAGGTGTGTCAGGCAACTTGCCCAAAGTCGCACACTCAGAAGTGGAGGAGTTAGAATTCGAGCAAGTCATCTGCCTCCATCCAGTGCCCATGCTCTTAACCCCCCGCCACACTGCCGGCGAATGAACGTCAGCAGCCTGATTTTACCGAGAGAGAAACTGGGTTGTGAAGCAGCGAAGAGAACGGTCTCAGCTCCCCGGACACCTGGTCAGTGGCCAAGTCACAGCACTGCCACCCTGGCTCTTTCGCGGCCCAGTTTCTGTATCAGCCAAACTGCATAAATACCTTCCCTCTCTCCTCATTATTCTTCCGCTTTTAATGGTTCCCAGCGCAATGGGACTTGAGCTCGAAGAAACAAAAATCCATTTCAAAAGCAAAGCTGCCCTCTGCTAATATCTTATTTTCCTAAAACTCAGGATTCCTAATGTAAATAGAAATCAGCCCACCCCAGCCTTCTTGCACACTGTAGAGTGGACTTCGCGTGGTCCAAAGTCCAGGGAAATGGACAAGTCTTCCCTCTTGTGTAGGAGGCGAGGGAACGTGGACATCGCCAGGTGAGGCCGCAGGCCTCTGGGGTTTTTTAAGAGCTGAGATTACACATGTAAAGATGTGGGAATTATTACTTTTAAACACTTGAAGCTTCATAAATCCTTCTTAAATCCCAAGGAGGTCCCTTAAACTGCCTCATCCTTCCTCCTTAACCAAGAAGGAGAAAAGAGAGTTTGGGGAGCAAAACTAAGCTCTCCATGTGGGAGCTGCTTCGAGAGCTGATAGCATTCTCCCTGGTTCTTGAATACACATTAGAAATGTGCATGAATTTTAACCATTACAACCCTATAGAATTGTATCTGACTTCCGATTTAAGGGCTTGTTGGTACCTTCGATTTTTGACACCGTTAGTTATGACCGTTTTAGAAAAGAAAAATCAGGTTGGGCTTCATTCTCCTCCAGGAACATCAGCAGCCAGTGTCGACAAGACCTTCCTGAGGATGGTCTCAGCGCTAATAGGTAACGATCCCCAAAGAGGCCCTGGGGAAGGTCTCTGTGCATCGGAGCGACGCTCAGTAATCGCACGCGGCAAGACAAGGGACAGCAGGCAGCCGGTTCTGAGCTCTAGAGCCAGCCAGGACTGAAGTAATAATAGACATTTCATGTGGCCTGTTCTGTCTGTCGAAAATAGTCCAAAAGTTTTCCAACAGCGGCCAGCCAGAAGCCCTACTCAGAGCCAAAGCCAGCAACTGGAAAAAGAGTTGCCAAACCCTGATATCCCACTCTGCGTCGTATTATTTTGTGTTTTTTATTTTCCCTTCGGCATTTTGAACTGAGATGTCAGCTCTTGTTGATCCCGAAGCGCAAACTGCCCTGCCGCTGCCTGTTCAAAGGTAAAGCCACTGGAGGCAGTGGCCACCTGCACGGGGTGGGGGCTGTGTGTGGAAAGAAGTTCTTTCCACATGTGCATAAATGAGGCCTTTCAGGGGTGTGAGATGATCCTTTTCAGTGTAGTTTTCAGTTCACATACAGTTCTGGCTTAACTTCCCTAGGCTGAGGATACATGGATGATACTCAATTTTCCCACCTGCTTGCTGCTGCAGAGGGGCGGGCTTAATTTGGGCTAATGCCCCTTTTAGCAGGGAACAGCTCCGTGGAAATTAATGAAGTGGAACGCCATGTCTTTAGGGAGACTATTGTTCTATGAGAAACTGGCTAATGGGGAGCCTTTCCTTTTAAAAACTGAGCTACATCTCTCACAAATACTCTGGAACTGAAGCTCAGCTTCCCTCAGACAAGTTTGATGATAAAAAGAGGAGGAGCCTCTGTTCAGACAAATAAATCATGTGTGAACAGTAGAAATATAAACATGAATTTGCTCACAAATAGTTCACATTTTTTGACCTTCTCATCATTTGGTTTTTCCTTAGGTTTTTAATTCGAGTACTGAGAGTGTGAGGCACATAGGAGGTACACAAAAAAATACTGAAATATTGGGGAAGGTATAGCTCAGTGGTAGAGTGCCTGCTTAGCATGCACAAGGTCCTGGGTTCAATCCTAGAGTCTCCATTATAAATATATAAATAAATAAATAAATAACCAACCAACCAACCAACAAACCTAATTTCCTCCCCCTTAAAAATAAAAATGAACAAAAAAATTAGCTTTAAAAAAAATTGAAGTCAATGACTTCATCTGTGCTAAACCATGTGTGTTATTATGTATATAAATAATGATTGCATGGGTTGAACTAGTAAGACAAACAGAGAAACAGCCCCAAATTACTAGCACCATAGGCATAGCTCATTCCTGAAGGGAAAGATCAGCCCTAATTGGAAGAGGTCTCCGGGCTCATGGTCTCATTTTTCTTAGCTCATCTCATGTATGCAATGTTTGACCGCCCTGTACATTAATCAGCGTTTAGGCCATCCCTATGAGCCAAGTAGGGGAGGGGTATCATTAGGTCTGTATGGCGGATGGAGCAGACCAAACATGGAAATTAAATGGCTCACCTAAAGTCATTCAGAAGCCAGGGGAGGAACTGAGATCGCAACCCACAAGCTGTGTTCTGTGCAGCCAACCCCCAGCCCATACTGCGCATCCAGCCGAGACCCCGGATTGTCTCAGAGAAGCTGGTTCTCCCTGGTCACTAGCTCAGGGTGCCAGGCAAAAGGGAGAAGTCACTGAGCCAAGGACCTATCCCCTCAGAAAAAAACAGATACATCTTTAAGCTTCCAAGTCGATTTTTGAAGTGCCCTTCTCAGTCAGATAAACACTAAGCAAATTGAGAAGGAACTTTATCTTCAAGAAAAATAAGGGATTAAAAGGGCAATTGCAATGGGCTTTTTCCAGATTAAAAGGATCTGAAACATTTCTGTACAATGAGCTTGGAATGAAGTTCAAATTCAGTTCATAAGCTTATCTCCCAATTTCATTTTTTAAAGTACCTCAAACACAAACTCCCACTCAACTTGATCAAAAGCCTCTTCTGCTTCAAGAGACAGAGCAACAATCAGCCCTCTTGTTGGTTTAGCCAAGTCAGTGTTCTTAATCAGCATAAAAAACATCAGGAGCCAAAGGGTGGTTTTTTAATAAAAAGTGGTTTGATGCTACTCCAGGCTGGTGGCGGCCTTCTCAGCCCAGAAAAATATGAGTTGACTCCTCAAATACGCAAACAGACCCAAGAACAGGGCCCATGCCAGCAAGCGGTATTTCTCAGGCCTCAAGTCTTCTATTGTGTCCTTCTTTCTACCTCTTTCCCACTCCCCCCACCCCCATCCCACTGCAGCAACCCACATTTCCCACCCTTAGTGGGATCAGAGTTTCAGTGTCCTGTCTCCTTCCTAAGACTGTGCTTTTGGACTTTAATTCTTCCTCCTTGCAACAATTTCCTCCTAAAACTATTAGATGGGGCAGAGCCCAGCAACTAAGAGGTGATCAGAGCTGGCTGTGGGAGCGCCAGCAGGTGAGAAGGGTGTCCACACCGGGGGGAGGGGGGGAGCAGGCTGGCTTGGAGTGGCAGAGTCCACATGGAGTGAGGAGGGCGTCCCTGAGGAAAGGGCAGCCAAGGGTAACAGATCAGAGTCCAGGCCGAGCAGGGGGACATCCCTCCGTGGGTAAGAGGCAGGAAGTGGAATAAGAGGCTGGCTACATAGAGGCGATAAATCAAATAAGTAACTTATTAAGGACAAAGGGAGCTAGATTTCTCACTGGTGAAGAAAGCTGCAAATATTGAAACAGAGAAATCTGGAATTAACCCTGTAGTTATTAGATCAGAATCAGAGGTGAACTTACGGTTTCAAATATATTTATATAGATATAGAAATAAATCTATATATACCCACATACGTACTGTGGGAGCTAAAATAACAGGCTCCCCAAATGTCTACATTTTAATGCCCCAAACCTGTGAATGTGTTACCTTATGAGGCAAAAGGGGCTTTGCAGATGTGCTGAAGTATCCTGAGAGGGAGGAGTATCCTGGACTATCTGGGTGGATCCAGTATAATCACAATGGTCCTTGTGATTATATTGGAAGCCAGGAGGTCAGTGTTGTGATCTCCAAAGCAGAGGTCAGAGAGGAAGAGAGAGTGATTGGAAGATGCTGTGGCTCCTCACCAAGTGACATTTGTGAAGAGGCCATGAGCTAAGGGATGCAGGCAGCTTGTAGAAGCCAGAAAGGCCAGGAAATGAATACTCTCCTGGAGCCCCCAGAAGGAATACAGCCCTGCTGACACCTTGATTTTAGGACTTCTGGCCTCCAGAACCGTAAGATAATGAATTTGTGTTGTGTTAAGCCACTGTGTTTGTGGTAGTCTGTTACAGCAGCAACAAGGAAATGGTCTACCTACATATTGGTTAGTTCTGTCCAGTGAGAGATCTTGGGAACAGCGTACCCCCATAGCAAGGAGCATACCTAGCTTCTAAACACCATTCTCCATTAAAAGGAACAAAGGCTCCTTGGAGAAACAGCTGATGCAGGGCTGGAGCCTGGAAAGTACAAGGTAAGTTTGGAATATATCTTGTATCAGAAAGAAGAAAGTGCTCAAAGAATGGTGGGGCTTTGTCTAAAGGACACAGGAGTTGGCTTGAAGGGACTGCCACTGGAAAAATCTGGGACAATCTGAGCATCAGAATAAATAATAATGGTAAGAGATGACAAACCATTGACTCCAATGGAAACACAAACCTTAAGGACATAAATTAAGAAATGAATGAACTTAAAGTTTGATTAGGACTGGGACATTTACATTATTTCAAAATACCTCCCCACAAAATAGTGAATAATTACAAAAGGGGAAAGAGTAGCTATACATAAAAGCAGCTTGGCAGGTGACACCTCAATCAGATTATCAGAGTGAATATTATCACCAGTGCAACAAATCAAAATCACACACCACCCAATAGGATGCAGAGAGAACACGTCATCACCTCTGTGATATTCCTGCCGAAGATGCACAATCTGAATCTAATCACAAGGAAACAAAACCAGACTGAGGACGTTCTACAAAACAACCGGTCCACAGCCCTCAAAAATTTTAAGATCACAAAAGTCAAGTAGAGATGGAGAGATTCTTCCAGATTGGAGAATTTGGGGTTTGGGTGTTTTGGTTTTGGGTTGTTTTTTTTTAAGTATAGTTGGTTTACAATGTTGTATCAACTTCTGGTGCACAGCAAAGCGACTCAGTCATACATATATATATATATACACCCATATTCTTTTCCATATTCTCTTTCATTATAGACATTATAAGATATTGAATATAGTTCCCTGTGCTATACAGTAGGACCTTGTTGTTTATCTATTTTATGCATAGTAGTTTGTATCTGCAAATCCCAAACTCCCAATTTATCCCTCCACCCCTCTCTTTCCCCCTGGTAACCATAAGTTTGTTTTCTATGTCTGTGCATCTGTCTCTGCTTTGTAAATAAGTTCATTTGTGTCTCTTTTTTAGATTCCACATTTCAAGTGATATCATGTGGTATTTTTCTTTCTCTTCTTGGCTTACTTCACTTAGAATTACGATCTCCAGTTCCATCCGTGTTGCTGCAGATGGTATTATTTTATTCTCTTTTATGGCTGAGTAGGATTTCATTGTGTATATGTATATATATGTGTGTATGTCCCAGACTGGAAAAGACTAAAGAGACATGACAACTAAAGGCAACATGTGATTTAAAACTGAATCGTTTTTGCTATATAGGAATTTGGTGAAACTTGAATAGGATCTGAGTGTTAGATCATAGAAACATGTCAGGGTTAATTTCCTAATTTTGATAGATGTGTCTTGGTTATGTAGGAGAATAAAATATTAGGGGTCATGGGACATCACTTTGGCAAATTCCTCTCTTATGGCTCTGGGACAAAATTCTTTGTCCTGTACTTATAACTTATCTCTAAACTGGAGATCATTTCAAAACATTTTAAACAAATAGCCTTTGGTCTTAAATTCTTCTCTTATACTGTATGAGGTCCTCTCCCTCCAACCATCACTTCTGTTCTCCTGGTGAAATGAACTTTTTTTTTTGATGTCCCAGAAGTCAGAGCAACTCCAGACAGCACAGCTTGGAGGATGTCTTGCGTCTGGGGCATGGAGCCTGGCAGGAATTGTGGCAGTCCTGATTGAATCCTGGGTGGTGCGAGATGGTGAGCAGAGGTGTGGAAAGATGATTTTGAAAAGCAGTCAGAATGTACTTGCTTCACTCTTTGTTTATTTCCTAACATCTGATTAAAATACCCAAGTTCACTATGGAGTGTCAGACAGAAGAAAAGCTGGGTTAGCGTGTCATCTGTTAGCGTTTTTGTTTTACCATCAATTTAATCTCTCCAGGGCTCTCTGATAGAAAAAAAGCAAACCAATCTTTCCGAGCGACTCAGCCTAAAGGGCCAAGGCTCTTAGAATGTCACTGTTTTCTAAATCCCAGCTCTTCTTTTCTTTGGCTTTGCTGGCAGATTAATCCCATTTCACTCAAGCCTTATGTGCCTAAATGATATTTCAGGCTTTAGAGAAATCTGGCAGAGGGCAAAATACAGCTTAAAGTAGAAATTAAGCTTGTCTATGTCTAAGGAGTCCAAAAATCTTATGCCACCCATTAAAAAAATATATATTTGCCTTACCTTTCAAAAAAGAGCTATAAAAGATAATCTGGGACAACCAGGGGAAAATAAATGTTAGTTCAGTATTAGAAATTAGGGAATTATTGTTTATTCCGTTAGATGTGATACTGGTGTTTGGGTAGATAGCAAAATGTCCTTATTAGGGGGGCATATGTGTATGTGTGCTGAGTATTTCTGTATTGTGGTGCTGGCAATTTTCTTTAAAATGATTCCAAAATATGCATATATGCACACACAGACATAAAAACCTATATGTGAATCACATATGGTGAAGGAAAAATGTTAATGATGGTTGAATCTAGGCGGTAGTCAGATGAATGTTCATGGTATTAATTTTGTGGGATTCTCCTTCTGTTTATCTTCCATATTCTAACACCCATCTTCTTTACCTGACTCACAAGCCTGCCTTCAAAAAGTCTATTGGGGAATTGTGGATGCAGCCCATGCTACACACACTGTAGGATGAATTTAGCTGCTCTGTGGCTACACCACGTTATTTGGGGGGCCTCAAAATCATTATCCACCTGTTTCAAGTTCCAGACTTAACACTTAAGTATCCACAGAGCTATTCTCTTTGCCATCAGGACATATGATATAAATGCTCTCATTCCCAGAGGAAAGTGGGATGTTAGATGAGTTTGTTTCCTCACTGCCACCACTTAAAAAAAAAAAAAAAGCTGATTATTTCCTGGGGACATAGATTGTGCCTCCCAGTGGGCCTCAACCCTTTCCCATTGCCTTTGCTCTGCCCCTCCCTGCAATGTCCAGACTGATAAACACACACACACAATCACACACAAAGATTTCACTTGCCCGGTTGTCACTTTCAGACTCCAGTTGCTTGGTTCTCTGGGTATTTTGTTCATGTCTTGGCAACAGTACTTACCACTTTGGTAAATTATAAATTTTTTCATCTGTCTTTCCCATCAGCTCTGATCTCTTCTAAAGGAGAAACCATGTATTTTTTCTCTGGTCCAGTGACTGACACACAGTAAGTACCTAATAAAAACTTGCGAGTGAATGAGTGCGTGAATAAATGCCTTTGAGTTGGGGTCTAGGTCCATGACTTGCCAAAGCTGTGGGAGCCACCAGTAGCATTTCTAATACCACCCTTGAGATCCTCATGTTTAATCTTCGGATCCTGATACTTGATGCCATGCAGAGGCATTAAACAGCAGCCACTGCACGGGAGATTAAAACCAAGGAACATTAGAGGTATTCAAAGCTTAAGGCTTTTCTCTCTAACAAGTTTCACTTTATTTTTTCACAGCTTGAAAATCAGAGCTCTAATAGCCATGGAGAACATCCAGCAAACACTCCACGGAATAATAAAAGTCATGAAGTATTCACAGGGAACATACGGATGCTCCAGACAGTTGGGGGTGGTGGCCAGGCAAAAGCCCTGAACTCAGGAAAATCGATCTGGGGAGGGAAATATTTTTTAAATCAGATGTCAGCTAACATTTACACTGGATTCTATTCTAAGGAGTTCAGGAGTATTATCATATTTAAACCTCACAGCAGGCCCTATAACGTGGGGTCCATTATCAGTCCCACTTTATAGATGAGGAATGGGGCAGTGAGTCACTTAACCTAAGAGTCACTCTGAGCCAAGACCGTCTTGCACCAGACTTGCTCCAAGACTTGCCTATGCTCTACATCACGCTGGACATCATGGAAACTTGCCCCATACAGACGTGCAAGACTCACTAGATATTAGCTACATCTTATGAGCCATCTAGTCAGCCCACTCAAGGTCTAGAGAAGGAAATGGAGACCACAGCGGGGAATGGCTTGTCCTAGTTTACAGACTGTTCCCAGCAGGGCTGGGCTAAAACTGAGGGCCCCGGCACTCGCTCAGCACACCTTCTGGCCTGATGCCACCCTCCGCTCGCCTCTCCTTTCTCTTCCTAGTGCAGCATCTGTGCTTATCGTGTGAATTCTCCTAGTTGGTTTGGGGGTAGTTGGAGAAATTGGTGTTTCTTTGCAAATAAATTTCAGAGTGCTCATCCCACCAGGCCATTATGTTAAATATGCTCAGGCTAAGTTAAGAATGCACCAGTCATATCATTGTGAAAGATAAAAACAAAAAACAAAAAACAAAAAATAAAAAACAAAAAACAAAAAAAGGAAGAGATGTTTAAGGCTGTTTCCTCATCAGCAAGGTTCAGTTTTCTCACTATTTGAAACAAAATGGGAGTCTCTGTTAGAAATGTATGTTATTAAATATCAATTTTCTAGCAACAGAACCATTGGACACTCTTGTCTAAGTGAAACGAAGTCCACTTTGTGCTTCTCCGTGGGTGCGGAGCTTTAATTAAAGGCACGTGATTAAACTTTTTCAGTTGACTGAGAAAAGAAACCACAGGGGAGAGTCTGTATTAACTGAAATGATTTTCCTTTTAAACTCGATCTTCCTGCATTTAATTTTAAATTCATTTACCATTTCATTCGTCGTCACCAAGATTTCAGGTTTTTCCGGATTTCACATTAAATTTGAAATTAAATATAACGTTAGTGTGAATTCCAGATTTGTCAAAACTCGAACACTGGATAACTAACCAGCAATTTGCAGTTTTATTCTCTTACCTCCGCCCTTTCAGGCAACAGTCAGGCAAGGTCCCGACATGTTTCAGAAATCGATTTAACAAAGAAAACAGTCATTTATGCTGTCAACTCCTGTGTAAGACAAACACCTCTGTCTTCTATCCTCACTTAGAAGGGTGGAGGTGTCTTTCTCTCCCAAGAGGCCTCCTGCCACACTCCCCTGGGGAGAACAGGTTTCCCAGGATGCACCTCTTTCAAGCATCTTTAAAAGCCTAGTTCTTTCTTTCAAGTTGACTGTTCTGTTTAACTGAGACATGCAAAATGTGAATGTGTCAAAGCCAGATAAATACCACTCAGTTAAATCCAGATTCCCTGATTCTTCTTTCAAGACCTATTTGCTCTCTTTCTGGAGCAAAGATGTCCAGGAATTTCATGACAGTTTAGCTGTCGCAGTACCGGAGAATCCAACCCGCGTCACCATGACAACCATCAGAGCCTGTTGTGGGCCGGACACCATGCTCTGGGCTTCCCTGTTCATCGACTTAGTGTGACTAGATTATCTTCTTAGAACCAGAAGAGGCCCATCAAAGCCAGCAGTTTTGTCCAGGCAAGGGCGTTCTGTCTTTACAGGGCAGAGATAGGAAGGAAAGGAGTTGATTTGCATTCACTTTTTCCTTTTGAGAAGAAAGTGACCCTCTAACGTGCTGCACTGGCTGTTCTGCTGAAGGCTCTTCCATTATTTTTCTTTAGCTTTAACGTGCTGTCATCTTGATTCTTTAATGAGGGACCATGAGGAAGAACTTCCTTGTCAAGGTGAAGCAGGGCTGAGGGGCAGGCCACACTCCATCCTCTGCTCACCTCTCCCGCACTGCCCCGACACTGGGCCGGTCACAGGCTCAGAGCTGGTCAAACCTTGTCTCCTAAACCGAAAGAAATCTGCCCCAGAAGACTTCTCATGATGTCTCAAGATGTCTAGTCATGAGTACCAAGGCCATCCAGGCCTCTACCTCAGTCTGGATAAAACTACCGAATTGATAACATTCTCTTAACTAAGACCAAGGACAGGATAATCCTTTGTAACCAGGAAAGGGAATATGGCTTTTCGTGTTTAGAGAAAGATGTCCTCATAGTCTTTCCACTGCTTGTGAAGGAGACCCTCGCCATGTTAGGTTTTGATTCTCCCAGGCAGTAAGGGAGCCAGCAAAACAGAAGACCCCTTGTGCTCCAGAGTTCTTTAGCAACACTGAATGTTTTATGCATTATAAACTGAGGTTACTTTTCTTTATTCGAGTTTACATAGAGCTGAGGGAGCCAGTAGATATTCTGATTACTAAAGAAGCTGGAAAGATTTTTTTTTTAACTGTACAAGGCCGTCTCTCATTTAATTCTTTAAAAAAGATATTAATTATTATAATACGGAGCAATTCCTTTTGTGATATGAGGACTTTCAAAAGAGAGATAACTAAGATAGTCTTATTTTTGGAGTTTCATCAACCAGTTGAGAAGATATGTCTACATATAATATGAAGAGTAAACCAAGAGAAAAGAGAGGCAAGAAAAGCACTGAGTGGCAGGGGCTTTTAAAATCCCTGCCTTAGGAGTGGCAGATGGTGGTGTTCTCTGGTGGTCTGAGAATGTCACTAATGAGCAGATTTGAGGATGCCGATGATCAAGGAGACAAGTTCCCTTGGCTTAAAGAAGCTTTGAATCTAGTGAGAAAGATAGACATGTCAGGAGATTTCAATAAACAAGGCCAGAGCTGTAAGAGATGGAAATGAAATGCTCTGAAACCTGAGAGAAGTGAGGGACTAGCTCCATTCAGGAAAATCATGGAAGCCTTCACATAGAGGATGCCATTGGAGTTGGGTCGCTGAGCGTGGTGGTTTTAAAGTATGTCCACAGATTTGGGGGGGAGGGTATACCTCAGCAGGAGAACACGTGCTTAACATGCATGAGGTCCTGGGTTCAATCCCCAGTGCCTCCATTTAAAAAAAAAAACTAAATAAACCTAATTACTGACCCCAAAATTAAAAAACAAAACAAAAACAATCCTACAAGTTTTTTGAATCCCTTTTTTTCAAGAGGTGGGACTTAATTCACCTCCCTTGAGTGTGAGCTGGACATGGTAACGCATCTCTTAGGGAGGCAGGAGTGACAGTGTTGTGTCCAAGACTAGGTTATGAAGAGCACTGGGTTTCCTCCTTACTCTTACTCAGATCACTTACTTAAGGGAAGTCAACTGGCGTGTGATGAGGATGCTCAAGAGGGTCTAAGAAGAGGACTACGGAGCAGGAAAGTGAGGTCTCCTGACAAGAGCCATGTGAGGGAGCCATCTTGGCAGGGGCTCCCCCAGTTCCAACCAAGCCTTCCAGAGACCACAGCCTCCACCAACATCTGGACTCAAACTGCATGAGAGGCCCCAGAACCAGACCAGACAGCAAAGCTACTTTTGAATTCCTGCCCCCCAGAAACTCTGAGATAGTATTTATTATTGGCTGAAGTCGTTACATTTTGAGATCGTTTGTTAGCCCACGATAGATTTCTAATCCACCAACTGAGTATCAGGTGGCCATACCGGTAGGTAGGAGGTATCCAATCAGAAGAACTGAAAGGGTTATACTGAGTGGTTGAGTGTTTATACTGAGTGTGGCTAGAGTTTGGGACATGTGGTTCCTGAGCTTTTGGTGTCTTAGCACTGTCCTTAAATCTTCTTTAAAAATGGGATATTTTAAAACAAATGAATACTACTGAATATGGATTCCCAACACACTTAGGAAAAAAGTCTAAATTCTTTGCCATGGCTTAAAAGCTTTTTCTCTAGCTCACCACACCTATGTCGCCCTGGTATTCTTTGGTCCCCCCGCTGGGACCTTTGCACACAGTCTCCTCCACCTGGATTGCCCTTCTCTTCACCTTTCCTCTCACTGACTCCTCCTCCTCTCGTAGGGCTCAGCCTGAGCGTGCCTCCAGGAGACCCCTTTCCTGACCATCACACCTGGTCTCTTTCTCAGCCTTTGTTTGTTTCCCCCGTAAGAGGAATTGCTCCTGTTTTATTTTTCTGTTGGCAAGTTCTGTCTTCCCCTCCAGAGAGGACATTCCACTGTGGCAGGGACCACACTGGATTTTCTTGCAGTATCTCTAATACTTGGCATGGTGCCTGGCACGCAGTAGGTCCACAATCAATATGCATTGTGATTATCTCCTCTCTCCTCCTGTGCAGTTGAACTTTTGTAGTAAGTATTCCTATTTTAAGACTGCCTGTGTTATCCCCATCTTAGAGGGAAGCAAATGAAATTAAATTCTACAACACACTTTGAAAATACAGTCTGTTTCATTTTGCGTAACTTTACACTTATATTATTTGCTTATCTCACCTCTCATGTCTTGAACAGTAATTCATTTGTTATAACAGAAAGCAATAGAAACATCTCATCCTGCTCCTAGTGAAAGCATAACTCTTCCCGTGCCTCTGCTCCATTCCCAGAAGACCTTTTTAATGATGAAATATTTAAAATACATTTCAGAAAGTACAGCCACTATGAAAAACAGTATGGAGGCTCCTTAAAAAACTAAAAATAGAACTACCACATGATCCAGCAATTCCACTCCTGGGTAGACATAGCCAAAGAAAATGAAAACTCTAATTCAAAAAGATACATGCACTCAGTGTTCATAGCAGCACTATTTACAATAACCAAGACATTGAAGCAACCCAAATGCCTATCAACAGATGATTGGCTTAAGAAGATATGGTGTGTATATATACATATATATAATGGAATTATTACTTAGCCATAAAAAGGAATGAAATATTGCCATTTGCAGCAACATGGATGGACCTAGAGAATATTATGCTTAGTGAAATAAGTCGTGAAAAAATGCATACTTTATCACTTCTGTGTAAAATCTAGGAAATAATACAAATTAATCTATATAAAACAGAAACAGACTACAGATATAGAAAACAAACTTATGGTTACCAAAGAAGGTGGGAAGGGACAAATTAAAAATATGAGATTAACAGATACAAACTACTATACGTGAAGTAGATTAGCAACAAGGATTTACTGTATAACACAAGGAATTATACCCAATCTCTTGTAATAAATTATAATGAAATATAATATGCAAAAAAGAATCACTTTGCTGTACGCCTGAAACTAATACAATATTGTAAATTAACTATACCTCAACAAAAATAAACACAGTGAAAAGTAGAAACAATAGTACAATGAACCTTTATCACCAATAAATAAAAACATTCTCCTATGTAACAGACATAACAAAATTTCAGTAATTTCTATTACCATCTAACACCCAGCTTTCCACCAACTTTCTTTTATATCTGGTTTATTCAAACAAGGATCCAAACAAGGAACACACGTTGCAGTTTGCTGCTGTGGATCTCAAGTCCTTTTAAGCTAGAACAAGCCCCTTTCCCCCTCCTCCTTTCTCTGCATGACTTCGGCTTGTGGAGAAGCCTAGGAGACGTGTTTTTTGGAATGTCCAACCTTCTAGATTTGTGTGATAGTTTCCTCGTGGTCTCACTTTGCATATTCCTTATAATCCCTGGGATTTCCTATAAGGTGAAATGTAGATATAGAAGGCTTGATTAGATCTGGATCAAACATTTTGGCCACAATAATTCACAGATAAAGAATACTTTACCACAGATGTAGAAAGCAAACTTATGGTTACCAGAGGGGGAAAGGGGCAGGAAGGGATAAACTGGGAGTTCAAGATTTGCAGATACTAACTAATATATATAAAATAGATAACCAATAAGTTCATACTGTATAGCACAGGGAACTATATTCAGTATCTTGTAGTAGCTTATGGTGAAAAAGAATATGAAAACGAATATATGTATGTTCATATATGATTGAAGCATTGTGCTGTACACCAGAAACTGACACATTGTAAACTGACTATACTTCAATAAATATATATATATATAAAATATATATATATATTTATATATATATAAATACTTTACATATTACACCATATTAAGAGAGAGGTCTAGTGCCTCACTATTGGTGATGCTGAAATGGTCTCCCCTAGATTTCACCATTGTAATTTCTGTGCTTCCCCTTATAACTGGTGAGTCATCTGTGGAGTCACCCTTTGGCCCCATGCAGATATACAATGGACTTTTTCCCATTTTGCCAGAGACCCACAGGCTGCCTCCATGCTGTGTGTAGAGTGGGAGGGAGGAGCCCAGACTTTCACATGCTATGTGTCCGTTCCCACTGTGCCACACTGGCCATGAGGCAATCCCTGTGTGTTCAGCAAATGGTCACCTGGGCTTGACTGGCCGTGAGACAGACAGTAGGGACAGTTATGGGATGTAGGGAAGTTAAAAATACCTTGTCCTTTACTAGCACTGACAGGATGTAGGTTTGGAAATTTAAGGGAATACAAGACTCAAAATACAATGTCAAGGAAAAGAACATAGGAGACTGAATTATACATACACTCTGATCAAAGTAAAAAGTATAATTCAGGAAAAAATTGAAAGAAAATACAGCTAATGATATTTGGGGTAGGGAGGTGGGATTCTGAATTTTTCAATTTTAGTAATATTTTATCTCATTTAATAATAAAAATAATAAATGTACAAATAAATAAAATTCAAGGAGATAAGATGTTTTGAGAAGAAAAATCATGAATAAAAATGTAAACAGAGAGTATGAAATAAAAATTTTTAACTCACTTTACTTTTTATGTTGAAGTTTTTAAAGCAACTTAGAGACGGACAGAGACATCCTATCTACAAACACTGTAATATACATCGCTAAAAATTAGAATATTTTCCTTCAGAGTCAAAATAAGATTATCTTACCGAACAAAATTAACATTAACTCCTTAATATCACCTAATATGCAGTCGTGTTAAAATTTTCCCCTAATTATCTTCAAAATGTCTTTTAAAGATGGCTTCTAAACCAGGATCTAAACCAGAGTTTTTAAATACAAAAACTTCAGAACAGTATATCACTTAGAGACAAACTTTTCCTTTTAATTTCATATTTTACCCACTAATTAAAAAAGAAATATTTTGTTGCTGTTATTACATTAAACAGATATCACATGCATCTGGTTAGAATATTTGCAAGTTCTTTCAGCTCTAGAGTTTATGATAACATTTACATCATCATGACCCTCAAGTCCTTACTAGCAATAAAGAAATCTTAAAGTGACTATGAGATTTAAATATGTTTGTTTCTAGGTTGGGTCCCAGCAGAAAATCTTGTCCAGTGACTCAGGAGCAGAAGCAGAAGCAGCTCCGTAGCAGCGAGGACATCTCAGCAGAAGAAAGCAAAGCTTGATGGCCAGGTTCAGGCTAAGACTTCAGGCATGAGGGAAACAATACATTTCGACTTGTCAGTCAAGAGGACATGATCTAAAGGCTTACAGACACTCCTTTCACTTTATAATGGCACTTTAAACTTTCCATGCCTTCATTCAGGATCTGTTCATTTTCTAAAAGAACAAAGAGTATTCATTTTTCAACCACTCTCTGCCTAAGCTGGAAATTAGCAAGTCAAAGATGATATATCCATGACATGAAATCATGGAGCTTTCATCTCTCTACACCCCAGAGCATTTGCACTGTTTTGAAATAATAAACTGTGCCTTCGTTTTTTTTATTAAACACTTCTGATGAATAGGGGAAAAAACATTAATGTTTTTAATTAACCATTTTGTTAATTGCTAGGACCTGTGTTATTCAAAAGAAGCAAGGAAACTTGTTTATAATTTTGTTTTTTGGTCTGAATGTTAGTCACTTGCTTGATCAGTAACACTCAACTACGTCATGAGGATAACTCTTTTTTTTTTTTTAATGACTATTGGGCTGCACCCCGTAGGCCTGCGAGCCTTGTAGCTGCCCAGCCTCTAGACCGAAGAAAGAGCCCTAGAGGAGGAGACAGAGACATCAGGGGTCTATTGGACAAGGGGATCTTACACGTTCAAAGCAAAGTCCGGGAGCGACAGCCCACCGTGTACTTCAGATGGCGGGCAGGATGCAGCAGCAGCTCTTACCGCTGGGGGAGGAGGCCTCCATTTAGAGGGGAGTTGATGTCAGGTGGGCTTATCAGTTACCAAGGACTAATTCAGCCCTATAATCTAGAGTATTGGACAGTCATGTGTCATAAGTTTCCTTTCACAAAGAATTGTTAATCCAGAGTCCTCATAGGTTTTTATAAGCATTATCAGTTTGGTCACTTTAAGAAGAGGAAAGTTAAAAGAAGAAAACTACATACACCCTCAAAATTACATGAGTCAAGAATCAACTCAAAATTAAACACTGACGTGACCAATATCAATTTGGCTCAAGGACTGACTTAAAATCTTAAAGTTTGTTTCATCTGTTTCTTGTTCGTGACTAGGCACCCCCGAGAGACACGAGAGTCTATATAATCAGGAACACGGGAGAAATAGACACTGATCATTTTCTGTTCTTTCCTCAAATTACAGAGGTAACACATATTTCTTGTAGGAATCATAGAAACCCAGAAAAAGCCCAAAAAAGAAAATACAAATGACTGATTTTCCTACTTCCCTCTCCTAGATAGCCACCTTTATCATCTTGATTTATCTTAATAAACTTCTTGGCATGCATGTCAATATCAGTAGTCATCTGGAACCTCCCTAGCCCTAAAGATATAAACAAATTAAAGTCAAATCTCTTTCCAGGCCTGGAAAATCCAGTAACCTCCTGAATATTTCTGCAAATTCCTCCAGGCCTGGTGGCAGGTGGGGATGAGGGGAATTTGGAGAGGGCTGTCCCGTGGCCCCTCCTGCTCTGATTTCTTGCCTCTGCTTGTCCCTGTTTTCTGCTCAGGCAGCCCCTTTGTGGTTTACACGCATATTGAATATGAGGCTCTTCTGTGCCAAACTTCCCTGAAGGTTTGGGAAAATTTGGAAAGATGGAGAGAGTGACAGAGGTTGACTTCACTACAATATAATCAACTTACAATTGAATATTTAACATCCCTGTTCTTAAACTCACTCAGTTTTTTAACAAGTTGGATTGTAGCCTCTAGCCATTTTTTTGCACTTTTTTTGAATATATAATCTTCACTGAAACCCACTCTATTCCTTGACTCCAAAAAACTCTTTCCATTGTATAATGCTAAGCTATTCAGGTTTGTCTAAACTTCCAGTCTAGAAGTAGAGTGCCTAAGTTAAAAATCCCAGGGCAAGTAAATACCTCAGCTGATGTCTCAGCCTCAGCTTTCTCATCTGTAAAATAAGAACACTGACTAAAACCTTCTTCACAGGCAAAGCGCTTCTAGCTCATTGCCTAGCGTATTTAATAACATGAACTACTTTCATTCTTATTGAGAAATATTTCATCTAGGCTATATGGAGCCTGGAGAACCTGTCTTCTGTTCTCTGTTGAGTACCCTGTCTAGTAACTGGAACACTTTTACAGAGGAAGACTGAAGCTTGGAGATTAAGAACACAGAGTCTAATGCCAGAATGTCCATTATCTGTGATGTAATCAGGGCACTGGCCCACATGGGGCTCTCAGGAAGCAGAGATGGAGTTTGGGGTGCAATACCTGTACTAGGAAGGAGAAGGAAGCAAGACTGGGCCGGAGCAACCAACCATTCTGGTTTGCCTGGGATGCAGGTTTCTCGGCACACAGAACTTCCAGCACTAAAACCAGGATGGTCCTAGGCCAGCTGGGATGGTTAGTCACTCCTAGTTGCGGCAAAACTTGAAATGTGATACAGGCTCATCAAAGCTTCTACCAATGAGGCAGGGAGCTCTGCTGTGACTATTTCCCAGCAGAATTGTCCCCTGTTGGCTGGGCTTTATACCTTTCCTCTCTGTCCAATGCAGGCTGCCCGGGGAAGGCCATGACCTCGGGCCAAATACCTGAGGCAGAGCCTGAAGTTACTGACAGCTGGAGGGGCTGGGGGGGCAGGGATCCTTTGAACGATAGCGCCTCTCCATGTCTACCAGCAAAATGGGGATGATAATGGTAAATACCTGGTAGCTTTATCATGAGGATTAAATGAGTAACATGTGCAAAGTGCTTAGCACACAGTAAACTCCTAAGTCTTAGCTATTTCACCAGATCAATTGTCTTCCTAGTGTTTACTGTCAGATCCTGAAATTCTTGATCTTTGGGTCTCCTTTGTCAGACCTCCATACTAGGGTCATCATTACCTCCATCTGACGGTAACGCACACGGCCAGTCTACAGCTTTCTTCATTTAACTGACTGGATTTGGCCACAGGCTGGTTTCTTAATTATAGACAAGAAACTGGGGTATGAATGCCTTCCATTTTTCTCTTCTTACCTCTTGGTTTGGGGTTGAGTTAGGAAACCTCCTCAACTCCTTATGCCATCCTATTTCTATTACTGGATAATGGAAAGAATTAAACAAGGAGAAAAGTGACAGAAAAGTGAGGACAGAAGGAAGAAATTTTGAAGTTAAAAGTAGCTTTCACGAAAGGAGAATTTAAGCAGGAGAATTTGGAAGCCAGGGGGAAAAGTATAAATGGCAGAGTGATTCAGGACTGTTTTTAGCCTGGGTAACTTATGTGATCGTGAGGCTGGTGAAATAAATGATCCTCACCCTGACTTTCCTTCCCTCCAAAATAAGCCATGTTGTGTAATTCCATCAGGTGGCCACTGGCCTGCTGGTTCCTCCATTCTGAAGATGCTAAAGCTACTAAAAGTCATGTGAATCACTTCATGAGTAAGAGCAGGAAACAGCACTAGGTTAAAATTTGGAGTGTGACATTCTCAGTGTGAAAACATTTCCCTCCCCCAACAGCTGGACACAAATTACTTTTTAGAGTGGCCCTTGGCTTTTCATTTATCCGGGAATGAGCTGTGAGGTAGCCAGGCTCCACACCCTATTTTACCTGGATGACGTCCCTCTGTGTCATCTAAACAGATGCTACTCAGAACAAGAAGGTGGGTTATTTACTCCTTCCTCTCATCACCTGAGCTAAAGCAAGCAAGCAAGCAAACCAAGCAAAGGAGCAATCTTAGAGGCCAGTTTTAAAAAAAAAAGACTACAAGATCTCTTTGGGCTGTTCTTCCTTTGATTTCCAAGGATTTTTTGTGTGGTTCCTTGCCTGAACTGTTGGCATGAGATGTGCAATTGTATCCTCAAGGCAGGGTGTTGCTCTGGCTTGGAGCCAGTGCAGTTGGCTCATTCTTTTCTGTCTCCGCTTCACTTCTTCAGGGCTTTCTGCATGTCAGAAGCCGATTATACGATGATTCAGGAAGGGATACAGGACGCATTGTTCCTACTCTGACATTGGCTATTCACCTATTTCTGGCCCAAATTGGTTGACTTCACCAAGGAGGCCACAAAGTTTCCTTCATCTGAGTTCCTTTCCAATTGCGTAGTTATCATGATGGAAATTCACAGTAGAAGACCTCCCTCCTCTCTCTACAAAAGAAAGTGACTGGGACTTGCATTCCTGGAGAGGAGCATGGGCTGCCACGACCTGAGCCTTGTCTGATTTCCAACAGTTATGCTGCTGGGGTGCATTTGTGCTTGAGCTAGGTGACCCAGCTAAGGACACACACCTTCACGTGTGTGCATCATGCAGGTTGACATGTATCATGGCAACCTTCCTTACCTGCCTGGTGCTTCTCAAGAACCACGACATACATTTCCTATTCTAAAATGTTTAGATTTAAGGCACCTGGCCCAGACTAGACACACCTGCTCTGTGTCTCTTTCCAGGAATCACATCGATGACCTTGATCTCGGGGCTCAGCCAACTGCATAAACCATTCCCAGGGAACCTAAAAGTCATCTCCCTTTTTGTCATAAAGTGAAACTAAGCCAGACCTGCCTGCTTTTGCATCACCACAGAGGCTCAGCGTTCTGATTCAAATGGAAGTGACCCAGGGGGAATGGTACTGGAAACTTGCATGTAGAATCGTGGGAGAGGATGATCTGGGTGCAGAAAGCCTGCCAGAAACCAGAGGGAGGAGAAAGTCAGGGCTGCAGGTTCAGCCTTCCCCTTTTCATCATGCGACTCAAAGATCCTCTTACCTACTGGAGGTGTGCCCAGCTGACGCTTCTCATTCGACGATGCATGAGCTAAAATTTCTGGGCTGGTGTTTGAGCAAATGACTCACTCACCTTTTTGTCATCAGAAAGGCTCAAGAAGGGTTTCACCTTTCCATACATTATGTACTTTATCCTTATACTTTTCTGATAAAAATAAGAAAAATGAAAAAGCAAGCACAATATCCGAGAAAATTCGTTCATGTGCCCCAGACTCAAAGTTTACTTTATGGACTAAACCAAAATCGTACCTTATCTCAGATCTACTTAAACGTTATAATTAATGCACTTTAAGGTTTCAGGTTGCCCCTACATGTACCGTGAGACTTTTTATATCCTACAAAAATAATTGGATATATTCGGTCTCTTCTTCCCTCATTATCTTTTTTTCACTCTACATTTTCAATATAACCACTGCTAACATGATCTGATAATCTATTTCATATACACTAAAACATGATGTTTAATTCACGCGTGGTTGGATATTTTAAATTAGTACTTGTATATGTCCCTGTGGATGTTTTGAAAAACTCGTTGTTATAAAATGTGAGAAGGTAGAAGCTGCATTACAGTGGTAGGAATACGCATTGATAAAAGAATCACTTCTCCCTGAGGGTCAGACTATCCCCCATGTACATCTTGAGTCACATTCCTCCTCTACATCTCCTGCGATCCCTGCTCATGAAGCTTATCTTACTTCCTAACACACCCTCAGAATATGCTTCCTTTCTCTTCTAGGATTCAACTAGAGATAGGAGGACTGAACTGAGATCCTGAGATCCTTTTTCAACAGTCAGATCACACTAGAGTGCATCTTTAGCTTGACATCAACTAGCGGGCTTACACCTTCCTTGGACTGTCTCGTCCCTTCAACTCCCTTTGGGCCACATTGGCAGCTTGTGAAATCTTTCTCTCAGAACATGACTGGCTGTCCCTCATCACATCGCCAGTGTTTCCTTTCTTTACTCTTCGATGAATTTGGAAAAATTTATAGGAATTTATTCTACAGGAGCAAACCATTTCCCCCCAAATCATAACACAGACCAAAAAAGCAATGGAAATCTTGTAAATATAGAATTCTGAGGCGTTTTGGGTAATATTTTCTAAGGAGAGATTTGTGAATGCTATTTGCAGGACTCAATCTGTGGGCATAAGATTGCTTTATGATCTTTTACGAACCGTAAGCTGGAATTTTTAAAATAACTACAGGTGGACAGATGCCAAATGCCAAAGTTGGGATGGAAAGTAGTGGTAAGAAAGGATTTTTACTGCTCCATTTACTCACAGAAAATCTCCACCCAATAATTTCTGCAAAGCAAAACTAGAATACATTGAATCTTTTGCTGATCTCTAAAATCTTGAGCCTCTGAGTTAGGGTGAATAAAATCTCCTGGTTGAAGTCATTAAAATAAATACTGATATAAGTGCCCAGGGAAAGCTGGCAGTGGTACCACTGAGAAATCCCCTAATTGTTCCATTTTCCTAAGAATCATCGCCAGGGATGACATTCTGTATCTACTTGCCAAAAAAGTTGCCTATATTCTGTTAATAGAGAAATACCTGAGGGTGTAGGGGAAGAAGACATCTGTAAGAAAGTATCCTGGCAAAGGCAGGCTGTATCAGCATAAATTCCACCAGACATATTGACTGTTTCAGGTCATGCTTTTCTACTTGTTGGAAAAATAGCACTATAACAGTAACTGAAATGCTGAAAAATAAAAATCATGCTTCAGAAGTCCACTAGCTTGGTCTGAAATCCTTCCCATTTTGAGGACATGGATAGGACAAGACTTGAGTGAGGAACTATAATATCATAGTCGGCGATACCTATTTGTGGATGGCTATTTGCATGAGTTGATTTGCATGGGGGATGAAGGGAGGAGAGCCTGTGCGTTAGAGTTAGAATAAGGAAATGGAAAAGATAAACAGCACCCTCTTTGATCCCTCGGATCAGTCACACATTTGAGCCTTAGAGAAAAGGGTGGTGTGCAATCACTAAAGGAAGTTTTTTTGTAAGGGTCACCTGTAAAACACGTGGACAGAGGCTGTGAGACTTTCTGTCCAGGCATGACACAGAGTGAAAGCGTTAGAGGTAGTACACATTTGACATGGGTATCAATCTCGTCATGCTTGGCACTGATATAGGTACCCACCCACACATGGCTTCTCAGGCTACAGCCAAAAACACAGGAGGCAACAGAGAAGAACATGAGAGAACTGTCTGTGAGCATGTAGGAAACAACTCTAGGGGTTCTGAAGAGACTTTGGGCAAGGCCAGAAAAATTTACATTATGTAATTGGGAGCAAGAGCCAGTAAAATATAGGAATTGTCATTAATGTGACCCTCTCTGTATCTACCAGCTGGTGAAGTGTGTTGAGTAAGAAAAACAAATCGTTTCTCAGTCCTTCAGCCTAATAAAAAAAATCATGTAAGTCAGTGTATTATTCAAGATTTTTAGTTGCAGACAATAGAATCCACTGGTGCTAGTTGGAAAATAAAAAGAATGTTTTCAAGAACATTAGATAGCGTGCAATCTCCTGAAAGGGTAAGAGGCTCTGAGGCTACTTTGCAAGAAGTCATATCCAAATCACATGGCTGGACGGTGTAGCAGGGACTGCCACAGGCACAGGCACTGTGGTGGCACCACCCACCCCTGCAAGGGACACCAGCATGAGGGCTGCTATCCTTTCTGCCTCAGTGCCTCTGCCAGCCTCTACAGCCTTAACCAAAAAGCTGATTCTGCATGACAGCTGCCTTCTCATGATTTTCTCTTCTGCATTGCAGTCTTGCATGGCTGAATCTGATTTCAGAAACTAGATCACATGCTTACACCCCAGTTACAAAGAAGGCTAGGATAGTGAGTTCTCATTTTACCTTGAGTAGGCAGGAATCAAAATGTACAAGTTTTCTTGATATGGGAAAGGCTTTCAAGAGATGATGTGTGGCCACAAACACAACAAATGTCTACCGGAGCAGGCATGAGATAATTAGGCAAACAAACCCTTGTAGAGCAGCAAGAGGCCAGTGGTTAACTCCTTCTGCTTGTTAAGGAGACATGTCAAGATTGGCTCAGAAAACAGCCATAGAAGAACTTTTCTGTTAATGGAAGTATTTTAGGTGGTATTTGGTCTATAAATTGTTTTTTTTTTTTTTCCTACCAAATACAAGAAGAGAGTAAATGTCTCTCTCTCTCTCACCCCAGCTTTGCAGGGTATTCTCAGAAACCTTGCAGAAGTTATCAGCACACTGCAGGAAAGTCACATCTCCACCTTGTCACCAATTTGAGAAATAGTAGATTTTAAAGAAGGAGGAGGAGGAGGAAGAGGAGAAGGAGGAGAAGAAGAAGGAGGAAGAGGAGGAAGAGGAAGAGGAAGAAGAAGAAGAAGGAAACCAATCTTAATACCGTTGTTGAAGATCATGATGAAAAGCATAATCAGTAGTTCACATCATCTGGGAGTCCGATGGACAGGTACAGGAGCAGATCAGCACAGGGCATGGAACCAGGCCAATAGAAGAAAAAATTCAAGACCCGAACCAGGTCAGCAACTTTTCCCTAGCCAAAATCATCTAAGGTAGAAATGCCCCCATAAATTTTATCCTACATTCGAAGATCTAGGGATCTACCTCAATTACCTTGTGGAGGCTATCAGGAAAAAAATGTCCTCATGGGAACCTGTTTTCATATGGTCAATACAATTTTGTATTCTGGTTTTTCCCTTATTCCTTGATTCATAGATATCTTTCCACATTGTTTAATCTTGGCAGTTACCCTTTTTTAAACATCTGTATAGTGTCCCATCAGCTGGTGAACCCTAATTTACTCAATCATTTCTCCATTATTTTATACTTATATTAGTTCTAAGAATTTTAGAAGGGTAAGTAGAATTTTTTGAAAGGCTCCTTCCATCATTCAAGATTAGCATCTGAACTTTTCATGGCAATGGCTACCTCCCAGCTGGGTCAATGTTGGGCAACAAGTTCATCTAAAGGAACACAGCCTTTACGAGAAAACAGGCTCAACCCTTGGAAACTTTAAGTGGAAATACTCTAGTTACTGCTGACATATATTCCCAAGGTCCAAGGTGGCAGCTACAGATCTCAAGAAGATCTGTATTTCTGGACAGAATAACTCTAGTATACTTTGAAAGAAAACCCAAAGTTGGACTAACTCCCATCAGAAAATGAAATTATTCACCTAGAAAGCTTGGTCACCAAGGTCTGGATAGTTAGTAAAGGGAACACAGAAAACCACTCATTCTGTTGTGGGTTTTGAGATAAGACTTTAATTTCCATAATCTTCATAAAAAACAGAACGGTCTTTTCACCCCAAATTATATTCACTATGAATTGGCATGTCTTAGACAGGAAAAATTTAGTTGCAAAGAACAGAATTCCACTTCACTCAAATAAAAAATGGAAAGGCAGAGCTTATTATGGGGTTACAATAAGCCCATGCAGGAGATAAAGCTAGGCATTATGGAACCAAAAGGGGATTATGCAGATTTTTTTCTCTCTCTGTCTCTGTTCTACCTTTTGGGTACATGGTCTCTCTATTTGTCTTTGGGCATCTGCTCCATCCTTCTGCAGGTGGACTTTTTCTGCTGACTCATGATTTCTCAGCTTCCCCTCACTCACTGGTATGAGGTTTTGGGCTGCGGTGGCAGGCCAGCTGGGCATGACCTTGCAGCTTGGCTCCGCGTAGCTAAATGACTCAGCCTCTTTGTCCCTTTTCCAAATTCTTGGGAGAGTATCCTCTCAGCCCAGCTTAGGTCAGATGTCTGTCCCTGGGTCAGTCACTGAGACTGGTGGGGCACAGTCACACGGCATGTAGTGCTACCCCTCCCAGGGTGGTGAGTGGGGCAGAGTCTCCAAGGTGGAATGTGGGTAGGGAGAAGGGAATGTTTGGCATTTCTGAGACAGACTTGGGTCTGAGAGAGGCATGCTGAGTTGTAATAAAAAGAGCAGAGGATTTGGAGTTTAAAAAAAAAATCTCTAACATTTCTTAGTCATGAAACTAAACAACGGTCCTGATCTCTCAGAGACTCATTTCCTCATATGAAACCTGAGAGAGCTGAACAAGATGACCTTCCAGCTCTTGCTGTCTTCAGTTATTATTTTCATCTTTAGAATCTCATAATGTAAGGAATGACCAATGCTAATATCAACAATTTGGCAGGTTTTATACGAACAATCATTCAAAAATCTGTCTTTACAGTATGTCCGGTGGTGTATTATCCCCAACATTACCATTACTGTAAACATTTTTGCAAGTCCATTGTATGCACTAGCGATGCTGAAGTCCCTAGGTAGGCATTCAGCAAATGTTTCTTGCTTAGAGTGGAATTCTAAAAGAAGAGGAAAAACAAATCTTGTTCTACAAGAGTTTGCCTGTCAAGGTTTTAGAGGTTTGAAAAAATAACATGGTGAAATCCACTCAGTTTTAATGCTGTTGGTGTACAATGCTCTAAAATGCACTACTGGTAAACTGCCTACTGTAGGTAAAGAAAAAAGACTGTGTTAATTGAAATTACTTTCTATTTGTGTCAAATTAATACAGCTGTCCTGCCATATGTGAACTTGAGACATTCTTATTAATTTGCCTCCACAGCAAGTTTAATTTTTATCCCCATTGAAATCTACTATGGTACTGAAAGAAGTTACAACTGGCTCTTTTAATATTTAGCTTGTTCCTATCAAGAAAGGAAGGATCCAAAGGGAAACATTTAAAAAAGCTTAATAATTGCAGTGAGAATTTCAATTTCCCAGCCTATTCAAGTTCCTTTAAAAAGGCTTCAAGCTCCCACACAAACCCATCATTGACAGCAGGTCAATGTGTCTTTGGAATTGACCCAGGACATCCGTTTTTTCCAGGTTGGCCACTCACTCTTCCCATAACCAACCCTCACTTGACTGTACACCTCAACTGTCATCATTTACAACCTGCCTCCTCTTTTTATATGTAAATATGTAGATATGTTATCTTTAGATTTGAGCTGATGAAGTTCAACTCAGCTGAGTTTATTAATTCATCTACAGCAGAAGGGGAAGGCCCTCTGGGTTGCAGATAAGCCAAAGTCTCCCAGTAGGCTAGCCCTAATGCACCTGGTACTGGGAGAAGCTGACTTTCCTCCTTTCCACCCTGACAAGCTCTTGCCCAGCAATCCCAGGGCGAGGCAGGGGCAGCCTTTGTTGCCCCTTCCTGTGCCTGTTTGCTACTGGGAAAATGGATTTTTGTTGTCCTTCTTTCATTTTAAAATAGCAAATGCTTCTCTTTTGTGTATAAAATCTGTATTCTCTTCCCCCATGACAAAAAAAGAACATCTTACTGGCTTTTTTCATCCAGTGTTCAAAATAGTTTATGCTTGTTTCTTAAAAGTTCAACAGTATAGAAATGGATAAAACAGGAAGTGAAAACTTTCCATAATTCTATTTATTCCCAGAGATGGCCACAATTATTAGTTTTTTTATCTATCCTTATAGATAAATATAAATGTGTATATGTGTAATGGTTATACTATATCTAATGTGTAATATGTTATATATTATATATGCACACACATACACAGGCAAATACATATAGATGTGTATGCATACATATTTCTAAGATAGTAGTACAGTATATATTATATACTTATGTGTTTAACAAAAATGGAATCATATTAGTTACTTTTTTCTGTGGTTTGCTTTTTTTTTTTACTTTAAACAACTGGCTGTGTACATCTGATATATAAATCTATCTCATCTTTTATAACGGCCTCTCAATTGTAATCCTTTGTACCAAAATCTCTCCCCTCTACTGAAGAGCATCTATAATGTTCTAAGTCTTCCTTAAATATTAAAAATACTGCAATAAACATCTATATACATGTATGCATATACATATAGATATATGCCTGTTCCTGTTCAGATTATTTCTTTAGGATAAATTCCTACAACTAAAATTACTGGGGTAAAGCTTATGCACATTTAAAATGTTACAACCTAATGCCCAGCAGCAAACCAGAAAAGTTATATTACCTTACAGTTTTAACAAGTTTCCTGCAATTACCTTTATTTTTCATTATGGCCAATATAATGGTTCAAAAAGAAGAAGTGAGCATTTCACGTTGTCGGCTAATCTGTATTTGTTTGAATATTAGTGAAGATGGGTATCTTTTCAAGTGTTCCTTAGCTGTTTGGTGTTCTTCTTCTGTGAGTTGTTTGAACCTGTGTGTCCGTACCACTCACTTCTATTTCCTCCCTCTCCTGCCCCATATACACACCTTTTGGTTGACAAGAGCAGGTATGTTACAGGAGCTGGCTAATAAATTTCCTCTCCTGGAAACTTGGACACGGAACAAGGAGCCTCTAATCTACTGCATTTAAACAACAAAATGGTGCAAAGCTGGCCTGAATCAGCCATTTTGGTCACATGTATTATAAAGAAGAGAAAGTAGACCTGCAAAGAGAAAAGGAAAAAGCAGGTGTATCCTGGAAGCAGAGATGAGGGCCTGTGGTCTTGAGTACTTCCTCTCCTCCAAGCCTGTGTGAAAGCTCTCGTCTCCTTAAGCAAGTTTGAATGGATTTCTGTTAAGATAAGCAGTACCACAAATTCTTCACCATGGGGAATACTGGGTGGAGGGGAGGGAAAGACATAATTTTGAAAGAGTGTTTTCATCTTAATTTTCCCCTTTCATGGTTCCTAAGAAGCCCACAGGAGCCCTAAGAAATCAAATTCCCAAGCCTGAAGAGAAGCTGAAGAAAAACAAAAAACAAAAAACAAAAAAACCCACTAAAAATGGGCCAAATACGTCTTCACTGTGGTAGTCTTTTGATTTGTTCTTCCAGGTTTTCCCATCCAACTAGACGCCGGGAGCCCCGTCTCAGCACTGCATGCCTTACCAGAGTCATGGCTCCATTTACTGGCACTTGCTCTATTCTTGCTAAGTGTTTTGCTTCTGTTATGCTATTGAATTGATAACATGGGTATATTATTACTCAATTTTTCAAAAGAGGAAACCATGGCTTACGGAGGTTTATAGTAAGTTGCTTAAGAACACTCAGCTAGAACGTGATGGAGCGGGATTCCAGTTTCTAACTGACTCTGTTATACCTTCTGCTCACTAGGCTGGTCAGGTGCCCTCTGACTGCTACCTTAGATGCTTGTCTTACCCAGAACAAGAGGTCCACATATCCCAGCTGCCTTTTTGGTCACATGCAGAGAAGCCTTGCTGTTCACTTTCAATGTGCTGGACCCTTTGTTGAATGAGTGAGTTCTGACAGCTGTGCAGACTACATCCTGAAGATGGGCTGGAGTCACAAAGACATCCTGACTTACCTGTCCACTCTAGGCTGGCCCCTCTGACACAGAGTTTCCACCCTACCCACCCCCATGTCTACCTCCTCTATAGTAATGACAGCCAACATCTATGAAGAGTTTGCCATTCACTCTCATTCTATCAGTAAAAATGCACAGAAATTTTTCTAGGATGCTGTGCCAGAAATGTTAATGATGGTTATATTTGAATGATGAAACTTGAGGTCATACTTTTATTTCCTTTTTGTACTTTTCTGCTTAAGCTCTTTATGGGGAGCATGTCTTATTTTCACAGAAAGAACAAAGTGATTTTTCTTAAAAAAAAGTTTGCCATTCAAAGCACTTTATTATATAGTATAAGCTCATTTATCCTCACATCAGCCCTAAGACTTAGATACTATTAATACCCCCATTTCACAGATGAGGAAATGGAGAAACAGAGAGGTTAAGTGACATGCTCAAGGTCACAGCCAGTGAACAGTGGCCAGGATTCCCACCCAAGTGTCAGAGACTCCTCTGTAGAGTTGATGAAAGCTGAGATGCTCTCCTTAGAAAAATAGGTTCATGATTCAGTGTAGTTTCAGGGTTTCATCTTGAGGAGTCCTCCTACCATAGACCACGCACGTTGTATTGCAGGGCCCAGAAAACTCAGACGTCCTCAGGGGCAAGGCAGGGAACATTGATGAGTGAAGGGGCTGAGTGGGAGAAAGGACTGTGGGCCCTGGATATTTCATGGACTCCTTCCAAAAGCATCTGATGAAAACAAACTAACCAACCAAGCAAATCCCCTGTACTGGGTGAAGAACCCTCACTTGTGGGCTGAATTCAATGACAGTGCCATCAATGTGCAATTTCTGCTAGAATGCAACACAGTCCTTTATTTGCTCACCTGCCAACAGGCATGTTTGTTGCTCCTAATATTTGCAAAATCTGCTCCCCTAGCTCAGGGTGATCTGCAGCTAATTCCAGTCAGATCTTCCAATTTCAGAGTCCAAAGCTATTATCTCCACCACCACCACCCCACCCCCCATCCCTCCAGGCATCCAAGGTCCCAGCCACCTTCCATTGGGCTTCTGATGGGCCAGGGTGTTTTGACGGTACAGGTGGGTTGGATCAGAAAGTGTTACTCCTGCAGACGGTCTAGCTGGCTCCTAGAGACACTGGATTTAGGCTTTGGCAGTTCCCAGCTCCCACATGGCTCTTGAACATTGGAAGGTGCCCGACCGTGGCTGAGCCATGCCTAGTTTCTGTCTTCCTGGCCCCTGCAGCCCCATCCTCACCTTTCTGTTCTCCTAATCTCTCTTCTGTATTTGTTCTCCCCTCACCCTCCACCCTCAAGAAGTGAGAAATATTTTTCTAGTTCTGGGAAAAGTGCCCTCTCTCAATATCGCTATGATTTTTTCTCAGTGGCACTTGCTATATTTTGATACAACTGCTTCAAAGCACCTAGTATAACTTCCCTCATGGGTTTAGGCTTTGGGGAAACACAAAAGCTAGACACTATTTCTGCTTTCCGTTTGTTCATGTCCTTCCCCTGAAACAATGAATCACAGGGATTACCTACTTAAAGGAAGAGGGGAGTATGCAGGGGAGGGAAGGAAGGGTGGAAATATTGGGAGAATAGAAGTTTCCATTAAAAACTTACATATAAAACAGAAACAGACTCACAGACATAGGATAAGACTTGTGGTTGCCAGTGGGGAGGGAGGGGGGAAGGGATAAACTGGGAGCTCGAGATTTGCAGATACTGACTGGTATATATAAAATAGATGAACAAGTTTATACTGTATAGCACAGGGAAATATATTCAATATCTTGTAGTAGCTCACAGCAAAAAATATGAAAATGAATATATATATATATTCATGTATGATGAATTGTGCTATACAGCAGAAATTGATACAACATTGTAAATTGATTATAACTCAATAGAAAGAAAAGAAAGAAAGAAAGAAAGAAAGAAAGAAAGAAAGAAAGAAAGAAAGAAAGAAAGAAAGAAAGAAAGAAAGAAAGAAAGAAAGTTTCCATTAAAATTAGAAAACATTATTCCACCACAGATTTCCCATCTTAAGACCCCTTTCATAGTCTTTTATTTTCTATTGAAGTGTAGTTGGTTTACAATGTTAGTTTTAGGTGCAAGGCAAAGCAATTCAGTTATACATATACATGCATACATATATTTCTTTCAGATTCTTTTCCACTATAGCTTAGTACAAGAAATTGAATATAGTTCCCTGTGCTATATAGTAGGTCGTTGTTGTTTATCTATTTCATATCTGGTAATATGTATCTATTAATCCCAGACTCCTAATTTATCCCTCCTCCCTTTCCCCCAAGACTCTTTTATACTCTTGATGACCCCAAAGAACTTGGTTATGTGAGCAATATATATATTGATGTTGAGTGTATTCAAAATTAAGATGGATACATGTGTAAAATATTTAGTTACTTATTCATTTAAAAATAACAACAATAAACTCATTCTATGTTAACATCAATCACATATTGTTTAATTTAAAATGAATTAAATTTTATTTTAAATTGTATTTTCTAAAATGAGACAACAAACAAAAATGATGGCATGTTTACATTTTTGTCAATCTTTTTAATGTCTGGCTTAATCGAAGGCAGCTGGATTCTCATATCTGCTTCTGCATTCGATGTGTTGTGATAGTACATGCCGTGCAGCCTCTGAAAACTTCCCTGGACACTCATGAGTGTATGAGAGTGAAAGAGACAAAGTCTTTATGATGAAAATCCCCAGAGGAGGACCTCCAGAAAGGAGCACGCGGTGAGGACTGCTGATTTAGATCGTGAAGTATAATCAGAGGATGCTGGAATGCCAGTCCTGGGAGGAAAGAAGCAGGGCTGACATCTAAGGGAGGCAGTTCTATGTAGTGGGTAAGGGCACTAGTTTTGAAAGCAAACACTTCGAGGTTTGAATCCCAACTCCTCCCCTTCCTACAGAGTAGCCTACAGAAGGTTACTGAACTTTTCAAAACCTCAGATCTCCTACCTATACATGGAGAACAATCATACCTACCTTGCCGGATTGTTGAAAGATAACAAAGTGTTTCCCAAACTTCATTAGTCATAACTTTTGCCAAGTCCATGTGAGAACTGCACTATTATCCTCTTTGCATTTTTCCATAGCTCACTTTTTAAACTTAAATACATTTTGAAGGGATATTTTATATCCTTATTATAAATGGAGAAACCACTTGCCCTAAATTGAAGGTGCAGTGCAAATAAAAAAGATCTCGTTGCCAGAGACAAGTATCCAGCTTAGGTCTGCTCTCCACTTGTAATAAAAGAAAATAAGTCAATGTAAGGGAGTCACTCAAGACTTGCACCAAAGAGACTCGACCAGATGTGATCAGAAGGGGTCAGAGACTTGAAGAAAGAATAGCTTTCTCATTATGTGATGCAGTTGGACTTCTGCCTTGCCCATGTGCCACTAAGTCATCTCCCCTACTACCTAAACCATTCTCTCCAGCACCCCACCCTCGGGAGACACTGAGATCATGCATATAAAGCACTTAGCTCAGTGCCTGGCACATGGGAAAAACTCTGCATTGCAGCTTTTTGTTATCTTTTCTAATTCTTCCTTTTCTTTTCCTACACGAGTTAAATGACTCATATAAGCTCATAGTTATTTGATGGAGGGCCATGACTACAAAGCCTGTGTTCCATCCCTCTGCTGATAAGAGTGTGGACTCTGGAACTGGGCTCTGTGACTTTAGAGCTGTGTGAACTTGAGCAAGGAACTCAACCTCTCTGTGCCTCAGTATTCAAAACAGTAATATGGTGATATGATAGCATCTAATTCATAAGGTAAGAGGAAATGAGTTCATGCTTGTAAAGCACACAGAATATGCCTGGCAGGTAGCCAAAACATTATACATATAAGCTAATTGTGTTCTTTCTTTTTCACCAGCTGGACTTGACAGTAGTCATTAACATGCAGGTTACTATGGAGAAGTTTTTCTCAAACTGTCTGAAGTGAAGGATCAGGTTTACCCATCCTACCTCCATCCATGTGGACCAATACTTTTGTAAATAGAGCAAAAAAAAAAAAAAAAAAAGAATTATGAGAAAAAGGAAATAAAAAGGAGAAAATATAAAATAAAAGCCCACATATTTTATTAGATTCAAAACATATATTTTAATAAAGATATTCAGAGAATAAAATATAGGGTAAAATAAATTACAAAAATGTACACTTTGAAAGCCTGAGTATAGGCAATTGATAGCTTTGCTTCAGTACTTTTTTGTCATTCCACGTTTGTGCTGAAAGAAAGTCATGAGGGAAACAGCAGTTTTCCACATGAAATACTGATATGTGTACTTTAAACAAACATTTTGTATATTAATATTTAAAGTTTTTCACATTATAGGTGAGCTTGCTTTATGCTTGTTAACTTATGTAATCTACAATGGACAGATGAAAGTCCTACGAAGAGGAGATCGTCTATATCTAAACGTTTCTGTTTGCTTTAATAATGTGCATAGTAGAGAAACCAGTCTCACAGAGGGTAGGTTGATGAGAAAGGAAAAACAGAATTTAAAGCCATTTCTGCAAGCTTTAGAGATTCATTTTCTACTTTTATCTGAAATGAAGCACACATCATGTGGTATATTCAACATTCATTTTCAATCCTTCATTGGTAGTCAGTTCCAAAACTGATCTTTTAAACTAACCCTTTAAAGTTATAGGTAAATTTAAATTACCTTTGATAAACAAATGAACAAGATGAAATCTGGATTTTATACACCTTGGGGTTACAGTTGACAAATTGACCTTAAAATATCACATGTGTATTGGGGTGGCTAGTAGGAAGCTACTGTCACCTGTGACTCACCCATTCCAGTTCAGTGCCTGACCTGTACCCTGTATCTTAGTTTGTTCAGGCCATTATAACAAAATACCATAAGCTGAGTAGCTTAAAAACAACAAACATTTATTTCTCACAGTTCTGGAGGCTGGGAAGTCCAAGATTATGGCACCAGTAGAGGGTTCCCTACTATTTCATAGACATCACCTTCTCTCTGTGTCCTCACATGGCAGAAGGGGCAAGGTTGCTCTCTGGGACTCTTTTATAAAAGGGCACTAATGCCATTCATGAGGACTCCACCCTCCTGACTTAATCACTTCCCAAAGGTCTTACCTCCAAATACCATCACACTGGGGATTAGGTTTTAACATATGAATATGGAAGGTGAGCACATTCAATCCACAGCACTCTGTTTCATAAGACTGGTCCTCTGGTGATGCCCTTGCATGTTGTGACAATGTCAAATTGCTCTGAAATTTTCTTAATGTCATTGTTGATGTCTATGCTTATCTTGTTGCAGCTGGGAACAAACCCACAGACCACACTTTGAGTAGCAGTGGTATGGAACACAGAGCTGGAATGATGCGTTACACAATTTTAGGAGAAACATTTGTGGATGGGAGACACTGCTTCAGTTTTTTATCAAGACCATTTCCACGTTTCTAGAAAGTAGTTGTCTCCTTCTTACACCCTTGCATGTCAGGTGCTAAAGAAATTCTTGATAGGAACACTCAGGCCATGAAAGTAATGTTAGAAAATTTATAGAGGAAAGGAAAGAAAACTGGGACAGAATTAGTCCTTTCTTTCCAAACTGCAAGCCTCAGCCTTCGTTCAAACAGTGCTGGGTAATAATTGTTCCCACATACCTATGCGTTCCATAAGGGCTGGGACTATGTAGTTTTTAATCTGTAACTGGAGCATCTAGCACCGAGATGGGCGTATAGAAATCACTCAATAAACATTTAAGTGAGTGGATCCCAAGAATTTTAGCAGTCTTACATCTCTGTTGGCATTCTACAGAGGGATGGTTACTAAGAAAGAACAGTTTAGCAGAATGGGAGACGTATGCATCTTTTCTTTTTCTTCTCACTGCATTCCTGGGTTATGATCTCTTGAAAAGCAAACACAGCCTTCAGGTGTGTTGTCTCCATTGAAAGCCATTCTGAACTTCACTCTTTCACAGAGCAGAAAGACACTTGATACAGGAATTCTCACTGATCGAAGTGAGCATTTTTAAATTGCCTGGACCTCCTTTTATTCCACTTTCTCTTTATCACAGGAGCCATATCTTAGTTATCTCAGTATTGCTATGGCCTCACAGAGAGTCTGGCACACACCTGAGGACCACGGCATAGTGTTTTTAGCGCATCTGCGAGGGAGAGGCTAAGTGAACTAGAGCAGAGCTTCTCAGATTTCATATGCACATGAATCCCCTGGGGCAGCTGGTGAAAATGCAGATTCTGATGCAGTAGCCCCAGGTGTGCGCTCAGGTGATGCCAATGCTTCTGGTCCTTGGGCCACATTTTAAGTAGCAAGCAACCAAAAGGAACGAAAGGAACCTGAGCTTCTGTTTAGCTGCGTGTTAGCAAATGAAGTAAAAGGCATGATTAATATTATTTAGGAATGATTTTTAGTGATCTGTAGCTAGCTGTTTTGGAGACAAGACCAAAGAGCTGCTTAGGAAAGGAAAATAAGTCATGTGGGCCAGATGTGATTCCATAATACTCCCCGGGATCTCACAATTGCCTTAGAAGGAAACATGATACCACAACAACCCATCATCTTTTAAAGCTTAATACTCAAGTATCAGATTCCATAGGGAAACAGAACACAGTGAAGCAGTCATAGGATACATTCTTTTGTGTCTTCTGGAACATATGCTTAAACTGTCCTTTAAAAAAAAAACTTTTTTGATCAACCACTTACTACTTATTTCCATTATGACGCTTTGTAAAATTTAAATTAAACCATCTCTTTCTTTCCAGGTTTCTTCACTGCTCAAGTCAATAGTGTGGAGTGCAGGAACACACCTTTAGGATCTTACAAACTTGGGGCGATTGTCCCAACTCTGACCCATGTAAGACAGCGTAACCTTAAGCATGAGCCCCAGGTTCAACAGTAAAATGGGATTAACACTACCACTTTAGGTTTTTATTAGGACAAACTGAGGAAACACCTGGGCCAATGCAGGATCCCTATAAATAACACTTTTATTCCCCCAAATATTGCCAACCTAGGCTCAAACTATCCGGGATTAAAGTGAGGCACACTCTGTAACCCAACTACACCAATTTGGAGCCTAGATCTTGTCTAGTTCCTCCTAGTGGCAGGGGAGGGAGAAGAGGGGGGAGAGACTGTCTCAGAAACTAGAGCCCAGTAGCTGTGACTGGCCTCTGTGCAGTCTAATGGACGATAAGGTACTCTCTATATTCCTGCTTCTGGCTTGGGGAAATTCTGGAGTTGGCCTTAGCATGGCCATAGCAGCCGTCACTCACTAAGGGTTTACTATGTGCTGGGAGATGTTTGAGGATGTACGGGCTTTCAGTTTTCAGGCTGATGGTCACTGAGATGTCGTATTTTTTTTTTCCCAGAAAATTGTATTTTATTTTTCAAATAATTATGATAAAGGGGGTTCTTGCAAAAGTATCTTCAGATGACCAGATACAGTAGAAAGTAATCCTCTTTGAAGGTGGGAGCCGTGTTCTGTTCATCTTGTCACCGATGCATTCCTTGTTCCACAGCTCAGGGGCAAATCCTGTTAAGAGGGGCGATGTCTCCTTTCAGATGGGACGATTGCTTGGACTGATCAGACCACAAAGAATAACTAACTGTGGGACAAGAGTTCCAGATGAAATCTAGCAGTTTCTTGGGCATCCAGGGAAGCCCTAACTTTGATATAAGCCAGGAGGGCTGCAAGTGACCAATCATTGGTCCCAGGTTGATGCTGTTATCAGCAGGTGGGGTTGGAAAAGCTGCTTCTAGGGAAAGAGTCAGGCCTGTGTCTTCATTTCCTTCATACCTCACACCTGACTGCCCCTTATATCAATGGGCTTGCGGAGGAAGATCAAAATATTGGGGGAAGTGTAGGCATCGTCTCATTCTCTTGGAAAGCCTCATCAGGGAAGGTTCACGGTGGCGTCATGGAAGCCCAAGAAAACAGGCACAAGAGGGCACGGGAGCCTGACATGGACAGTGACACCAGCTCTGAATCAGGCTTGGACTCGAGCAGGACAACAGAACTGACCTCTGTGGTAGAAGGTGTGAAGGAACTCTAAAACTAAATGACCGCAAGGGGCTACCCTCAAGGGGCTTGAGGGGTCCCACCGTTGGGGAGATGGTGTGTTAAGCTTTTCACTCTTCATCCACAGTTTATTAAGTGTTTATTCTATGCCTGACACTCTGCAATGAATAGAACATTCATGATTCAAAGTATTTCACATAAATTAACTTTCCAGACAACTGAAAGTTTTGATTTTCTTAACCTTAAATACAGTCAATGAAAAATTTTCTAATATTAGTTACACAGTTTTTGAACTGTTTTCTAGGCACAGTGTGTGCTTTATTGATCACTTGGGGTCACTGTCTTACTTAGGGTTGCCAGATAAAATATAGGACACCCAGTAAAATTTGGATTTCAGGTAAACACAGGCAATACTTGAGACATGCATGTTATTCCTTGTCTAAGGACAAGTTATTCCTTGTTCATCTGAAATTCAGATTTAACTAGGCATCTTATTTTGGTTGTCGTTGTTGTTAAATCTGGCAACCCTATCATTTTTATACGATGTTGTAATAACTCAGTAATGCCTCGAGTGCAGTTGGGCTCATTATCCTGACATTCTGTGGTTCAAGGCTGTTGTGCTTTTAGAATTTTGTAGTTATTTTTCAGTCACTTTCTTTGCTATCCAATGATTGTATTGCTTGTTGTAGTCAGTACAGAGTGTCTTCAATTCCCTCTCCCCTCTTCTTGATTCTTCTAATTGGTTTGGGTTGAGAAGTGAGATCCTCAAACATGACCGACTGCTCTGTGAAGTGAGAGTAAATAGGTTTTAAAAGGATACAGGTCCTTGAGGGCACATACTTGAGAAAAGTATGCAAATACTTTTTTAAAAAATGATTTCATAAAAACTTATTTTGACTGCCCAGAGAGCATCCTGTGGTTTCTCTCAAAGACCATCAGGATAAGTGAATCATGCTTATTTCCTGGAGAGCATTGTTTTTTATAGAGCACAAGTAGAAATCAACCTCTGATGGGAAGCTAGGTATGAGAATTTGCAGTTGCCTACACAACGGAGTTTTGGATGCTGTTCCTGAAAATCTTTAGGAGGAGTCAGGTAGATACTGATTTGGCTTGAGTAGTTCACAGGTAGTCATGCCTTGGAGGCTAGGGACGAGACTAGATGATCTCTTGCAATCAGTCACAGATATATGGTTTTGATGACTCTATGGTCTATCCAGTCAACTCAAAATAATGACCACAACCAAAACAATGAAACCAAAGTTAAAATTAGCCAGCATCGTACCTACAATGGAAAATTTAGTATGTAGTATTCCAAATATGGTGCTTAAAAGAGACTTCGGCCAGCCTGCAAGATGTTATGTGGAAGGAATTACAATGTCTCTTCTTCCTACTGCACTCATTTACACGATGATTAAACTTTTTTTTTTTTTTTTTGCCCTCGGCAATGCTTGCTCTGAATATAGATCTGAAGTGACTCCTAAATTAGAGCTGCTTTTCCTAATGCTGAACCGGCCACTACAGGCAAAGTCAGCAAACACCTCTCCACACCTTACGTATTTGTATTTAACTTATTTGACGTCAGAAAAATTGTTTGAAAATGATTTATGGTACAAAGAGGATCTTCAGGCTCAAGATGATGACATTTTGTGTCATCCAGTGACATACATACATATATATATATATATATATATATTTAATTGAAGTATAGTTGAATTACAATGTTGTATTAGTTTCTGTTGTATAGGAAAGTGATTCAGATATATATATGCATTCTTTTTCATATTCTTTTCCATTATGGTTTACTACAGAATATTAACTATAGTTCCCTGTGCTATACAGTAGGACCTTGTTGTTTATCTATTTTGTATACAGTAGTGTAGATCTGCTAATTCCAAACTCCTAATTTATCCTTCCCCCACACCCTTTCCCCTTTGGTAACCATAAGTAGTCATTTATACTTTTACTGGCTTTAGTCAAAGAATGACTCATCAGAATCAGATCCTGGGGAATATTTTGGGAGCTGTTAGAGAAGTCTCATACCAAGCAGAGACCAGCATCTTGGTAAAGAGTTTGGTTTTCTTCAGAGACTTCAGAGATTGTACAAATCAGAAATACTTGCTGGATTGTCACAAAACAATTCTAAATATTTCAAGCCTTTAAAACTTGTTACAGGCCATTTAGTCACAACAAGAGCAATTCTGATCTGTATAGGTCACTAGAGCCATTATCTGCACTATATATTTAGGTTCATGTGGCCTGATTCAACTTATTAATGTGTTCAATTCTCTTTTCCTCTTGATCAACAAAATAAAAATTCACTTCTAAACTATGTTAATGCTTATAGGCTTTCAAGCATTATTATATTTTTAATTTTAGTCAAATAAATATTTTTTAGAGTTTTTAACTTCTACAATTTTCTTCTACCCTAAAAGGTTGTTGTAATATTTTAGTAGGTATCTATCTTAAGGGACATGTATAATGTGGACTACTGGGAGGATAGGGTGATTTAAAAAATGTTTGAAAAAACATTCAGTTGGTATTTGTTGAAATGCATGGGGTAACCCATTATTGGCAAGGAGATAACACAGCGGTGGGAGAGGCAAATTCATCAACAGAAAAATTACAGTATTACAAAGTGGTGAGGGTAATGATGAAGTTATGCAGATAGATGTTTCTTTTTCTGTGAGTCTAGGAAATGAATTCAGCCTTGACGTGTTAGGGGAAGGCTTCCTATAGGAGGTAATGCCTGGGTTGAGTCTGAAAGTAGTCAGGCCTAAGAGTGTGGAAGAGAACCCTAGTAAAGACACAGAGGTGAAGAGGGAAGAGTTCCCTTGTTCCTCTAAGCTTATGAACATGCTCCTTAGTCACTGGTAGAAGGGGAGGCTGCCCCACCTTGTCACTGTTTAATCCTAACAAAGAGCCTTTTGCAGATAATGCTGTGCAGCGGTGACTGCATGGGCAGTTATTATGACTAAATTGTCAAGTTGGCCAGATATCCCCTGCCACCTTTACATACAACCCTTTCCTCATTTTCCAGGCAGTTCAGTGTAACTCAAATAACCACTACCTCCTTTATTAGTTTCCTGGAGCTGCTGTAACAGAGTGCCACAAACTGGGTGGCTTGAACAATAGAAATTTATTATCTCACAGTCTGGAGACTAGAACTCTGAGATCAAGATGTCAGCAGGGTTGGTTCCTTCTGAGAGCTGTGAGGGAGAATCTGTTCCATGCCTTCCTTCTAGCTTCTGCTTGTTCGCTGCTGGCAATCTTGGGCTTTCTTTGATTTGTAGATGCATCACCTAGATTTCTGCATCTGTGTCCAAATTTCTCCTTTTTATAAGGATACCAGTCATACTGGAGTAGGGGCCCACCCTACTCCAGTATGACCCAGTATGACCTCATCTTAACTAATTATGTCTGAAATGACCTTATTTCCAAATACGGTCACATTCTGAGATACTTGGGATCAGGACTTTAACATATGAATTTTGAGGAGACACAATTCAACTCATAACATTCCTTTTCAGATGTAAGCTCTATAATTTAAGGTTCTATCTTAATTTCAGAAAATGTTTACCAGGAACATAAATGCTTTGTTGCTTGTTTTCCATGGGTTAACCTATAGTTTCCTACTTATTCACATAAAATATGTATATTCTGTTATTTTCACCATATCAGAGATTTCATGGAGTGTTTGGAATTTAGTAAAAATTTACCTATTAGGTGTCACAGTTAAGCTGCTGTTTCATTAAATGCTGATCTTTTTCCAAAGGTATTTCCCAAACAGTATGTTAAAATTAGCACAGCTTAGTTCTTGGCACAAAAAGTGTGATCAGCACTGTTGATCTTTGAGTTCGAAAAGTTCTATAAAACAAGAATAAATATATTAAACTACTGTCCAAAAACAGTATAAAGAATAGTTGACAAAATGATCCAAACATCTTTTACTTACTGAATAAATGACATCAATGAATAAGCATTGAAAGCCAGTATTTGATAATTAAGATCATTTGATAATGTCATTCACATAGACAACTAGTTTTGTATTGGATACCTTCCACAGGCAAAGGACTGATGGCAGTTTTCCCATAAATCACTTTTTTGTTAATGCTGTATTTGATTTTTATTTTAGGTAGTACAACTTTTAGAAAAAAATGTGTTTTCTCTGCTGGCAAAATGGGCCCATTATCTACTCCCTAGATATTTCATTATGTCTTTTGATTTAATTTTTTACTTTTCACAAGATACACACAATTACTTAACAGGGATAGTACAATTTCTAATATCACTCGTTTTTTATCCAAAGCAAAACATTTGGTTCTGTACGTCGTTCAAATCCTATTCATTACAGGGTAAAGCTGGGCTTGCAGAATTTAGTAAGTGGATGCAAGCAGCTACCTGGGAAAAGCAAAGCGTCAAATTCAATCAAGGCTCCTGTAATCTGATACTATCAACTGTTGTTCTCTCTTGCAGTCCTAAACAGGTTCCACAATCTTATTATTTCTTAGCTCCTTGATGTGACAGGTTTCGTTTTTGGCACTCTTAATTACTGAAATTAATCTGTCTTGAACTGTTAGGTTGGCTTAGTTTTCTATTTCCCGGTAGTTAAATCACTGTGGGAGCGGTACCAGGACAACTATGTCCTGAATTTTTAAAGGTTTTTTTAAGCCTGCCTTCCCCACTGGTTGGCTTCCCTTTCTCCCACCCCTTCACAGCCTTTTCTTTTTTCTCTTTCGCTCAGTTCCTTTTACACTCAAGCAGTTGCAGGGGGATTTAAATTCCAATCCGGAACTCTGACTCGCGCGCCTTGAATGACGGGAGTCGTAGTTTTCGTGACTCCTCCCTAACCGCTTTTCACGGCGATTCCGCCTCAGAGTGGAAAACTACAACTCCCAGAACGCATCCGCGAGGCGACCACCCCCCCTGTGCGCACGCGCCTTGAGGCCGCAGGATTTGAATCGGCGGCGTTGTTATTGACGCCATATTGGGGCCGGCGACGGGTGGAAGAGTCGTACAGTGGAGGGGGAAGCGACTGGACGTGTTTGTTGGAGCTCCTGCTGCCACCACCGCCGCCGCCGCCACCACCACCGCCGCCGCCACCACCACCGCCGCCACCACCACCACCAGCACCACCTTGTAATCCCGCCGCATCGACCGCCGCTCTCTAGCTTCTGACCCTGCCTGGGAGTATTAGGAGCCGCGTTCCAGCCTCACGCCTCCCGGGGCTGGTATCGACTTCTGAAGGAGCCGGTCTCAGAGCAGGAGCGCCTCGGGCGCAGCGCAAAGCTCGAACGGACGGCGGGGGCGGCCGCAGCCTCTCCCGGGGGAGCCGCGCCTGAGGAGGCGGAAGAGCCCCCTGACGCGGCCGGCGTGAGCTGTCGCCACCGCCCCTTTCGCCCTCGCCCCGGCCGGTGCGGACCACTGCCCCTGCCGCGGAGGCAGCGGTGGCGGCGGCTCTCCTCTCCTCACCGGCGCCACGCCACCCGCCTAGCCGCTCCTGAGCCCGTCGGTTAGGCTCTTCGCGGCCCCGCTCTCCTCCCCTTCCCTCGCCCTCCCCTCCCGTCACCCGTCCCCGACCCCACCCGAGCCGGCGGCCCCGGCCATGGCGTGCGGAGCCACTCTGAAAAGGACTCTGGATTTCGACCCACTGCTGAGCCCGGCGTCCCCGAAGCGGAGGCGATGTGCGCCATTGTCGGCGCCCACCTCGGCTGCCGCCTCCCCGTCGTCGGCGGCCGCAGCCACCGCCGCCTCCTTCTCGGCCGCAGCCGCCTCGCCGCAGAAGTATCTCCGAATGGAGCCCTCTCCTTTCGGCGACGTCTCCTCCCGCCTCACCACAGGTGGGACTCGGCCCGGCTGCCGCCGGATGGGCGAGAGGTCGGGGGGCGCGGGATGCGGCCGCGGGGTTGGGGGTTCCCGGACTCCTCCCCGACCTTAGCAGAGTCCTCAGGGGACCACATTCCTTTAAATGAGACCCTCCAGCCTCGGAGTCACAATAGAAATGGTCCAATGTCAAGGAGGGCGCGTGGGATGGGGGGGAGTTGAGAGATGGGGTGGGTAGGGGCCGTGCTTTGCCAGGTATTGTGGGGAAGAGGAAGAGCCTTTTCTTTGGGCCGAATGACTGGAATTGAGCGTTTCCGTAGTCTGGAGAGCCCCAGCGGAAATGATCAGAGAGGGTGCTACACGGAAATCTAGGCAGGAGAAGGGTCACACATTTCACCCGAGTCTCGATGGCTGTCTCCTGGAATCGATTGGTGGCAGCTACTAACTCTGGGGCTGGGTGGTTGGAGGCGAGGCAGCAGCCCCTCCTCCAGTTCAGACATGGCTGATTTTAGTACAGAGGGGGTGGGGTGGGGAGGGATGTCACTGAAGCGAGATCTAGGCCTGTCATTAATCACCCACAAGAACGCCACTTTGGCTGAGTCAAGACCTGTTTCCCTAGCAGGGTCAACAACAAAGAAAATTCTCTTCCCGATTACTGTAATATGATCACACTATACGTCTAGACCTTGAGAAATGAACGTTTAATGAAAAGCGAATTGTATTGAAATTCGGGACTGAGTAGTTGCTTTTAGTTGAAAGTGCTTTATTTCAGCTCGGCGAAGTAGGTTGGGAGAACAAGCCTCGGCCTTGAGAATAATAAAGAAATCAACCCAAGATTCCAAGGGACTTAAGACTATTTTTGCTTTTCATCTTGAAACATTTCCTGAAAGTGGCTATGTATGGGGAATTACCTTTTGGCTGCTTAGTACTGCATGTGTATGTCCAGTTTTTCCTGTACTTTGAGAATCCTTGTGTCCCCTTGGCATAGTCTTAGGATAGGCTTTTATGGATTGGTAGTGTAAATGTTTTTGTGTGTGTAGCATGCAAAGGTTTCGTGTGTTGCCTTTGGTAATAGTATGATCCGTAGACAAAGCCTTTTTTCATTGCTTGATTTGATAGAGAAACATTTGTTTCTCTATCGTTTGCTTAAAAAATATGTGGGCAGTATTTACCTCTATTTTGTAACTTCCATTTGGAATTGACTTAGTTTTGTTTTTTCAGGTCAGATTTTAATATCCTTTCTCCAGATATATGGGGAAACCCCCAGATGCCTAGGCTACCATTTTTTGCTGTTGAAACAGTGTCAAGAATGAGCTCCCAGTGATTAACATTATTTTTAGAGTTTGTCTTTTTAGTGAAATGGTATCATTGAAAATTGAAATGATACCATGGAATCTGTACTTAACAACTAATAAGGCCACTTAAAAATAGCTCTAGCTAACCAGCAATAAATTTTATTCGAGGCGGGTTAATTAATACAGTTTTAGATTTGGGAGTTAAAGTATATCTCCTTGCTAAAATAGTCTTGAGTATATAAGGTAAGTCACCTAGGGGCTGTATTTGTCCTCAGTTTTAAAGGGAATTAATTCAGAAAGAATTGTGATCCTTTGCAAATTTGTCATTTCATTGATAGAGTTGTAGCACTGGCTAATGCAATTGGCTCCATATTATCTTAAATTTCAGTCAAGTGGACTATAATAGTAAAACAACTGGAATCACTGGAATTGTTTAAGCCTACTGATTCGAATTCACATTTTCCAAAATATTGCTGTGTCTTCTCTTCTTCAAGGTGTTTTTGACGTCTACCTGAAGTTTAGTCATATCCTGAACTTTAAAATCACACCCTAATTGACATTTATTGAGCCTGCAAAAAAGTTTTTTAGCTATTTCAGCGAATTTTAATATTAACATAAAAAGTTGACTTGAGAAGAGTAGTTATTGTTAAAGTTTTGGATAGCTAAAATTTACTTTTTTAACTATAATTTTGAATGACATTCTACATCTAGTTTAATATAGCCTTGTGTTTACATGTCCAGTTTTGGGCATGCTCCTGTGTGGTTTTTGTAATGATGGTGTCATAATGGGAGCTGCAGTGCTGTGCAGGTATCAAAAGAGCTTCCCAGTTTTCATGTCATCAAACTTGGGAATAATTTTCCAAAGTACCTAATTTTTAGATTCCTATTTTAAAAGTGTTAATTCTTAAACTTTACAAGAGTGAATACCCATATATCCTTAGCAGAAATAAGTAGCTGAGTTTGGAAATGGAAAATGACTTAAACTCACCAGGACTCTGGAAGCGCTTCATTTTCACTTCTGTGAGATCAAATATAATTTAAACAATTTAGAACTAGAGTCCGAAAGTGAATTTTTTTCAGAGCTTGTGTATAATTTACCAATATTTTATCATTGTTCTTCTCTAAATATGTAAATAGTGTCTTCTGATATGTAGCTTAAGTCATGTTGCAGCTTTACTAGTAGTTTTGGGAACTTGGGCATCAGTTTTAAACCCTAGTTTGTTTTTAAGTCATTCCATGAAGATTATTCCAAAGTTTGACTTGATGACTTATTTCAATGTTTTTCAAACTATTGCAACTAATACCAGGAAAAAGGAGAGCTGGCAGATAAAGTTTTATTGAAACACAGCCATGCTCTTTTTTTTTTTTTTTTTTTTTAAAGTATTGTCCATGTCTCTTACAGGCTACAGCAGTAGCGTTGAGTAATTGACAAGAGCCTTTATTTTCCCAAAGCTCAGATATTTACTGTCTGGTCCTTTTCAGAACAAGTTCGTCCACCGCTGGTCTAAGATGTTAGCAGTGAGGTTTGTAATAATCCCTGGATTTGGAAAAGGAAAAGTGAATAACTGGAGGTGTGGGGAGAGGGGAACCATTGGTTGTGGTTGGGAAAATGAATGCCTCTAATAGCTTTATCAGTACTCATCCAGTTGGTAAGTTAGTTGAAAACAGATTCAAAGTGTTCTATTCTTCTCAATTGGCTTTTGAAACCTCTCTGAATACTATAATTTAGCCAAAAGATTGTCATCACATGCCCAAGAACAAAATTATTTTAATAAAACCAAAATATTATCCAACATTACAAGAGTGTCAAATCCAACACATTGTTTTTCATGATTGTATAGTGAATGAATGAATGGCTGGATGAAAAAAATCCTTCTATGGACTGAACCTGTTTGTGAGTTTGATAGGTATTTTTATACATTTTTTTGACTTGTTTCCATTGCTCTAGCCTGCCTTAGGAACTGAGTTGGATGAAGAGTTAAATTCCTTTGTAAAAACTCATTGTATTTGCTGGAAGCTTGCCATTAAGAATGGAAATTGCAGCTTGTGAATGGGGAAGGGTTTACAGGAACTTAGATTGTTCTGTAGACATTGATGCATGCCTGCAAATGGAGACACCAGCTGGCTTAAATGAAGTATAAATGGTTCTAGGCAAACAAATGAGATATCTGTTGGAGGAGACAGCATTTCCCTTCAGATGTCATTTATATTGAGCCAGAAGTGTTTTTAATACTTTGTGGTTATTTAGACAGCTGTTAAGTTGCTTCTAGTTTCTCAGTGGATTTGGCAAATAAACTGTTTTTAATGGTCTTTTGTACTTTGGATTTTAAACCTGATATTTTATTTAGGAATGCGTATGTAGCTGCAGTTATTTCATAGTTCTGTGAATTATGCATTTAAGAGTCCTGTAAGTTTATAGCCATTAAAAGCGGGGTGCAGTTGTATTCATTATTGAGCTATTTTGTTTTGAAAGTAGAAAAATTATACTTATCTTGAGCACAGAAACACATAGGGTAAACATGGGTAGTTCAGAGGAGAGATTTATTAGTTCTTCTTTAGGTGAAAATGCTCCTAGCTACCATAGTTGCCACAAAGACAGAATCTGAGATGTAAAGAAGAATAATAAATTTCTTCAGTTCTTGAATGGCTTTATAGAAAAAAGCATATACTGTGTATTATATTACCCAGATACATCTTTCCCAAGTGTTTAGACAGACCTAGGATGACACAGTGATAGAAACGCTTTTGTTTTGAAAGGTTGAGAATAAGGGAGTAATTGGAAGGGCCCAGTTTTGTGTATTTTTCCTCTTTGAAAAGAAACTTGATTTTCTTTCCACTTGAAGAGGGATGCATAATGATAGCATGGGTTAAGTTTGAACCTCTTGGATAGTTGGTCCATGAAACTAGATAATGAATGGTATTGGGTTTGGGCATTTTCAAATACCCATAACTGATTTAATCATCAGTTTATGGTCTTTGTGGTCTTTGCATTAACACTGTACAAGTACTGTTGACTCACAGAATGTTCTCTATGCATATGTGAAACCACAGTATTTCTTGCTTTTGAGAAGACTGCCTACTTTCAGAAAAGTATGCAGGGTGGAATACTTGTTCCAGCTTATATGAACCAGTCTGACATCTGCGATGGTAAAGAGGTCTTCACAAATAAATTTAAGAGATTCATCCTCAGTTTTACTGCTGAATATAAGTGTTCTAGAACTCAGCTTACCAGTAATTCTCAACTTTATAAACACACCTGCGAAATGTGATCCTTTAGTAGCAGTCTGGGAGCAAAGACTGTTAGTTAAAAGAAACGCCCCCTGGATTTTGTGAGGTAGGACATATGGGACTTGTACTGTTCGAAAATAACCCCAAAAGTATTCTTATCTGCCATACCTTACCTCTTAGTTAATGTCTTACCTACCATAACGTTTTAAAATATTTATTGAATGTATTTCTTGAGTTAATCAAGCCTTGACGTCTTCCAAGATTCTTAGAAACTTAGGAAGTTTAAGGGAAAAAATGTAATTTCAGTTCCACTCCTTCTATACCAGTTTTTCTTTTGAGACTCTTTTGTAACAATAAAGCCACAATATATGACAACATATTTTTTTAATTATGATTCAAACAAATGAGTAGTACAAGAAATACAGGATTTATTTAGTTTAAGACTTTGAACAATACTTTTTTGAGGTGTTTGAAGTATATATACTTCTCAGTATTCCCTCATCTTTTGGGATGATAATGATAAACATGGTTATGTGCATTACAGTATTTGAAATAGCCCCAATTATCAGGATTTTTATTGTTTTCAGAGGTTTGCTGGTTTGAAGGATTATATTTTAAAAGATTTTACATGATTTTGATATTTATTTTGGGCCTTTTGATTATAATTTTTGCCTTATGCCAGATTGTGTAATCTTTGTTGTGATGGTAGGTTTTCTTGGGTAGTGGTAGTGGTAGTGGTTTTTATCCTTCCAGCACTAGAAAAACAGCTCATAATATGCTTGCAGTTTTGTCTTGGAGAAACTTTTCTTCATCCCTTTAAAAATGTAAGTCATTAATTTTTGTCTGTCACAAATGCAAATAGGCAGATCATCCTGAAATGTATTAGTGCTTTGCAATATTTTGATTTTATTAAAATTGTGATATTTCCAGTAATACAATTTTTGAATTTGACTAAATTTTTAATTTCTATGTCTATTCATGTACCTCCATTTTCTCAGCCTTATTTAAAAATGTAAATACTTCCTGTAGAAGTCACTTGTTCAAGCTTATATGAACCTCATTTGATTTCCAGATTCTATGCTGGATAGGCAAAGAAAAGACAAGGTCTCTTCAGGGACTGGTAGAGCTTTCACTGCTGATACTTCATAAAGCCAGCTAAACTTGAATAAAAACACTGTAAACTTTATGCTTTACCAGTATACCTATTTTAATTCCTTGTGGACATTTGTCCACATGAGCATTATTTTCACCTTTGGCAGCCTGACTATTGAAATTGGTTTATTGATTAAATCACACTTTTACTACTTTGGAAGCTTATTGGCTGAAATTGTTTTAATCTTGATGTACATTCTTAACTTTGGTTTAGCATTTATTTTCATTTCCATTAATGTTAATTCTTAGAAAACTCCCTCCAAAGATCAAACTAAAGTGGGGAGTTTCGAGGGAGAGACCTGGAAGAGTTGATTTTCTTTTTTTTTTTCCTCCCTTTTTTTCTCTTTTCTTTTCTTTTCTTTCTTCCTTTTTTTTTTTTTTTTTAATTAAAGGTAATACTTTTGAACTGATGTGGCAACTGAAGAATACAACGTGGAGTGGAATTTGAAAGATTGTAGAAAGCCAACTTTTCAAACATTACTTTCCTTGAACTTTGCCTTTTGTTACAGAAGATTGCATTGTTCCTAATGCTGATATATAATTCTCTGGAAGAAAATCTTTTCTAAGCAGTATAATTGGTTAAAAGTATAGAAGGTTTTGGGTAATTGTGACAGAACAGGGGAACCTGATTTATGCATGGCCCAGGGTGAAATTGTACATTATCGAGGGCTGGCATTGTAATCAGTCCTGTGTGTTTGGTAATGCTGACCTACCAATTTAGAATGATCCTTACTTCTGAAACACTAGTAAAACATTACAGTTGTTAAAATGCCTATCCTAAGAGGTGGCAATTTAGAGACTCTTGAAGCATCCCTTACGTAAATACCTGAATGTAACATGACAATTTCTTAGAATTATTCTGTTAAAGCCAGTGATGGCATTTCCAGGGCTCCAGGTAAATGAGAATTATGCTCCATTTTGGTCACCACCTTAATAGTTACAGAATTTGACATCTCAGTATATGAAGTATTAATAACATGGCAGTGGATCCCTCTATTCTGTCTGACATCTTGTTTCTTAAAAATTAGCTCTCCTCATTGTGATTTATTTTAACTTTAGGTACTTTTAGAATATTGGCTAGGTGTAGTAATAAAATACTGGAGAGGGTAGTAGGTGTTAAGAACGTAGACCCTGAGATCAGGTGTGGCTTTGCCGTGTTTCAGCTGTGTGCACTTTAAGAAGACATTGAAGCAAGCCTTATTTCCTCATCTATAAAATTATGCACGTGGTAATAGTCATATCTGCCTCCTAGGGATGTTGTGAGAATTAAGAGCATTTTCTGTCCCTGAGTGCTGGAAATAGTTACAATAGGGCAACCTCAAATGGAACTTTCTATTCTGTCCAGCAATCCTGCCATTTTTCAGTGAGTAACCAACCTTGCCTTCTACTTCACAAAGATAGAGGGCATCAAACAGCAGCTTCATTTTTCCCAGTACCAACACTACCAACATTTGTGCCTGTTCTCTTTTTTTCCATTAAGGTTGAGGAAGATTAAATGAGATAATTAAAACCTAACAGTGAGGGAAGGATCCCACTTCTCTCCAAAGGAACCTTATCCTGTGATTACTTTTCTCTCTCAACCAGATGCTCTTTGCTTTTGGTTTTAAATATTGTCAAGCCTCCCATTATAAAGTAAATAAAACATACTCATTTTCCTCCAGCAGTCATCCAGATTCCTTCACTTTGAAACTAAAGAGCTTTGATATAGTCTGTTTGCTTCCATTTCTTCGATTCTAAATGTACTCCTAGTATTTGTACCTCAGACAGCTCTTGTCAAGTCAGCGGTGACTTCCATGGCACACAGTCAGTCCTCATCTTCTTTGACCTTTCTTACAACATTCACATTGCTGACACCCCCTTCTTGTTGAAATACTTTTTAAAAAAACCTATGACAGCATTGTTTTCTTCCACTTCTCCAGCTGCTCTGTGTTTATCTGGCCATTAAACTTAGGAGTTCTTTAGTTCTAAGTTCAGCTCCATTCCTGTCTAGCTTAATAGCCCCCAAAGCAATCCTATCTGCATGCTCCTGACATCCCTTTTCACTTACAGGTGGACTTTCTAAGTTACATCTTTAGTTCAGACCATTCCTCTCAGTTCTGGCCATGAGAAATTTGTATTTTTTATTGTCATATCCTTCCAGTAACCTTTCTTCTCCCCAGAAGTCAGTATTTTTGTGAAATCATTAACTTTTTCAGTATTCACAATGAATTTACAAAATATATGAGATAAACCAAAGATGTCTGTAGGTTTCCAGTCAGTGCCTTCTGGTGTGAGAAAGAGTCTTAATTGCTCTTTTAAAGCAGACAAAATTGAAAAGCAAATGTGTTTGTTCACTATCAATCAATAATGAACATAAAATTCATATAAATGAATCAATCTATGTGCTACTGTCACGTAATGAATCTCCCTGAGTAGGTCCAGTCAAATTTAAATTGATTTGCAGAATATTTTCCTGCCAGGGATGTCTCACTTAGAAATACAAAAGCCATGTAGGTGAGGGTGGCAAAATGATTTAGATCACCTTGAGTATTTTTGTACTTGCAATAATCTCTGCTGTTAACTGCTTTCCTTCTCTTCCCCTTTATTCCCGGCATGTCCAATAATAAATACACCAACCACTTTTCTTTTTAATTGCCAAAGTAGAGGAGTTATTATTTTAAGCAGAGGATAGAAACTTAAATGGCCATAGTTCCAGGCAAGTAGTAAAAAATGAGTGAAGTAAATTAGGTGGGGACTTGTAAATTCCGATCCTGGTCCTGACTTGCTACATCACCTGGAAATTCATTTGAAATGCTTAATCTCAGGCTCCATCCCTTTTGGTCTGCATTTTAACAAAATCCCCAGGTGATTTGTGCGTGCATTAAAGTTTTAGAAGTACTTGAGAATTTAAGCCCAAAAGGCAGCAGCCACTCTTCAGCTGAATTTTGCCACATGGTCCAACTCCCCCCTCACCACTCCCCACCATAAGTAGCCAGAAATCTTTTAATGTAAAATCACCCAACTTTTAAATGTTGGCCACAAATTCACACTTGTTTTTGAAAGGAAAATATTCAGGCCAGACATGCCTTTGGGCTCCATTTAGCCCATGAATCATCAGTGTGCAACCCCTGGTTTCCAGGTATGCTGTATCAGTATTTTTGTGTGTATGTGTTTTTCGGGTGCCCTAATAAGTTGTTACAAGAGACAGATTTGATCTTTAGCTTGATTGTGCTGCCTTACAGCCCTCTTGAAGGAGTCTGCTCTCTGTCCTTCCAAACCTTGCCTTGGCATTAGATGTTTTCTGTAGCTTGCATATTGGGTTTTAGATTTTGCATGGTTTAATTTCCCCCTTTCTTTTCACCATTTACTGCTTTTTTTGGTTCTTATTTCTTTGTATTTTCCTAGCTTATAAGCTATTTGAGAAGATACTGGCAGATAGTAAAGAAGTAAACAACAGAAGCAACATGGTTTACATATATCCCTTTAGAATCTAGTGTAATATAAAATAGATGTATGAAACTTTTGGATATCAGGGAGGAGCCACCTGCTGATTTCAGCATTCTTGGTTTGGACTCCTTGCATTATTGCAGTTGATTTGTAGCTTAGACCTGAAGGGTTTTAACAAGTTGAAACATTTATTTCAAATAAGTAATCATTGGCTATTACAGCACCAGTGAAATAACAGAATCTGGGCTGTAGCGATTATTCTTCCTCTTGTAGGAGATAAATGAATGCCTACTATACAGTAAAATATTATATAACATAAATTTAGAATCTAGCCAGTTGCTTTTAAAGTACTGTAGCCAGTACTCTCGTGTTTAGACGTGTGTGCAGCTATCTTATGGTTATTAGGATTCATGCTAATCCAAATAGAAGTTAAAGCTGTGGACATAACTGGACAATCTTGGGTTAAAATTTGATTCCAAGTTCCTTTGACATAGCAGTAATTTTAAAGTAAATTTAAAATGGCATCACCTCATTCTTTTTAGTTAGATATCTCTTGGCTGGATACGAACATTGTCCTTAAGGTTCCCTCAAGGAGTCCATAGAATTATTTTAGTTTCTGATCAGAAGGTCTGGCAGAATAGTTGAATTACAGTGATGGGTCTCCAGAGCAACAATTAATTGTGTGCATTTTAATTTATAAAGTAGACATGGCAGTGTCTAGTATGTAGTTCAGAGCTCTAGATTTGGTCTGTTATTTTATTTGGAACAGTTTCAGTTTTAGGTCTTAATAGCTACTGCGGGTTTTCTATACTTAATTGTGTACAGGTCTTCCATTTAATTTGTGTTCTTCCCTAGAACTGACAGATTTTCAGGATTTATTTTTAATCCTCTTGTTTGAGCTGTTTAGATGAACATCTGTCTTGTTTTTTTCAAAGATACTCCATAGAGAAATTAGCATGTAAGGTGATAACAAAAGGGTCTTACACACCTAAACTTAAAAGTATTCATGAAACCTTAATGTTTGATCTAGTAGTTATGTCAGGAGGAAAACAGTAAGTCCATACAGGTCTGGAGCAAAAGTTTAGTTTCCCATATTACAGATTTTTAGACATCTTAATGGACTCTAGAAGGACCCTGCTCCCCTCCCCCCCCCCCATTTTGTGGTTCTCCTTTAAACACATTTTTAGTTGCTTCTAATTCCTTTTCCCTTTGCCTGCAGTCCCATCTTGTTGCTGTTTCTCTTATTATCATCAACTGTTATTTTTTTATGCCATCAACTGCTTTTTCCTGTTTATATTGTTGACCTTGTTCTTTGTGTCCAGGGTTTTTAAAGTAATCATTGGCAACTAAGAGTTGTAAAACAGGCTTTATTTCTCAGTCCAGGCCTTTCCACATTTACCTAGGGTTTTAAATATTCCAAAGGAGTAAGTGCTGGCTCATTGATAATCTGCCTATTATGGAAAAGAATTTTATTAGCAATATCAATGGTATTAACTAGATTTGGGAATGAAAGTGCCATTAGCCATAAATTTGCTAATACTGACTTTCACTTAACCTAGTACAGTGCAAGGAAGTCTTAGTAGTATTTTATAGTTGACCCTTGAACAATGTGGGTTTGAACTACGCAGGGGCACTTACATGTGGATTTTTTCAGTAGTAAATACTATAGTATTACATGATCCAAAGTTGGTTAAATCCAAGGATGTGGAACCACAGATGTGGAGGAACTGTGCCTGAGATATGGAGACCAACTACAAGTTACGTGGATTTTGACTGTGGGAAAGGAGTCTGTGTCCCAAGCCCACACATTGTTCAAGGATTAACTGTATAGTAAAAGGGTGATGTAGTTTATTAAGAATTTTGAAAAGGGATCTACCACAACCATTTGTAGTATACACTGTCATGAAGATAACTACATGTTTTGCTCTTAAGTGATTTCCTGCAAATTTAATCTGTGCTTCATAAGCCAAATATGAAGCCTGTGTGATTAAAAGTGGAATGTGCAGCTGATGTTAGTGAACCTTTATTTGACTTTCTTTAATAGACCAGTATATTTTGTTGGCAGCATAATATCAGATGTTACATGTACTTGGAGTAAGATGTCACTTTTTAGTTTGATAAGAGCTGGCTAGATTTAAGTAGCTTAAGACCAAGAAGACGTACGTACTTTATTGATGTATGGAGGCCTTTATCCAGCTGGTATGGAAGCAGCTTAAGTCAGCCAAGTATGTAGGCTGAGCTAGAAATGTGAACTGTGGATTATTGAATCTGGGAGATTTCTTGGTTATCAGCTTCAAAATTGCACAGATAAACTGAGCTTGAGGCTTGCACTTAGCTGTTTGCTACTTTGAGCTGCTGAGATTTTGATCAAGTTAAATTGGATCATTCACTGCATAACACTGTTGATCACGTTGCCAGTATTAGACCATTTGAGGGCATAGTGAGGCTTAGATGACATAGTTGTATCATTAGATGCGAAAAACGGGGCAGGCAGTAGCATTCAAAATTCTTCAGTTCTTTAACTGACGATATCAGGTGTTGGCATAGATGTGTCAGCAGAAAGATGTGTCTCAATGCAAAATGTACAGTTACTCTGGAAAATGGTTTGGCAGTTTTGTACAGAATAAAGCCACATACTTACCATATAATCAGGCCATCTAGTTCCGCTCCTGGGTATTCAAGAGAAATGAAAATGTGTCCACCTGCACAGACTTGTACTTGAATATTTGTTATAGCCGCCCTCACTGGAAATAATCTAGATGTCCACTAAAAGTGAATAAATTGTGGTGTATACTATATATACACAATGGAATACTAACTCATTAATAAAAAAAGAAGGAATTACTGGTTGATGCAACATCATGTATGAAACTCAAAAGCATTTTCTGAGTGAAACAAGACACAAAAAATCTACATTCTTTATGATTCATTTAATGCAGTTTTAGAAAAGGTAAAACTACATAATGACAGTGGATGGATGAGTAGTGGTGGTGGTAAAGGGGGTGAATAGGAGTATGAGAGAACTTTTGGGGGTGATAAAAATTCATTATTGTGGCTGTGATAGTTCCAAGACTGTATGTATGCACTTGTCAGAACTCATCAAACTGTACCTTTAAATTGGTGAATTCATTTGTAAATTATGCCAGAAAATTCCTTAGCTTGTAATGATGTCTCTTAAATATTAGATGGTATGGAGATTTACAGAGCTTCATTTTAAGAAGTTTTACTGTATCTTAATCTTAGGCAAGATCTTGTTTGAGACTGTCAGATAAATAAGAGTTCTCTACAGCTGTTCTTTGGTACATCTTAGTTGTGCTTTGGTTGATTTTGTGAAGCAAAAGGAAGAATTATCTGAGAACAGCTGTGTGGTGATCAAAGACTAAGTCACACAAAAGAGGTCAAGGTCACGTTACTTTGTGCAAGCATATTTGAAGTCTTTGGTTGTGAATAAACTTCAGGATGCTTTGGCACTTTTGATCAGGATGATGGTAGCTTTGAACAAAAAAATGATAAATGAGTGAAGCTTGCTATGAGATCAAACATCATTACTTTTAAAACTTTTTAGAATACTGCTACTGAAAGAGTTCCGTTATTTAAAAAATAAGGATATGTGTGCCTGACCTGGTTGGTATAAGATGCTGCACTAGTTTTATTGGACACCTCTGAAATCTTAGGAAGCCCATCTCTATCAGTGTGCTTAACTGTACAGTAGACAGCCATTTTATTTCACACTGGTAACTTTGTTTTTAAATTACAGTTTCAAATAAATGAAAAGAGCTGAAAATGACCATGTTTAATATAAACAAATGAAACATATGTATACGTTTATATATTTATAAAAACATATACATATATGTAGCATTCTGAAAAATGTTAAATACGGCTAAAGGACTGCTCACACAACCATCCTGAGGTTAATTATTCCAGTGTTTGATTTTGTAACTGCACATTCATATATTTGTAAAACAGATTTGTTTGCACACAAAATTTACATAAAGGAATCTTCACTAGATATATCCTTTACAACTTTTTTCAAAATTGATTTTGTTATAGTAATGAAACTGGCATAATCTAAATGTTTAAGAGACTGATAGATGCCCCCTCAGAGTCTCTTTCTCAAAAGCCCTCAAAGTTCATCTTGTATAAATCTTTAGCCTTCAGTTGAGTTTCAGTTCATTTTTAAATTGCATCATTGTAGAATTGTTAAAGTTATACTCCATTATATTTATGATTCATTTTATTGCCTGTTGCCACCTTAACTTAATTTTTGTTTAATTTTGCTTTGGATTGGGCTTAATAAACTTCTTGGGATATAGCTTCACATGGATAACCTATTAATTTAGGAGCTGTGGTAGTGGTGAGAAAGTCTGTTTGGAAGGGAGTGGAAATCTAAGGGATTTTCTGAAGAGGCTAAATGGTAACTATTTTGAATTAGGAATCTTCTAAAATGGATCATACTGGCCTAAACGGTATGTTGGATAGTTTGATATATTTCGATGGTTGTGGTTGAAAATAATGGGACTGTGGTATAGTGATTCTTAAACTTACTATCTGTTACATACCAGTCACATTACATGGGTTTTTACCCTCAAGATTCAGAACACTTTGCTGTTAATGCTGTTATATTCATAGGTTCTGTTGAGCTTACTATTAATGGCCACGGCCATTTAATGTATGATGATTTTTTACTTTGCATCTACTCTGTCATTATTGCTGACCTACTACTGTCATCTCTCACTGGTATGTGCACGTATTTACATAGTTCTCCCTGCTTCTAATTATTTATGGTCTTGGGAAAAGCCTGTTAAATAGTTTCGTGTGTGATGAATAAATGACCTTTGAATTGGGTACTCTTAAGAATCTGAGTAAAAAATGTGTTTCAGTTCACAGACTCCCTTCCTTATCTTTATGTTGAATGAAAAACTTAGTTTGTGCTAATCAGCGCTCAGAAAGAATGGTATTGTGGAGTAGCTGAATTCCAGGTGGTGTGTATGTGCTATTTCTGAATCAGTGTCCCCACTGTGCTGAAACTAACTCCTCCCAGACGTACGTTTTCTAGCTATTTGAAGAGAGTATTTTTGGTAGATTGGTTCTACTAAATAATTGTTGGAAACCCAACCTAATTTTGTTTTTTAACTTGAAAGTTTTATCTTGCCAAATTTTGACTTTTTTCTTTTAGAACAAATTCTGTACAACATAAAGCAAGAGTATAAGCGTATGCAGAAGAGAAGACATTTAGAAACTAGTTTCCAACAGACAGATCCATGTTGTACTTCTGATGCACAGCCACATGCATTTCTCCTCAGCGGACCAGCTTCACCAGGTAATGATAAACTTAATAGGTGAAAGGAAATGTTTCCTAGCACGGGAAAAGTAATCCAAGTTGCCTTTAGTCATTCAAGCTCCTGTTTCTCCCCTTGATTTTTAAAAAACATACAAGTAATGCCGATCTTTTAAAAATAGGATACGAAATAAGTAGTCGCCACCTGGATTCCCGTGACTCAAAGACAACCACCTGTATATTATATCCCCTAAGTGGATGTCCCCATAAGTGCTATGATTTGTAGCCTCCATTAAAAACATATACATATATATAGCCACATGCTTCTCTATTAGGTATAGATGCACCTTGCATGGCTGAATACTATGCCATTTTATGGATTTCCCAGAATCATTTAATTATTAATGATAGTCTCAGAATTTCTGCTATTACATTATTTACAAAAATATCCCTGAGCATATACTCACACACTTGTCTTTTAGGATAGATTCCTAAGTGTGGATTATTTTGATCCTGTATCTGTTTTTACCTACCTTTGGTTGGAGAGAATAGTTTGTAAATACATATTTTTTTTTCCTTAAGGTATAAAAAAGAGGGCTATTTGAAGTGAAGTAAAACTTCTTACTGAAGAAGAGCCATCAAAAGTGGCTCTTGCCTTCAGTAAAGTTCTCAGCTAAACAGTTCTCGTGACAGTAGTTGCCTGCCTGCCTTCCCCTCCCCTCCCAACAGGGATAGGAAAACTGGGCAGGATAACAAAACATTTCAAAGGCTATAAACCAGTCAAATAAAATTAGGAAATGTGAAATTGTTCAAAACTAAATTCTGCAGTACTGCTGATTTGGAGGGCCAAGTATAGGAAGTGAAACTTGGGAAGGGGGGTGAGGGTAGAGACCGTATCAGCAGGAAGGCAAGCTCATCATCATTTGTCAGTTTACTTTGTACAACCTCAGTTAACTGGCAGCTAACAAAGCAAATTTGAAAGTAAATAAAGACAGCCTTAGTTCAGTAGCTGTGGGCTAACATTGGTATACTTTATTCTTACCTAGCAGAATACAGTTACGGCTTGTCGATAGACACAGTTCAAACATTAGTTAACTGGTCCCAGCCATGCACTGCATGAGGTTACAAGGAGCAAGTAAAAAAAGGAACTGGAGCAGATAGATGAACAGAGCTGGACAAACAATTGATAGCAAATCTGTTATAGGATGCAGCAGTGTTATCATGGATGGCATCATAATCCTGAGTTCTCAGAAAGATAAATTTCAGATGTTATTTTCAAGAACAGAATGATGTTTTTGGGAAATCAAAGTGCCTTAAGTAACACGCATTCTAAAGAAATCTTTTATATCATGTATTACGTATCACTAAGTGGCTATTACATAATCTTTAAGGAGGCTGAACCATAAAATTTAACGCTGAATATTAGGACTATGTTCTCAGTATTTCTTTTTACAGAGTCTGTCCTAGCTAGTATCATTAATTTAAAAATAAAACTTCTGTTAAGTTTTGTTTGTATCTTGTTCTCTCCACTCACCTTCAGACTTTTCCCCCTGTATGATTGCCTGCATCTTGCTGTGTTTTCCCAAAATCATAAGCTGATAGGATTAAACCTGTTTTAAGACTACTTGGGAAATACTGTGCTAAAAACTGATACAGAAAATGCTTTTATATGAGCGTTGAAAAGATTCAGATAAAACATCAGTTAGATGATGCTTTCTGTGATAGCTCTAAATCTGGTGTTTTGTTGTTGTTCATGTTGTGCATAGGGACTCCATCAGCAGCATCCTCACCATTAAAAAAAGAACAGCCCTTATTCACTCTACGGCAGGTTGGGATGATCTGTGAGCGTTTATTGAAAGAACGTGAAGAGAAAGTTCGAGAAGAGTATGAAGAAATATTGAACACAAAACTTGCAGGTACAAGATGAGTTCTAGAGTCAGAAACCCAAGCTAAGAAATGCATTCTTTCCCATGTACACTTCATGTCAGTTAGATTTCTCTTTCTATACACTGGTGTAGGGTATTTTCTGAGAAGTTGAGAATTTCCTTAGTGACCTTTAATAGCATTTGTTAGCCATGTAGATCAGCAGCAGTATTAGGGACCTGGATTTTTCTTTTGATACACCCTGTGCTTGACTTTGTTTACCTCAATTTGGTTGTGGGTTTTTTGACTTTGTCTTGTTCACGATAACTTCACCACCAGTCTGGACACATGAACTAATCTAGGTGGCACTGTGTACATAATTTTTTCCCCATAAAATTTGATAATTTAAGTGCAATAAATAAAACTTACTATGGATGGTAACTTAATCAGTCCCCCTCCCCCCGATTTTTAAGCCATAGATTTTGCTGGATATTGATATTGTAAGCTTCTTGTTAAATCAGGATGCTAATAGACATGAGAGAATTTGCTTAGTTACATAACATCTTTTTCTGTGGCATCTGATTAGGTTACGGGTAATATTTTTGGACATATCATATATTTTGTTATGCTTTTGTTGTCCTACTTTGTCACTGCAGTAAGTTGCCATTCATAGACCACTTACAATAAACTTTCAGAGAAAGATCTCTTTTTATTTCAAGACTTTTATTTTTAATACATTAAGCCCTACCCAGCCTATACATGATGTTGTGTGATATGAACTAATGTAGGTTTCCTGACTAAGCTCTGTGCTCTTTCCATCTGATATGCTATTACTGAGGTTATATATCTGATTAAGTGCTAACTTAGAATTTTTATATATATATATATATGAGTTTTCAGTTTCTCTGGCTGTAATATATTAGAGAATGGGGCATTTTTTCAAAACATGTAATTCACATGTACCTTTATTTATAGAACAATATGATGCATTTGTGAAGTTTACGCATGATCAAATAATGCGACGATATGGAGAACAGCCTGCTAGTTGTAAGTATTTCATTTTTGAGCTGAAGATGAGACAGTCTTTTAAGGAGAAGACACTTACTATAATTATCTTCACAACCAAGAAGAGAATTTAACAGAAAATCATGGAGCAAATGTTTGGAGGAAACAGGCAGCAAAACTTCACTGAGGCTTACTTCTGGTTACTTAATACCTAGGGCAATATATTAGGGATGAGGATCCGGCATGTACTTAAATTCTGACCTGGACTTTGCACTAATTTCCCTTTTCTCTCCCTTTAGATGTTTCATGAATCACGTTTTCTGCATTTATGGGCTGCCTCGTTCCTTGTTGAGTTGTTGCAAGAGGTCCCAATTATGACATGCAGCAATGCCAATACCCCCCTGTGAATACAGGTTATTTCAAGCTTTCGTCAGTGGCAACCACTCTTAGGCAGCAACCGGTTTTGGAAACTTCCCTGATGTCAGTGCCACCCGGATGTGGACTTTTGCTACTTGTATTAATGCCAGTGGCCTCATTTGCTGTATCATTACAATTTGGCTTCTTATATTAATGTCTGAAAAGGATTAAAGCTGGTATTCTAAGAACGTGCCCTTCACCGGTTGTGTAAATAAAACTGTAGAATGACACTTCAGATGAAGTTAGTGTGATTTTAATTGTGCACTACAACCAAGCTGTAACCAGTTATTAATAATTTAGAATGTTAATTCCAGGACATTTTTAAGCAAATAGCCTACAGTGCTTCCTGTGAAATAGTGGAGGAGGAGGGCATTTCTGTATTCCAGGACTTCTTGGGGTTGTCCAGAATGGGTTTATATGATTTCCTTTTTTTTTTTTTTTTGGTAGTTTTTATTTATTCTATCAGTCTTTTTAACAAGTGTTTATTGCTGCATTTTTTTCCCCCAGTGTATCATTGTTTTACTGCCCTTGTAGTACTGGAATTTAGTTGGAAGAATAAAACATTTACTTCTAATCTGCTTGTTTTTAATGTACAGGTGGGTAGTATTTGAATAAAGCCAGTGTTTTAAATGTAAGCATCTTCCAGGAATCACTGAAGTTAATTTTCTGATAAGATTTCAAAATCAGTCTTTTAACATACCAAATAACCTAAGATTTGAAGCATCTTCCAGGAATCACTGAAGTTAATTTTCTGATAAGATTTCAAAATCAGTCTTTTAACATACCAAATAACCTAAGATTTGAGTGCTATTTTCAAAAACTGAGTTCTAACTCCAAATTGTTTCTCTTCTGACTGACTGCATGATAGGATGTTAAATAATAAGTCAGTTTTAAATAGCTATAGAGTTTTTGCCTCAACCAGTAGAATCCAGGTTTTGTTATTTTTTTAAGACAATATATGAAAGCATGATTCAGTACATTTAACTCCTCTCCACACACGCTTTCTTTCCAAACACAGCTTTTCTATAATGAAGCGAGCAAAAACCACTTTGGCATAATTAAGTTATAAATACACTGGAACATTTATAATTGACCTAATTAGTGAAAGACAGAAAAAGGATTCTCCACCCCCCCTTTTTAACTGTGGTGATTATATTTCACCAATTCTTTGTCTGAAACAAGGCCAAGAGGTGGTATAGGGCTTTCACAAGAGCCTCAGGTAATTCATGTGCCCATTAAGTGTTTTAGACACAGGGATAGTGCAGGGTGGCCACAAACAAAGTGGATGTAATTCTGCCCGGTTTTAATGGACAATACAGACAACCTCAGCATTACTGACAGTTTGGGCCAAGGCTGTCGTGTGCACTATAGGCTGTTTAGCAGCATCTCTGGCCTCTACCACTAGATGCCAGTAGCATCTCCCCCAGTGATGACAACCAAAAATGTGCCTCTAGATACTGTCAAGTGTCTGGGGTCGGGGAAGGAAACAGTCCCCAGCCGAGAACCACTGGTAGGGTGGGCTAGCGTTTTAGAATGCAAGCAGTACGTTAAAATGTGAAGGAGTAGGGGTAGAGTGAATGCAAATTGTTCTCTCTTCTTAAACCCTAAAATGTTGAACATTCTTTTAAGTAATAAGAGTGTGTGAATTTTCATGTAGATTTAAGTTTATAAAAGAGCGGTTTTTATACCTGGAGGGCAAGAGAAAAGGAAAATCAGTGCTGGCAATCGGAATGGAGCCACAAGTAATAAATGTTTTAGTTAATAAATTCTGGACTTCACTTTGATCAATAAAATTTCCCCCACAGCCAAATTTATGCATATCACCTTACCCAAAAGATGTCCTAGCTGATCTGCTGCTTACTGACTTCAAATAATGTGTGAGGTAGTTTCAGAAGGTAAAAAGTGTGGGCAACTTCTTGAAATTAGTTGTAATCAGATGGACCCAGTAGGTGGTGATTAGTCCAAATACCAGCCACACTTTGAGCTCCCAAAGATCCCTGAAATTGCTTCCAGTAAGCACCTACAGAATTTAGTGCTAACAGTCATCTTACTCTTTTTATAGTAAAAAGCAGTGCGGGTGTAGTGCTGTGCCTCGGTTACTGTAATGTGTTCAGTAAATCACTATTAACAAGAGCATCACTAGGTGTGATTCTCTGTTAAAACAGACAGGCAATCTGGAAAAAGAGAGGGTTTAAAACACTAAAGCTATCTTTGGCCTTTGGCAAGGACTTACATCCCTAAAGAAAACGGGTTCCAAACGAGGCATTTATTGCATCAGCAGTATTAACTGGAGCACTTCCCCAGGTTCTACCCCAAGAGACTGCTTCAGAAGACGGGAGGGAAGGCTGCTGGAGTCTGTTTAGTATGCTCCCCAGCTGGTCCAAACTGCTAGGGTTTGAATTGACTGTAGTTGCCTTATCTGAGTTCTCTTGACTCCCTTATTTCAAAATTATACAGTACTTGGTATTTGTAAGTAAATATTCTGCTAAAGCACCTAACAAGCCTGTCCCTGTCTCCTCAGATACGGCTCCAGCAGTTCTCTGCTCCTGCACTTGCCCTGGGTAAGGAGCATTAGCTCCGAACCTCGTCTCACTTGAACACAGTGCCAGCAGCCCTCGCCTGCATCCATTTTCTTTCTCTCTACTAGATCATGCCCATGAGCATAATGAACATGCCGTCGTCTTTTAAACCAGTAATCCTTCTGTACTACCCGATTCTTCTGTTCTATAACCTTTAAAGCAAAACTTAAAAATTTTCTAAACTTCGTCTTCCTCCCATAATTTTGTTGCCAAGTTTTATTAGGGAAAAATCAAAACAGAAAAGCCGAAAGAACAGTCCAACAATCCACTTAAAGTGAACAATTATGTGGCTGTATTTGCTTTTTATATATTTTAACTGCTTCAAAGAACGTACACATGATGTGTCTCCTAAGAATAAGGTGGTTCTTCTACACAACTTCGATACCATTATCCCACTTAAAGGAACGCTTCCCTCATTTAGTCCATACTCAGATCGCATTTGTCCCCAAAATGTCTCTTGCGGGTTTTTTTCTCCCTAAAGCGGGATTCAAACAAGATTCTGACTTTCTGGAACAGCTAGGCCTGTTGTCTTACTGAATGTTTCTTTGTGATATAATAACTCTTCTATCCCTTTGAACTTCCTGTAAACTAGAAGTTAGGTCTAAAGTGTGTATTAGTTTCAGCTTAAACCTTTTGTGCAAGAGCATGAGATGTGCTGTGGTCTCTGTGATGTATCACACAAAGTATGGCTTTCCCAGGGCTCATGATCGTTCATCTGAATCACACAAAGTATGGCTTTCCCAGGGCTCATGATCGTTCATCTGACAGGTGATGCCTGTCAGGCTTTGTTTTCACTACCCAGCCACTTAGTCACCAATATTTTCCACACCACCAAATCTAATCAACATTAGACCTTGAAACACTGTTCAGTTGGCTTGCAAGATTTTCCTCCCTTTATTGGCTGCTGCTCCTCAGTCTATCTGGTTCTTCTACATAATTGCTTTTTTTTTTTTTTTTTTTTTTTGGTGCTGCTGGTCTAGTCTTCTGAACTTTAAAACATGCTCGGAGTTCAACCTTGGGCTCCTTGCCTCCTCTGGTCATACTCACTTTGGTTATCTCACTAATCCTAAAGACAGGCTATAGTTGCCTCCCTGTGTGACATTTCCACGTGAAGATCTAAGAGGTATCGAAACTTACACCCAAGACCAAACTATTTTTGCCTCTTAAAACCTTTCCTCAATTAGTTAATGGCATTTCTATTCCTTTAGTTTCTCAGCCAAAAAACAGCCTTCAATTCCTCGGGTTCTTCATCTAATCTTGGTTCTATCTAAGACCTCACTGTCTCTGTTTCCCTCATCTAAGGTATTTTCTTTCTTTGTCCGGATGATTTCAGTGACCTCCTTCCTAACTGCTCTTTGTTTTGCCTCATTTGTTTCCTCACCTATTCTAGTCTATTCTCGTAGCAGTCAGAGTGAGCCTTTAAAGGGCTAGTAAGTCTTCTATTTAGATGGCTCCTTACCTATCAGAGTTAAAGGCCTTACCGGTCTGTGGGGCCGTGACTCACCTGCACTCCACCCCACCTCACTCAGTTTTGAGTTTCCTTCTTGCTCAACTCCATGCATCTCCACACTGGCCCCCTCTGCCGTTCCCCAATACAGCTCACATAGTCCTGCCCTTAGGACCTTTGTTACTGCTGTTCTCTGCCTACAGTGCATTTTTCCTACAAAACTTCATGGCTAAATCTTTTTGTTCAAACGTCATTATCAGTGAGGCCTGTCCTGACCACTGTTTAAAATTAAAAGCAGCATGACATCTTGCTTCTTTTTGCTGTTTTGTTTTAGTTTTTCTTTTCTTTTTTCCCTGTAACATATAATTAATTGTTCCACTGCCTTTACTAGAATGCAGTGAGGGCAGAGATCGGTGTTCACTGAAGTGTCACAAGTGTCTGGAACAATGTCTGGTGCGTGGTACACACTCAAGTTTTTGAAAAATTTCAAACTACTTCAGGGTTTTCAGATTAGCATTTCATTAAACACAAGATTTAGTGCATCAGAATATCCCATTTGTAAGGTATTCTGATTGAGGTTTTACTGTATTAAAGAATGGACACAATTCAGTTGACACTTCACATGCTGGCTTGAGGGTTTTGTGCTCCATTAATGGCCACCACAAATGCAGTGCATGTTTTAATTTTATAGTTTTTTGGGGGATATTCACTGAAAATAGGGCAGTTTCTAGCCTGCTACTCTCTTACCTAATCTTTAAGTAGATAGTAAGGAAGATCAAAGTGATTCAGTGCATGCATGACATGCATTTAGGTAGGCTGACTTCAACTAAGGGCCTAGCAAAAGGGAAAAAAAAAAACTGGAAGCAGGACTACCTGCTGGTCTGTGAGGCCAGTTCCTCTACCTTACAGTGTAAGCATTTTGCCGTATGAGTCCGTTGTTGAAAGAAATGGTTTCTAAACACGATTATACCTGGTACTCACCTGCACCATGCTGACAGCGGGAGGAAATCTCATTGTAGACACTGACGGTGTCTTCCAGTTAGTAAGACATGGAGTGCTGGGAAACCCCACTGCGGACAGCCTCGCTCAGACAACACATGGGAAGTCCTGAATCATCCACACATTCTCTCCCTAGATTGTACTAACTTAGTCAAAAATGAAACATGATTGAGGGCGCATCTGATTGGAGGGGAATGACTACAGAGAATACTGAGGGAAAAACAGTTGCTGTGAAGATAAATCATGGAAGACTTCACGTAATAGGAAAATTCTTAGCTCTGATCATGTCCATTTAGCAGAGCTCGGCTCCGTATCCTCACTGAGGGACCCCTGAGGTGACAGAGGCTGTGTCTTTAACACATGTTAAAGTTTTTTGGGTTTTTTTTTTGATACAAAGTGTCAAAAGCCTCTTACATTTGTCCAGTTTCTTCTTCATGGCGGTGGTATTTGTGTTTACATATAAATTCCTTCATTTCCAAGTTGACAGCCTTTTGTGCACATGTACATTTGTTTAAATTCTGCTGAATAAGGAATCCTGGCATCTTTTAGATGAAGATGATAAGGCATTTAGTCAATCCTAACTAATGCTGCTCTGGTAATTGTCTCTCTCGAAGCTTTGTAGGGCTAGACACTTTCTGCTCTGGCTTGCAGTTGATTCTTTCTCGTACCTTGGGATTACCTTTCTAACCCTGGCAACATTCTGACAAGCAGTTTTTGGGATGTATTTCATCAAGCACTTTCAGTTTTTGGAGTGGGAGGCGGGGAAGAGCCTGCTTAGATGCCCTCTGGGCTCATATCTCCTTTACACTCCAGAATTAATGAGGTTTAAATTATATATTAAATTTTAAAACAATTATACATTAAATTTGTCCTCAGAGCGCACACACACACACACACAAAGGCTTGCCGGTACATAGTTCTAAGATTTGCGACCAAAATGGTCTTTACTGAATTTGGACTTTTTTTTCCCTCCTGGTCATATTTGCATGGTAATTTTGGTATGTGATTGAGTATACTTGAAGACACATCCCATAATTCTCTTGGAAATAGAACATTAAATAATGAACTTGAGGTTTGTTTCATCGTATTGAATAGTTGCTGTCATGGGAGAGATTCAGATGTCATTCCACCTGAGCCTTACTTTATTCATCTGGGTTTTGATACAGTTGATGTGATCTGAGAAGGCCTTAGAGGCTCTCAGACTCCATGATGGGTCATCCTGAGGTAGAATCTTCACTGCCTTTAAGCATAAAGCCAAACAACTCAGGACTTTTAAAGTTGTAAGGCCAGGAAATGGGGCAGCAGAGGCGGTTTTAGAACCTATGCAGTCACCAGGAGAAATAAGCCAGCAGAATATTCATCTTATCACCTCGTTTACTAAAGTGAGGAACGCCAGTGCAAGAAATGGGGGAGCAGGAACAAGTACAGTTAAATCAACTGCAGATTACTGATACTCCTGGACAAAGGAATTGTTACACTTATACATCATACCTGTTTAAGAACAATTTGTTTATAATTCCTTAATGGCTTTGAAAATAACAGTGACACTCTGACAGAATGTTACAATGGCAGCGTGTTATTTGCTGGAGTCTAAAGTACTCCCGAGGTGTTTTGATAGAGTCCTCTGTGGGGTAAGCAGTTGACTTTTCTGTTTAAACATCACATAGGGATTGCACATTCCTCTTCCTCAGTGATGTGTAAGTGCCCCTGGCCTCCTTTTTCTCTTAAGCTGTTATCCTTCTGGCTTCACTCATTTGCTTTCTAGCAGCCTCCCCATGTTAGCCTTGCCACGTGGTCAGTCTTTTGTTTGGTAGGTTTTATAAATCCTAAAAGTTCTAGTTCAGAAACAGCTCTAATAAACCGAGCACTGGAGGCTGTAGCTAAGGAAATTCAACATGTTGTATCTTTGACAAAAAGGTTAAAATCTCAATTTTAAAACATTAGTTGGTAAACTGAAGTTTACAGTTCAAATATACACTACTAAATTAAACTATAACCCTTACTGGAAAACGTGAAATGTAATTAGACTCTACTGTCAATAAGATACAAATGGAAAAGTGCTTAACACTTGCCTAGTTCTCATCTTTTAAATAGTATGAAAACTGCTTCTCCGCCAACTTCTGAAAGTACGTTAATAACCTTAGAAAAACAGAGAATTCAATAATGGCAGTTTGGGGACATTTTTGTTGAATTCTGGATTATGACTTTGATAGAAGTTTCAGACCAAGTGTTTTAGACTTGGTCTCACTTTTAATTCGGAGTAAGTATTTAGAAATGAGTTACTCTGGGATGCTATGGTTAAATCTCTAATGCAGATCTGGAGAAACTATAGACTATTCTCTGTTATCTACCTGGACACTGAAGAACTGATTTTAAAAGGATACTGGATAATTTCATTCCTTTCTTCTGAGGTTACAGAATTTGCATCCATTTTTTCAGCAGCTGTCACAACTGTTGCAAAAGCCTTTTGAAAGACAGCACAGAAGAAAATAAAAATCTCTGCCATCGCTAAACATCTTTTATTGCACTTGATGGCTCTGTATTTAAGCCAGGTCAAACACTGCGCTGCTGCTAGTGGCACACTTTTTTTATTACACCAAACTTCAGATTCAAGAAACTATACTGATGATCACTTTAAATCAAGTAAGAAGATAATGGAATGGTACCTGAATAATCTTCTATTTCAAAGAACTAAGAAATGTGCAGAGAAAAACCAACAAAACTATTTGAAGTTGAAAAGCAAAGGATGCCCTATATCCTTTCCTCCCAACTTCCATCACCCTAGGAAAATGCCTGTTTTTCTTGGAAGCAGCCAATTATGCATATTTTCAAATGGTGGTAAGACAGCTGTCAAATAGGGTCTTTAACAGAGTTAAGTTTTAATATTCTTAAGAGGGAAAGAATAATCATTTATCTTAAAGAAAAATAACAGTTGTCTGCCTTGCCAAGTATTCCTTGTTCTTCCTGATTGCTACCTCTGTTGTGTAGTTATTCTAGTATTCTATTTTCTTTTATGCAATAAGGGAAATGCTTGTTAATAATATACTTTAAAATTTTATTTTGTGGAATAAAAGAACTGACCTAAAATTTAGCTTTTGTTAGACATACTAAAATGTGCTTATTTTGACCTGGTGTGGATGCAGAATTGGCTTGACTGAGGCGTGTGGGTGAGATCAGAGTGCAGGAGTTGGGGAGTAGGACTGTTGCAGCAGTTGGCTGCTTTTCTGGAGAAACTTATAAGGTGATTTATAATGCTTCCCAAACCAAAGACAAGGCATTAAAAAAATTAAGGATGAGTTGCAAAGTACCAAAAGTATAAAAACATCCTAGGAAAGCTGCCATGGACGGCTGGACACAGATACAGCTTGCTCTTTCCCGCCCCCCCGACCTACCTCCAACCAGTCCACAAGGTTGATCAGCCTGCTACACTCTAGGTGCAGTTTGTATGCTATGCAGATGTCTGGGGCCACATTTGGAATGCAGCCTTCTTCACTTCTCAGTGCTTCATTCTAGAAGTAATAGTAAACTAAGATAACTATCTTTCAGAAATGATGAGGAACCAAAAACCAGACATTAATTAACCTCCTAACCTAAATTTAGTAAGCCAATGAATGGCATCTTTGGTTTCCTTTATTTGGTGAGTTGCATTTACTCTCCAATAGTTAGCTAGTTGCTTAGGATGAGGTCTTTGTCAGAATCTGCCTGCTCCTAGTCACTAGTCTCAGGATCAGAAAGAAGATAAGCATATTTTTCATTTTTATTATAAATTATTCATTTCTTTTTTCATTTTAATCATACATTATTAATTGATGAAACTCTAATGCATTTCTGGTTTCCATAAAAGTTTATGGAATTTTATAGATGTTCAATAAAATGCCACTTGCAACATTTGTAATTACCTGAATTCTAGCAATTACAACAATGTACTGATAAATACTAACACACCACCACCAGGGCTGTAAGTTCTCTCTCAAAGAAGGCTGTGTTGTCAACACTGCAGATCCTAACCCCTACAGAATCCTCAGGTTTTCTTCAACCTATTTGAAATCGATGGTTCTTACTAAGAAACAGAATTTCAAACATACCATGAGAATTGTAATATATCCTCCCAAAGACTGTGAAATCACACCAGTTCTCTTCTGTGACCTACTATTGGCCAAAAAGATTTTTTTTTAAGTTTTAATTTGTCACTTATATAATAAAAATAATTGATATTTGGTGCCGTAAATATGAAATTATTCAAGCACCTCACTGCCCCCATCATTGAAAATCACTAATTTACATCTTCCTACTCAGTAGTCTCGTGAAATGCTTAGCACGTTAGTTCGTGTGCCATTTTGGACAGGAAACTAGTGCACTGGAACGCTCTTCATAGGTTTTATGAAGTCATTTCTTAAGTATCCTCTGTTGCAAGATTTCTAGGTGCTTAACTGAGCTGATAACTTATTAACAATTTAATATTAACTTAGCAAATTATCAACAAATTATGTGTGTATATATAATTGAAATATCGCTTACTGACATGTTTAAAGTGATCACTTTACCTGGTCATAAAAAAGTTGGTTTTTAAAATTCTGAACTGTCTTGAACTCTCTGTTAAAAGAACAGCTTGGTACTGGCAAGTGTGTCTGGAGTTGAGTTTTATCCCTGGCTGACTGCTGGCATCCTCTACACTCAGCTCTGCAGATACTCTCAGAGTAGATCTTTGGTTTAAAATCCAAGATGAAATTCCAAAGTATTTCTTTTTTCCATCAGAAACAATCATTTGGACCTTTTAAGTAATTTCATTCAGCCACATGGTTTGACCTATTATCTGTGGTTACATCTGTAGGAAACCTTTCCTTTATTTTCAAGAGTAGGAGCAATAAATTCAAGTCTTAGTGCCTATGATCTGGTTTTATCACGTGAAGGAGAAGACAATTACACATGATCAAAAGTTGGCAGCGCTGGTTCACTGGCCTAGAAAAAGCCCTCTAAAAATCTAAAGAATTTTTTTTAACATAATCTGAAAGAGATGCAACCCTGACCTTCCAATTCCCTGATCATTAGAACTGCAAATTTACAATGTTTTTGTGGTACATAAAGCCTGGAGTCTGAACTAAACTGTCAGAAATGGCGGCTTCCTACCTTGAGATAATAATACGGGTTGTTGAGCGCGGTGTGGAGAGCAACCCGTGGGGCGGCGTTCAGGCGCTCGCGCAGGGTGTGGGCCGCGCTGAAGTACCCCACCTCGTGCAGCGGCTGTGTCTCTGGGGGCAGGAGGCATTCCCTGAAACCGCCAGAGTCAGGTATCAGCTTTCAGATAAGCACAGGTTTATTCTCCATATGAGATTTCTAGCAATCCTCTGTGGAAGATGGAGTAATTTACTTAAAAAAGTAAATCAACAATAACCCAAACCAAACAAGTGAAACAAAACCCAAATATCAAATCCAGTGCAGCTGCACTCAGAATTCTACCTCTTCTATGTAATATTGTTTAAAACTTCCAGACTCTTTGGCTTTGGAGTACAAGAAACAATTTTAGTTCTGATTTAAACCTTTAGGAACAAATGTATATAAATTACATTTCTGCTCAAAATCTGTAAGGGAGAATTTCTTAAAGTATTAATGCTTTCTTAAAATTATTTAGAAAAAAGAGATTTCTGTATCCCTTACCATAGCAAACATTAAACTCTTGGCAATGTTAAACACAGGCCTCAGACCTGGAACTAAGAATTTAGAAAATTCTTTTTGGACCACAGAAAATATTTTAATTGCTATCTCTCACAGAACTAAGACCTGGAAAGTTTTTTATATGTTAGAATTACTTTTTTACTTTATAGGCAGAAAAGGCTAAACTGTAGCTTCAGAGTATTAAAAAGTAAGCAAATTGTTTATTATTAAAATATCAGTTATTACAAAAAAAAACCCACTGCAACTTGGGATTCTCCTATCTTAGTTATGAGACAGATGACAAATCAATTTTAATGAAGCATTAAAAAGTTCACTTTGAATATATAATGAGCCCATCAGCTGGTCTCGGCCATGACAGTTCAAGGTTCCTGGGTGGCCCAGAGGGCAGCTAATTAGCAGGGAGAAGCTTTGGCACCTATAACCCAGAGAGTAATAAGTCACTAACTCAGTTCAAGTCATTAACTCATACGCCTTCAGAAAGATTCCTGGGGCTTAGTCAGTTTGGGGCCTAAAGTATTTTGGCCACATGACAGATTTGTGTCAGCTCCTTTTCCCACCAGTGCAGGCAGAACAGAGCAGCCCCCTCAGCCCAGCCACCAGGGGATTACTCTTCTTCCTGGGGTCCTGCCTTTCGTCCCTCCTGGAGAGGACAGTACTGCCTAGAAAATCCCACCATATCTGCTCCACCCATGTGGTCTGGCCTTGAGGAAGAGAGGAAGTGAGGCAGTTATTAACCATGCACATCACTCCTCACCATCTCCGTCCTGCCCGTCTCAAGAACTCCTGGCTACCTGCTCATTTCACTTCTGGATGCTGCTCTTTCTCCAGTCAATTGAAATAAAACCAATTTACAAAGAGTGTGTGATTCTAACTTGGCCCTGAGGACCAGCATTCTATATCTCAAGTACTGTTAACATTTTACTCAAGATTAAGTTAAGCTGTAGCCTCAGGAATGGTTTCTGTGATGCCGATTGCCTACCTGGATGGCTGGCTACCCATTTGTAACTTCTGACTATAAACTATCCCTATAGCAACTACAGAGTGTTTCTCTCCAATCACTATATATGATTGTCATTAAAAGATCATGCTGAACTATTTACAATAGCCAAGACATGGAAACAACCTAAATGTCCATTGACAGATGACTGGATAAAGAAGCTGTGGTATACATATATAATGGAGTACTATTCAGCCATAAAAAAGAATGAAACAATGCCATTTGCAGCAACATGGATGGACCTGGAGATTGTCATTCTAAGTGAAGTAAGCCAGAAAGAGAAAGAAAAATATCATATGATATCACTTGAAATGTGGAATCTAAAAAAAAAAAAGATAAACTTTTTAAAAAACAGAAACGGGCTCACAGACATAAAAAACAAACTTATGGTTACCAGGGTGGGGAAAGAGGCTGGGAAGGAATAAATTGGGAGTTTGAGATTTGCAGATATTAGCTACTATACATAAAATAGATAAACAACAAGTTTCTACTGTATAGCACAGGGAACTATATTCAATATCTTGTAGTAACTTATGGTGAAAAATATGAAAGTGAATATATGTATGTTCATGTGTGACTGAAGCATTGTGCTGTATACCAGAAATTGACATGACACTGTAAACTGACTATAATTCAATAAAAACACATATACAAAGAAAAAAAGAAAAAGATGCTGAAGTCCCTGCTAGAGTCCATTTCAGAAAAACTACTGTCTCATATTTGTCCTCCTCTCCCTTTTTAATGTCTTTCTATTTAATGTTTAGAGATTCCAGTAATTCCCAACACAAAAGACCTTCCTGGATATCCACAGAGAACTTCCAGCAGAGTCAAAATAAAATATTTGCCTGCATTTTGTTTCCACTGGGCAAAGCTAGCTGAACAACAGTGACAAAACATCATCATATATCAGAATTTTTGTCCAACTGCAAACTTGAGGAGACTGGCGCAGAAATAAACTTCTGCTGTGCACTTGCTGTGAGGAATCAGCAGTGAAGCTGGCACTAGAGCACTGCATGATGCTCATTTTGGACTCAGATCAGCGTCCACAAGCAAAAGACGTGGGGGTTTGGGGGAAACTGGCAGGACCACTTATTATCCACAGAGGCTACAAAGTTGAAGCTTGCATTTTGGTGAAAATAGTAACTCAGAAAGTGCAACTTATTCTCAACTCAGTAATTTCACAAGAGCTGCCCATGGTACACCAGGAACTCTGCTTCCTGGAGCCTACTGCTTATACTTATCTTTAAAGGACATCTTTTCTCCAGAACTCCAAGCTCTGTACAAACATCTGTGATGTGGTCCTTGGGGACAGTGTGGAGAAATGGAGCAGGCCTTCTGACAGAGGTCAGCAGACTGGGACTGGGTGACTTTCCACAAGTTCCAGCCTCTCTCTGGGCTTTAGCTGCCACATGACCCCTCAGGTCCCTCTTAGCTCTAATAGGCGACAACCCTAATCTCTCCCCTTCCGGGATGCTCTATCTTGGTAAAGATAGTAAATTCTTGCTTGGAAAATTTCTTGATTTTTACAACACAAAACGTTTCAATCACAGTTAGTTTTATTTCAGCAGCTCAGAAAGTTGACAGGTCAGACATAGTAGATTAAAGATCATTCAAAGGGGAATGGTTGTTTGGTTTCGGAGTTTACAATTTGGGATCTGTGGGAACTTAGAAAGGAATATGACATTTGACCTATAAATTATGCCAAGTTACATTGCAAAATTATTTTTGGCAACTACAATGGTTGTAACTTGGTAAAAGGGAAGAGCTAGGAACTTGGGGCTAGAAACTACAAGAACATGAAAGCCCAGGAGGGCAAGGTTAATTCTATGAGTTCTACAAGGTCATTTCTAGCCAGTAGGTCACTTCAACATTGCATTGCATCACTTTCATGTGACACATTTTTCTCCCTGTAACCTTCCTCTTGTCACACTTGGTTGATCCTTTGGATCTCGTCCATGACATTAGTAATTTCTCCCGAATGACTAGGAACAATGCCTCGGCCCCCACACTGTCCTGCAAAATGGAACTGTTCACTTTCAAGAAGGACAGGCAATCTAACAGAAAACCACTCTGTCTTCAATAACTGGGCTGCTATTTTTGTAGTACTCGATTCCATTCAATGCCTAGCCTGCTGCTGACTTTGAATTGCCATTAGAAACAGAATAAACAATGATAAGAGTTTTTTTTCCTACTTTTTAACTATTAAATCATTTTATATTTCACACTTCTCATTTTTTTTCTATATAGTATGTCCCAATTGCAGGTTAGGTGGGTGATTTTACAGAGCTACACAGAGCTGGCTCTTGGGAAATCCAAAAATCAGAATGATGTGGATTTCCTAAGAAAGGAATCATCTTAAAATACAGGTAGGACTGGTGGACTTCTACATTTACTATGAATGTAGGGCTGATATAATAATGAATTGCACTGGTATTCTTTAGAATTAGAAGCTCTTTACTCTGGATAAAATAGAGCATTATGGCTGGTCTGGTGTATCTGTTTTCCAGGCTTGGCCCAGACCAGCATACTCCTAGCAGAGACAGAGCAAGGATAAAGTGGGATGCAAGCACTTTCTTACTAGAAAGGGGAAAAACACTTTTCTGTTTCCACTCCCATCCCCGCCCCAGCCTAATAATGCACCAGATCAAATTTAAACCCATGTTCCTGAAATGGCAATGAAAGAATGAACGAAGTCATTTAATTAGCCACCTTAATAACGATGGGAAAGGAATCAAAACTACAAGTCTAAGCTGGATGGAGGGGCCAGGGGAGCATGAAGCCTAATCTAGGAGAAGTGTCCTGGCCTGGCTAGAACAGCTATCACACCAGGGTTATTTGGGCAAATAGGCTGCCTTTTAGCTCTTAAGAGCAACAACAGACTCACCTCACCAGACCGTCAATGAAGTTCACAACTTGTTCTCTGAGGACTTCAAATTTGGTCTGCTTCTTACTTGTTCTTCTTAACTCCTTCATTTCCAGTAAGGACTACGGATGGAAGAACATAACTTTTCTGGTGACTGAGACAGCAAATCCCTCCGAGGGGAGCTCTGCTGCTCACGCAGAGGCAGCAGATGCCTCTGCCCTCGGACAGGATGTGCAGAGACAGAACCAGATCAAAATGGGCTGTGTTTCTTTTTTATTTTTAAGGACTGGAAAGAATCTCTTCTCCAAGGTGTTTTGCTTAAAAAAATACCAAGTTCCTTTTCAAGGAAAGAGGAAAAGGGCAGCTTGCTTCATCACTAAATTATCCACAGGGGGAGTGCTCATTAGTTCATTTAAGAAAAGGACTTACAAGAAGAAGAAGAAGAAAAAAAAGAAAAAAAAAAAAAAAACCCTTGCTCTTTGGCCACACTAATAGAACAGACTCCATTTGCTTTATTTTGCTTAGATTGATACTTTATTCTACATTGATCATAACTTGGTATCATGGTGCAAAGAAGGTTCTTTACTTTGACAACCAAGATCTTAAAGTTAGAACTATCTGAAAAAGACTATACTAGATACACTGAGGCTCAATTTCTGCTCCATATGCATTTTTTTCAAATTAAGAAAAGCATCTAAAACTAATGAGTTAGGCTCCTTTGAATCTCTCAATTTGATTAAACAGAAAAACAAATACATCAGATAAATAATCCAGGCTCCTTTTTGTAACCATGTTCCCATTTTCCTTTATTACTATTTAATTGTCTCTCTCTCTGGGGCTATAGGAAAGTTTCCACCTATGTTGGCTAGTAAATTCCAGACTTCCTACATGGAGAATGAGGATAGCAGTATGGGATAAACAGGATGTTCAATTTATAAGTGAGTTACAAAGTCTGCTTTGTTCCTACTTGTGGTTTGAAAATGAAAACAAAAACATCCAGGCAGAGCTAATCTAGAGCACACGGGAGCATCACGGCATGTGGCTGGAAGGAAAAGAAAGCGATCTGACCTTCTGAAGATGATAGAGGTCTGTCTTCTGAAGCCCCTTTGACTGTGACCCAGGCGTATCTTCTTCCTCTTTGGCTTCTGCTTTTAATATACAACCAACATACAGCAGCTAAGGTAAATCCACTCAAGAACAAACAATTCTACTACTCCAAGGGAAATAAAGTTTCATCCTTTTTTTTTTTTTTTAATGTGGCAAGGGATCAATGTGCCATCAGATAAACGATTTCTTCCAGAAGTTTAAGGTCAATAAATATTACATAAGTTGTGCTGCAGAGAGGTCTTCAAAAAACCAGCTATGGAACTTAAAAAATGTGACCACAATGAAAACAAAACAAAATATAAACAAACACCCCTAAACCAACAGAAAAAGCTTCCAATCTTTGTGCTGCTGTAATAGCTTTTAAAAAACAAACAAACTGAAATCATGTTCCTTTGATTATGCTACGGCTGTAAACAATATAAACCTATACCCTGGCAAACATGGGCTCGATCTTCCAATTCACTGTACCTGACACAACACTATTTAATGGAAGAGGGTAGTGCACAAAAGTTCTGAAATAATCTAAAACACAAAATGCATCATGGTTCTTTAGCAAAGGAACAGAAAACCATATCTGATAAAAGGTATATCTGTGTTTCCAGAGAACATGAGGCTTTAACAGGCTCTTCCTGGTGCAGGGCAGGTTTGGGGAACTTCACACTCAAATGGTTTATTTGGCCAAATCTAAGACAGGAGGATGCAGCTGGAGAATCTGCCTTGTTCTCAAAGAATAAATTTCTTTTTAGCTATGGATAATTCTTGGCCCAAGAAAGACATGACTTAACATTAAAACAGCTAATAAATTCTTTGTCCCATTTCATTAACATGTAGCAGAGACTTAAAAATAAATCTGATATGACAGTCTGACCTACTTAACCCTCCAAATGTAATTTTAGACCCAAACTGTAGTATGTAATAACTGTCAAGGAAACAGAGATCGCATATCATCAAGTATTTCTACTTGTCCAATACGAGGGGCGAGGTTAATTTCACTGTGTTGTTAACAATGTGTCACTTTTGAAAATAGAGAAGCACATTTATTCAAGACACTGATTTCACTTCAACTTGTAAAATACTGTGTTTTTCAGACTGTTAATCATCTTAATTTCCAACCTTCCCATTTTTAAAAACTACATTCCTTTATTTAGCATTAGCACATCACAGAATTTATTCACTAGCTTATGCTACAGAAACTTTAATTAAAATTATAATATCTGCAGTTTCATTTTACAAAAATCCCTAGGTCCAATTCTGTAAAAGACTGAAATTTACCTAATTTATCTTATATTCTTCTAAGTCTTTTACCCTATTTAGATACTTAAGGGTGGCCCCTGACTGTCCCAGTGACCATTAATTAGGTGGCATTTAAACTGTGAAATGGTGAGGAAAAAAACAATGAGCTGGTGGTTAAGAAAAAGGTGGGCTGTAGGCTGGGAGCCACCCTGTCCAGCTGTGAGATCTCAAGCAACTTACTTCCTCTTCCTGGGCTTTAGTGTCTGCTGCAGCTGGACTCAGGAATCTCCATGAGACCAATTTCCAGCCCTATACAATTTTTATGATTTGAAAATGGTTCAGCCACACTGTCATGCAAATGCACCGCAGAGCACTGCCCAACTTGTCCTGTGTGGCGGCTCCTCCTCAGGCTCCAGCCATTCCAGTCGAGCAAACTGGCTCTTTCCTCTTCCACTGGCTACGTACTCATTAGGTACCTAGCACTGCAGCTATGGAGGGATTTCAGCAAAAGCAGTTTCCTAAATCCAAAAGATTTTTAAGACAAAGGAACACTTGCCAAACACAGAAAGGATTGAGAAGGACATCCCATGTGAAATCTTTTCACCACATTCAATCTTGGTGCTTATACACCAAGCTGCCTCTTTTCTCCAAACTGTGTTAAAAATTGCCTTCAATAGGGGAAAATAAAAAGTGCACAGTCATTTTGTTTGTTCTACCAAAAGAGTACTTTGGTGCTAGAAACAGAGCAAGAGCCCAGGAAAAGTTAAAGATCAGTATCACCCAGGGAGCCCCACCTCAGAACAAAGATGTCCTGTAGTTTCAGAGAGCAGAACAGGCTACCTGTGCTCAAGCGGGCACCCCAGCACCCGACAAATGACGATCCTGCGGAGGCCACGCAAAATGAACCGTGCCCTCCAATACTGAAATGCCAGGGGCCGCAGTTCATTTAGGACTGAAAGAGTAAGCTTTGTAAATCTGATTAAAGCAAGCCTCATGCATATCTTGGTAATCAGCATACCAATAAGCCTCGCTGCTGTGAAAGCAGTTCATAGCTATTAATTTTCAGGCTTTCATATGATTTATGCAGTGTTTTTGAAATCTATGAAGAACTTGATGAAATGCTAAAGAAAAAGCATCTAAAAGGAGCCCTCAATTATGATGCCCTGTTACTCTCTCCAATCCTTTTGATTTCTTTTTGTTGCTTTTTTTTTTTAAAGGTAAGTCCTCCAAACAATCCATCCAGAGAAAGAAATTTTTTTTCCTGCTCATTTGCTGGTTTTCATTTTTTAAAACAAATCTGGAAGAGACCCATTTGGCCTAGTTGTGGTTGTCAAGATGTGATATTCTGAGGCTTGGTATACTGACTGATCACGAACTATGTTATCTCTCCATCTCTCAGCACATCAGAACGTGGGGTTTTCCATGTTATTTTAGTTAAGTGACTGTCATAGCCAGTAGAACTGGCAAGATACTATATTCTCACCATCAAGGCTCTGAAACTGGGCCAGGAACTCTTCTATTTTCTTTGCTGAGCTGCCAAGCTGCTTTTCAGAAGAGGACTTAAAAACCTTGAAACATTTCTGAAGTATGGATATCAGTTCATCCTTTGCCAACATCCTAGAACAGAATCAGTGACAGGAGATGTAATATAACTGGAAAATTAATATACTTAACACTGTCTACACAGTAAATGTTTCTGGCCAGAAGAAGATGGTGCAAATCCTTCATTAGTAGCTAACAACTTTTTTGGGAGAGATTTTCCTCAATGTATGTGATAATCATGAGCATTCGGAAAAGTTCTCATGATAAAGCTCAACTTGGAAAATTTACGAAGATCTGGGTTCATCGCCTGGCTCTGGCACTTACTATGTTTATAATATAGAACACGTGACTAAACATCTTTCATCCTTGGTTTCCTTGTCTATAAAATGGAAATAGGAACTCATACATTTCACAAATTAGATGGAGGCTTAAGAATTCAATGAGAAGATGCATGTGGACAATCCAGCACAGAGCTTATCACACTTTAGGCATTTAAGGTTAGTTTCCCTTTTCTTCAGATCTACACTATATAAATAAGAGCCAAGAAATGTCTGCTGAAGATATAACACTCATGCTACATGAAAGCCTGTTTTAAATGACCAAAAAATATCATAATGATTTTTTATTATTGCCACTTTAGCTATGCTTTACATCACCTATGGGCTTTATGAACATCAGTCAGTAAATCCACTGAACTTTAAACAAGTAGGCAATTCTCCTTGTTTTACGGCACAGGTAGAATGACTGTGTAACTCATTCAAGGCCACAGAGGAAATCTTTGTTAGAAACAGAGAAGGAACACAGATACTCTAAAACTAAGATCCTATTCTCAGAGACATTACTTACAGGATCTCTTCCCCTAAGATCATATTCAGTAACAGATGAAAGTACGATGATAAAAAGATCTTATATTTATCATGAAGAAACAGACAGACAAATCCAGAATCTGGGCCATTCTGTAAGACAACTATCTTTGATATGTTTCATAATAAAAAAAACTTGGGGAAAATACTACTACTACTGAGTTAGAAAAAAAAATAATAAAGCTAAGTAGATTGTGATTACCTAGAAATTAAGCTGGTTACTTCAACTAAAAGTAAAACCCAGACAAACCAAAAACCAAAACCAACCCCAACACAAATGAAGAAAACAGTCATACAGTCAATACATATGGAAACTGGTAGAAGTGGACAAAAAGTAAATTTTCTCCAGTTTTAAGGAAAAATATTTTCTCTTCCTCTTTCTACAACAATGAAATAATCATTCAAAGTATAATCTGTGTGACTGAAAGGCATTTAATAGGTCAAAGAAACCTAAGCCAACACACTTAATTCTTGATTTTTGAGGTTACATAAAACTTCTGGCCTTCTATCGCCCAGATGGAGTCAAACTATTAAGAGAGTTAACTCAAAGTCAGATACTCTTGAACAATGTGTCATACCTGACCTTTAGCCCTACTCAAACAGACAAGCTCAGCACTTCCAGGGTCCAAGGACTCATAGCACAGGCTTGCTGGAAGGACAGAGGCTGAGGAGGTCTATTATTCATTTTCAGGATGGAAGAAAAAGTGGCACTATGTCATAAAATTTTGAAAGCAAATGTTATTAAGCATACCTCTCAATGTGGCAGTTGATTGGAAGGGACAGATCTGTCATCCCGGGTTTAAACTTCCAGGGACTCCGACAATTATCACTCTTCGTATTCTTAGCCAAATACTACGTTCTTATTTTTCCAGAGTAACAAACAATCTTACACTTTCCCAAGTACTCTCAGATTTAATATAAAACAAGAGTCGAAATAAGGCTGATTAGAGCTAATAATGTGATCAACTCAATAAAGTTATTAATGAAAAACTTTCAGTTAGATTTTACATACACACAAAGAACCAACAAAGATTCCTGCTACCATCACTATTATTCAACAGCACCTAGAAAGCATTTTATAACAAATTAAGAAAAAAGAAGTTGTGGCACCAACATCAGAAAGGAAGAGATATATTTTTTGAATATGATATGACTGTAAGGTTAGAAAGTCTTAAGAGAACGACGGAAGTATTAAAGAGTGTAACAGTGTGTGTGAACAGTATGTCCACACACATTAATACCTTACATTTACCTGTAACCAGTTATTTTATACTGAACTGAAAAAAGAACATGTTCAAAATGGCAACAAAAACTACAGAACATATGTGTAAGACACCAAAAAATGAAAGCCCTGAATAAATAGACATTTCAAGTTTTAATGCTCAATGTCATAAAAATGTAAGTTCATTCCAAATTAACCTATATTTTTAAACACTTTTTGAAACAAAATTCCAGTGGGTATATTTTAAAAGCCCAGTCAAGTTATTCTAAAATTTATCTGGAAAAGTAACTGCTCCTAAAAAAGAGGAATAATGTGTGTATACTTGAGTGTGTGTAATGGGGCTATTAATATGTTAAAAGGTATAAGCTATAGTGATTAAAATCAGATGATACTTGTATAGGAATAGATGGGCCAACAGAAGGGAGAAAGAGTCTAGAAAGAGATCAAGGTCTATGTGAGAATTTGGCACATGACACAATGGTAGCATTTCAAATCAGTAGGGAAGAGATGGGGAGTACTGGAAATAACAAGTTTGAAAAAAGTAGATCGCTACCTCAATATATTTCAGAAAGAATAAAAATATGAGTATGGTGTGGGTGTGGGGGAAGAATTAGCCCATCAATCATGAAATACTAGAAGACAGAGATATTTAAGTCTGATAACATCCAGCACCAGCAAGAGTGCAGGGAAGCAAATACTGACAAACTGTTGGTGCAGCTGTACTTTGGTACAACAGTGTTTGTATCTTAGACTCAGAAAGTCAATGTATTTATTTTGTGAAAATAATTATACTAATGTGCAAACACATAACCTCAGTGATTACTGTTTGTAAAAATGCAGAATTAGAAACAACCTAACCATGTATCAAACAAAGGACTAATTTAAGAGTTATACTCAAGGGATATTACATAATGGTGATAAACAATGAAGTAATACAGGGGGTGACAGCTAACATTTATATGCACACGTATATATACCAAGTGTCACTTGACCCCCACAACACTGTATGATACAGGTTCTATTATTATTCCCGCATAAAGAGATAAGAAAAACAGAGGCACAAAACTTACAAAACTTATCCAGGGTCTGGTAATTGGCAAGGCTGGGATTTGAACCTAGTCTGTCTTGGCATCCATGCACTTCCCAACCATGTTATACTGCATCTCGAGACCCAGTATCCATGGTAGAATATTAGGTGCAAAACAAGTAACTACCATGACAAAGCCAATCAAATAGACAAATTCAAAAAACAAAAGAATGCAAGTTGTGAAATATCATATATAGTACGATTTAATATGTTTGTGCCTGGAAAAAAGTCTGAAAGTACAAATTGCTAAGAGTGAATGACTGGCTTTCAAAGATATATAACACAAGGGGTAATAGCAGAAAAGTACTTAAATGTTTTCATTTAGATTATCAGAGTGACTCCAACATGCACTTTGGACAAACCAAACTTAACTGACCAAAATTAACTGAAAACCACTAAACAATGAAAAATTTAATTTATCACCCAAAGTTTGTTATATATAGCAGCCCAAATAGAAAACTAAGGATTGAGTCTGGCCACTAGACCAGCATTTTTCAAACAGGGTTTTCAAAGTGGGTTTCAACCATTAGTCAGTCATGAAACCATTCACTGATTCAGTGAACATTTACTGAATAAGTAAGCACCAGGCATTTAGGATACACCTCAGTGAACCAAAAAGCCCTGTCCTCATGAAACTTACATCCTAACAGGTGGGGTGGGGGTGGCGCAGAGACAAGAAATACTGTCTAGCTCATATTACTATGTGTATGTTAAAAATTGATATAATGCAAAAATACTGAGTGGAGTAAGGGGGAAGGGTTGGGGAAAGGGCAGATAGGCTTCAACTTTAAAATGGTTATTTTAGGCCTCATTGAGAAGATGACATTTGATCAAACATGTGAAGGAGGTAAGACAGCCATACAAGAATCTAGAAGAGCTTTTCCTGGCAGAGGGAACAATGAAGGCAGAGGCCCTACAGTGAGTGTACATCTGGCATGTTCAAGAAAACAAGGAGGCTGAGGTGGCTGGAGTGGAAGGGAGGCCGAGCAGTAGATGAAATCAGAGAGAAGAACGGAGGGCTCGTCATGAAGGGTCATTGTACAGACTCCGGTTTTACTCTGAGTGAAAACGGGAGTTTTGAGCAAAGGACTGACATTATCCAACATATTTTAAAAGGATTATTCTGACTGCTATTTTGAGAAAAAACCTGTAGGGGAGGATGTGTGGAAGCAAGGAAAGCAGGTAGGAGGCTACAGCAATAATCCAGGGGAGAGGTGACAGTGACTTGGACAATGGTGCTACTACCAGGGAGGGAAGGTGGCAAGAGATTTGATTCTTGACAGGTTCTGAAAGCAGAACCCAAATTTTTGGCTTTGAACAATCAGAAGGATAGAGACCCTGCAGAGAGACTGTAGGTTTCAAGGGGAAGATCAGGCATTCAGTTTTGAACATGTTTACTATGAGATGTGCATCAGATATACAAGTGGAGGTGTAAATAGGCAGGTGAACACAGAAGTCTGGCACTCAGGAGAAAAGTATGGGCTTTCGGTTAAGCCCTGGGACACCGAAACGTTAGGATGTTAGGGAGAAGAGAAACCACCAGAGAAGACTGAGGGGGAGGAGCATGCACTGAAGTAGGAGGAAAACCAAGAGATTCTTGGGCCTGGAAGTCATGAAGGAAGCAGTAATGAACTGTGTTAGACACTGGTAACAGGTTAATGCAAATGAAAATAAAGAACTGACCACTAGATTTAGAAACACTAAGGTCAATGGTAACCTTGGTCAAAGTAGTTTTAATAGAATACAAAAACGAAATCAGCTAAAGAGAGGAGAGAGGAGGAACTGGACACAGTGTGACAATGCTTTCAATTTTTGATGGATTCCATCTAACATTTTGCTTTAAAAGAAATAGAATAAATTTGAAAAGAATATACAGTTGTCCCTCAGTATCCATGTGTGATCAGTTCCAGGACCCCTGCAGATACAAAAATCTGAGGATGCTCAAATCCCTTATATAAAATGGCATAGTATTTGTATATAACCTATGCACAGTCTTCCTAATACTTTAAATTTTCTCTAGATTACTTATACAGTGTAACCTAATACAGTATAAATATTATTTAAATAGCTAGCATGTAGCAAATTCATGTGCTTTTTTTTTCTGATTTTTTCAAAATTCTTGGATTTTTTTTTTTTTTTAACATTTTCAATCTGTGGTTGGTTGAATCCATTGATGTGGAACTTGCAGACACAGAGGACGAACTGTATCAAAACTAGATGTCTGAAAACCAGCACACTAGATGACTTTAAAGGGAAAGGAAAAACAAACACATCTAAGACAGGCCACATTAATGCTGAAAAAGCTATTTATTTTTAACCAACTTGATTAAATGATTATATCACTCTCAGGTAAATGGTTCAAAAAAAGCTTGTGATACTTAATGTGTTAAAAAGCTTTATAGGTTGTTATATTTAAAAAAAAATTCCCTTAACTAAGACAGAAAGAGAATGATTTAGCAATCATTAAAAGCAGCCATCCTGCAGGGCAATGAGTGTTCTGCTTCATCATGCAGAAAGCCAGTAATTTCTGGTTAAGTACTGATTATATAAATGTCTGAATGAGAACAGGCTCTAAGGAGAAACTGGCCAATCCATGGCTAATGCAAAGATCTTCTGAATAATGCGTTCTCAAGGTCTAAATAGACACTACCATCAATAAAACAGCACTGAAAAATATTCAAAGACTCAAACCTGCAAATATATCAATAAAGACTAGAAGAAAACAAAACAAAAAGGCTTTAAAAAATTCAGAGATTTTCTTCAAAGACAACACAACAAAGCAATCATATGTGATCATAACAAGCAAAATAGAAACCAAAAATACGCACAATTCCTTCTAAGCCTTGGTAGTTCATGTTAGAGGCCACTTCCTCTGAGAAACTGCTTGACCTCCCAAAACAGAGGTTAACTGCTCAGTCTGTCAGTTCCTTGGCACCGTACACCTCACCCAACACAGCACTTTTACTTTGTACTGTAACTCCTGTCTACTTACCCACCTTTACCTCCCACTGGGCCAAAACTCACTGTAGGTAAGAGCCAGGGGCATCTTTGTCATCAGGTCAGTGGCTCCACAAATCAAGCATTAAAAAATTATTTTTTGAATGGATGAACAAGGCAATGGCTATGCATTGGTAAAGAATTTGATAACCTCAGGTGAAGAATAGTTTCTCTAGTCTCAAACTGGCTCCTGTAGGGGAGTACCTGAAAGTCACGGTGCCCTCTGTGGAACAACAACATGCTCTTTTTTTTTTATGTAAAAATGAATAAATTTAATTTTACCATATGGTTAGAAACAAACTTAGGAAGATAAAATATATACAAATTTTACTGACACACTACAAAAGTACAACCCTGAGTTCAGAAGAACTAAAAAAAAGTTGTCTAACTTTGATCAGCTATTTTTGATTTTTTTTTAATCAGTATTTCTTAGCAACCTATCACTTTAAAAGTAGCACAGTAGTAGTAGGCATTAAATGTTTAATAAAGAAAACCTTAAAATACAAATTCAGACTATTTTGTTTATGAGATAAAAATCATTGCTCACTATTAGTAGTGGAATACCTTAGTCCAGTTTTGGAACCAATGTAAGATCAACTGCCTAATGCTATCCAGTTTCTCCACAAAGACTTTTCTCTTTTTCTTTGATGGCTTCATTTTTCCCTCAATTTTTTTGTACCTCCTTCTTACTCCCTTTTATTTTCTAGAACAGTGTTTCTCGAAGTGTGATCCCTGGATCACCTGTCCATGAGGTAAAGTGCTTGTTAAGTGCAGATTCCTGCTGACCACCACACCCAAGTTCCAAACAGTCAGACTTAGAATCTTTGGGGGGAGTGCAAAAATCTACACACCTCAGCTGATTCTTACGCACACAAAAGCCTGAAAACCATTACTCCAAAAACAGTGACTCTTAGCAACTTCTGCTTTAAAATGAGCTTCAATAATTCAGCTGTTTGTCTGATTTTACCACAAGCCTACAGAAAATTGTGAAGGATCTGATATGATGCAAACTCAGGGTTAGCAATCCCTGTTCTAAAAGGAATCATATTTTAATGGTGCAGTCCCATGGCTTCTGCACAGACAAATCTTGACCATCAAAAGTTAAATTATTGCTATTTGGGAAGCATCCCACAGACTGTGGAACAGAGTCCTTTTTCATGACTAGATCTTTAAATATCATCTAAAGTTGATCTACAAGGTCAGGAAACAATGCATTATTTAGATTCCAAATCTGTGGTCTCTTTCAACTAAGCTAAAGTGATCAAATGTTAATATTACTTGGGTCATGTTTTTTTTAACTCAATGAAAGCTGAGCTGACCTGCTAATATATTACTGTTAACTCAAAAGTCTTATTCAGAAGTTAGAATAATCTCTTTCAGCTTAAAGTAAATTCCTTCAGCTATCAATCAACTTAAATTTACAAATCTGTTTCTGTAGCAAGCTCATAAGGTTACATTCGGGACAAGCAGACCAGACACTGTGGCTCCTTTCATTTATGTCCACCCCCTGTGCCAAGATGACTAGTGTCAAGATGGGAGGCACGGTGTGAGTCCACAGAAGCTTGCTCTGCTGGCTCATTTAAAAATTTTGGGTATGCTCTGAACATGGACTACTGGCCACAAACCCATATAAATTTCTTTTTATACCGCCTCTCAAATAATTGGAATAGGGCTGAAACACTGACTGAACTTTAAAGATTCGGATTTAAATTCTAGCTCTGCCAACTGCAGGTAAGTCACTCCATGTTTCTGGCTTTGGGTTCCTTATTGCGGAAAAAAATTGGTAACTCTAGATGAGTGATTCTCAACTGACAGGGTGTGGGGGGCAGCAAATTATCCTAAAAAGAGGGGCACACTTTTCACTACCCACAATCCAAGAATCATTGCTGTAGTCATCCACTGCTCCTGCTGTGAAAGGGCAGCATCCTTCAGGGCCAGCTGATTCATCAGGTTCCTGTAAGTTGAGGACTTTATGATTTATGTCAACCCTTAAAACCTCATTACTGAAGCATGGTTTTTTGAATTTGAAAAGTTTGAAAAATTCTTGACCTAGTGTTTGAGTTTTAGATGACTGCTTTGACATTTTCTCCAATAGAAAGATAAAAATTTCCTCTTAATGTCTTTCACAGCTGACCAGGAAAAGCCACTCACCTAGTTCACTGCTGAGTTAGCATAATTTTTACCCCTTCCTGTTTCCAAATGGTGTTTTAACTTAAATATATCCTTATATAATGATACATGGTTGAGTGAAAATTAACCAGCTCATATCCTTTACAGCAATGTGATCTTCATGCTCTAAGAATTAACTGAAGGAGGAAAGGTTACGGAAGACATGAAGAACCACTGCACACCTGCCAAATTATGACATACTCTAAAGGAATACCTGCATGCTCTCCACACATCAGTGTCTGTTGCCTACATTTTAAAATTACTATGAGATAAAGTTCTATAAGTCTTTTTCCATTCATGAATACATGACATTTTCCAACATTACAAATTCCTTTTAATTGAGATATAATTGACGTATGTTAGTTTTATGTGTACAAGATTCAACGCATGTATATACTGAGGAATGATCACAGTAAGTCTAGTTAACATCTGTTCTCACAGTTATAATTTTTTTTCTTTTAATGAGAACTTTTAAGATCTACTCTCTTAGCAACTCTCAAATACACAATACAATATTACTAACTATAGTCACTATGCTGTACATTACATCCCCAGGATTTCTTTATTTTAACTAGAAGTTTGTACCTTCTGACCACTATCACCAATTTGGCCCACCCCCCACCTCTGGCAACCACCAATCTGTTCTCCATATCTATGAGTTCAGTGTTATAGCAGGATTTCCTTTTTTTTTTTTAATTTCTGAACAATATTCACACACATTCACACATACCCATCTTCCTTACCCATTCATTCACTAATGGACACTCCAGGTTGTTTCCATGTCTTGATCACTGTAAACAATGTTATAATAAACATAGGAGTAGAGATCTCTTTTTGAATTAGTGTTTTCATTTCCTTCTGATAAATACCCAGAAGTGGAATTGCTGGGTCACATCATAGCTCTATGTTTTTTCTGAGGAAACTCTAAACTGTTTTCCATAAAGGATGCACCAATTTACATTCCCACCAAGAGGACATAGGGTTCCCTTTTCTCCACATCCTCACCAACACTTGTTATTTCTTGTCTTTTTGATAACAGCCATTCTAACAGGTGAGATCTTACTATGGTTTTGATTTGCATTTCTCTGATGATTAGTGATGTATAGCACCTTTTCATGAACTTGTTGGCCATTTGTATGTCATCTTTGGAAAAATGGCTATTCAGATCCTCTGTTCATTTTTTTAATCAGCTTTTTTTTTCTATTGAGTTGTGTAAGTTCTTTATATATTTTAGATATTAACCTATCATCAGATATATGATTTGCAAATATTTTCTCCCATTCTGTAGGGTGCCTTTTCATTTCATTGATGGTTTCCTTTCTGTGCAGAAGCTTTTTAGTTTGATGTAGTCCCACTTGTTTATTTTTGCTTTTGTGCCTTTGCTTTTTGTGTCAAAGCCAAAAAAATCGTCAAGACCAATGTCAAGCAGCTTACTGTTTATGTTTTCTTCTATTTTTATGGTTTCAAGTCTATGTTCAAGTCTTTATTCACTTTTGAGTTGATTTTTATGTGTGGTGTAAGATAGTGGTCCAGTCTCGTTCTTTTGCATGTGACTGTCCAGTTCTCCCAACACCAATTACTGAAGAGACAGCCCTCTCCCCACTGTATCTTCTTGGCTCCTTTGTCTTAAATTAAGGCCCATGTAAGCATGGGTCTATTTATGGGTTCTCTATTCTGCTCCATTCATCTATGTGTCTGGTTTGATGCCAATACCATACTGTTTAGATTACTACAGCTTTGTAACATAATTTGAAATCAGGAAGCATGATGCCTCCACCTGTGTTCTTCTTTCTCAAGACTGTTTTCGCTCTTCAGGGTCTTTAGCAGTTCCAAACAAATGTTAGGAATTAAGTACTTTTTAATGGTCATAAAATATTTCATCAAGTAGATCTATGGTTATATACACATATCAGTTTCTAGACAAAAGAGATTTTTCAGAAATACTGCCTTTAAGGTGATTCTTAACAAAAAATTTCAAATTGGAAATGTTAGTAGACGATGTTTCTAACACTACCTATTTTTTCTTTCCAAAGTAACGTTCAGTGATCATTTTAACCTTATCTTCTCTCATGACTTGAATTGTCTGAAGACAGGTGACAAGAACGTCTGATTTCCTGAATTCAGATGATTCCTACTTAGAATGCCTAAACTGACAAGTGCTCCTGACTTTTTGTCCACATCTAAACTGTACAAAGGAAAAAAGAATTCCAGTTTGGAGGGTGCCAAATTCCTTTCTTATAGTTCCCAGACTCGCCTATCCTTGCTGTAGCTGTTATATTTGATCCTTAGTGTTTTTTATATTCATATATTTCTGATCTAAGCTTAGCAAAATGACTGAAGCTTTGCTTTCTTTTTATTACTTCTGCTTCACTCAGACCCCAAATTCCTATTTTAGATCTTAGCAAAGAAGAGTGGAAAGTACAACAGCTTTGAAGTCAGACCTGAATTAGAATCCTAGTTCCATCACCAGCTAAGAGATCTCAGGCGAATCACTTAAACCTTATCTATGCTTCCGTTTCCTCAGCTGTAAGGTGTGTCTGCAACAAAGGTATACTTGAGTATTAGACTGGAAAATGTACTGAAAGTGCCCAAAACAGTCTGGCACACAGCAAGCCTTCATAAACTCTGGTCACTACTGCCCAGTAGTATATACCACTGTGACTACAACTCATGTTTCCTTAGCCTAGTTTGGAATTGGCATTCTTGATCCTTGATTTGTACCCCAAGATTACCAGTGCCTGGGAGAAGCAGAAGGAAAAGAACGAGTCCCTTCCTGACAAAGGAACCTATGAATTTAGAAAATACCCAACTGGAAAAAGACAACAATCACTAATTACGAAGGTTAAAGAGGAAACACAGCAAGAATCAACTGGGTGTTTGAGATATAAGCATGCTGACTTGAATAGAAAGCAAAAGAAGTTGCAGAAACATTCCCACTGAAGTACATAAATACACAGAAATCTCTTATTGGCATTTCAAAAAATGAAATAAAACACAGCTTCTCAGTGGCAATCTAGTTTCCATGGGGAGTTATTTTTCCAGATAGCATAAAATTAGTTTCCTATCTTAAGCTGCACCTGCTAGATTACTAACATTTGTATTATTAAGTCTCTGGACTTAAAGTACTTTCAATATGAATGTTCCTCCTACTGTGCCCATCTGTTCTTTTCTTTTGGCCCCAGGGGAAGCCAAGACTTAATAAATATTCAGTTCTCAGACTTCTTTGTGATATTTTCATATAAGCATTTATATCCACTGAGGAAAATTATAAGACTCTGCAGAAACTTAAGTCACACTTGACTTTCCTTTTCTCACTATCCAAGTGGTCATTATTTCCATGAAAGGCTAAGAAGTCACCACAGATAAAAGAAGGAAAGCCAAGAAAACAATCATAACTTTAAAAGGTAAATCTGTCAGGGATAATAAGTGATCTTTGATAATTCATAATAACACCAAGATACCTCATTTATTCATATAATATTAGATACATAATTTATGACTTATCCAATGTTAATGTAGACAAATCCAGTTCGGGGGGGAAGGCATCAGTCACTGCCTACTGGTAGTGGCTCTCCACTAAGGTCAGCAGTGACCTCCTTCACAGGATGCACTGCACCCAGTGATGCTACTCCTCCACCCAACCAGGTCAGGGCCAAGTGAGCGTGCTTTCCACGGCTACCTTCCCTACCATGCTACCAAGCTGGCTGGATCAAAATGATCCACACCTAAGTTCTCCTTGTGTGGTGTCAATATTTGACAACACAAACACTCATTTTACTTAAAAAATCACAAGTTCAAAAACAAGGGAAAATCAGCAAAGAAATGGATGGTTGCTGCATTAAAAACACCATAAGCTGCAAACATAAATTCAAGATATATATAAATATTAGATACAACATGGCCTCTTATGAAACTCCTTGGCAGGCAGAGTTCCGGAGGAAGGTGTTAACTTATTGGCAGGCTTAGAGCAGACAAAAAAGATAAAAAACAAACTACCTCAGCAGCTGCAAGGCTGACGCATACTCCTCTGAATCCCACACGTTCTTTTCTAAACATGTGCAGTATAGCTCTCTGATCTGTAAGTGAACAGCACACTTGTGAGGAACCAAAAGTGATATACTAAGTTTGCACATTATTAGCTTGGCAAAATTATAAAATGTAAAGACAAAAATAATCATGTTATTAAAGACAGCCATTTTCCGGAGATGACAACAGACCTGGCACATATCACATGGACCAGGCATTTACATAAACCACCATTCACATAAAAGCAAAATGAAACCATACTGGTATTGGGTGATCTCACTCACTGGTCACTTTGCAATAAGAAAATTCTAAAAATGATACCGTGATTATTTAAAGGAAGGTTTAGTGGCAGAAAACATCTTATAAACAAGTCATTCTACATACATTTTACTTGTTCTCTAAACCTCAGAGTTAAGAATGCAAAGACTCAGGAACACAGAATTCTCCCATTTCATCCACTCTACAAACGGTTCATAGGTTCAGGTTATGACACAAAGGCCAGCAGAGCATAATTCTGCAAGAAGCAGAAGTACTGCTTCCCTTTAGTTCTGGGCAAGGTCAACCCTTATTAAGCGGTCTCAGACAGATTCCTTTTCCCATTTCCCTAAAGTGGAGGATCAACTCTCAGTGTAAGTGACCAAAAAGTGTTAAAGAAAAAAAGTTAAAACTCATTAGCACACATACATCGCAGGGAAAGCAGCACCACTTGGATTCATGTGGTTGTTTCTCGTTGTGACCATTAGAACAAAACACACTGTTTAAATTACCAATAATGTGTTCAGCTGGAATGGATTCAGATTGCACACTCACTGCAAGACTTGGATCCATTTCAAATTCTAATGTCTGAATGCTACCAAACTCAAAGCAAAAAACCACTAATATTCCCACTTTATAGATTCCAAATGAGTAAGTTGTGGTTACCTGTCGACCCAATGGGTACTTGGGAAGAGAAGAGGTGAACTGATGAAGATATCTCAAAACCAGGAAGTAATTCATATGGTAAACATGCAGGTTTTCTAGTAATGATTGTGTTTCCTCCTAAAAAAAAAAAAAAAATCATCAAATACATTATAAATATGTAAGTCAGCAATTAAAAGAATATAATAATAAAATCTAATTTATGGATATATATTTAATTTCTGGAAAACTGATGAGAGAAGATTCAGAATTACAAATTAACCCTAATTCTGAGAATTTATAATGCACACAAAATCTAGGATAAAGGCTGGATATGTTCTATTTAGTATCAAGTCTGGTGATATTTTACACACACCAAAATTAACACTGTAATTTAATTTCCTCCTATCGATAGCATTGCCATCATAATTTGGCCACCAAAATACAAGCAGGCAGAAGAGCACTTTGCTGGATGCCTGCCTGTGCCAGTCCCCTAGTGTGGACCTTAGCAAGGTATGCCCATCACCCTCTATCTCACTGGCATCAGAAGGGTGAGGAGATCCCCAGAGAGCCCAGGACCACTGTAATGAACGGTTGCTGAGGCTCCACTTACGACGTATGTATGCTTTTCTTAAATTCCTGCTAAAGCTGTGTTTTAAAGGGAAGGAGACTGCAGAAGAAATGCTTACAAGTGATTATGATAGATCCACCTTTTTGTTGAGAATCTCCAATATTGGTTTTATTCACGTTACCAATTAAGGGGAAAAAAGTGAAAAAGAGAAATCTGAAGCCAACAAGATTTATAATTTAGAATCCAACAAGTATGATAAGGGAGACAGTTTCTTAAGAAGTCTATGGGGTGACAAATCTCACAAATTAACTTCAAAAGGTTTTTCTTGGGGGGAATGGAGATTAATTTTTCTAGAACCTTCTGAAATGGCTTCGAAATTATTTTAAAACACTACATCCTATCAAGCATTTTTCAGGCCTCAAACACTTCTTTAATTTCTTATTTCTGTAACATTTTCTTAAGAGGATTATGATCTGTGACGTGGTCTTCAAATTTTTTTCTCCGATAAGAAGTCAAACAAAGGACTTTAACTACCAGGTTGTCTTTTTCGCAGTAATATCGTGCAGACACCCATCCCATTATTTTCAGTGGTCAACCATGCAGAAAATAACATCTCAGATATCGATAAATTCAAGCAAATCTAACCAATATAAAGCAACAAATTTGGTATATTTTCCTAAATTCTAACTCACTTAGAAATCAATTCCTTAGTCAGAAATCTATAGGTCATTACCTCAAATTATAGGGCAAATTAAAGAAAAGCTTTTTAGTATCAAAACATTTTCCTACCAGTATTTGAGTTAGTTGGTAATTTCAAAAATCTAGGTCTCCTAACAAAGAGTATTTTAATCACCACTGGGACAGTATACTTTAAGTCTATTTTCACTGCAAGCTATAATACAGAGATTGCATAAAGCCACTAACTGTTTGCCTTAATGTGTGCTTAAATAGCTTTTAAACAGGGGGAGTATTCTGGAGAAGAAGGAGTCTATTACTGAGTAATAATCATACATCATGCTGCTTGTACTACCTAATATGTTTGCTTTGTGGAGGGGCTGTTAATACAAATAACTAAGTGATACAGTAGAATGGAAAGACATCTTCACTGAATTTACTTGCATGAAAAGTGGGCAACGTGGGCAATATTGCACATTCAAGGAACTTTTATGCAAATATCCCTTGGGATAAGTGTGAGATGAGGGATACGAACATAATTTCCTCCCAGATGGTCTTAGTCCCTTCATACTTCTCACTGTGTGATTACACTCCTGTGCTGAGTGGAATTCTAGCGTTTAAAAAAATGTTTTGTTTTGTTTTGCTCCTATAACATGGCAGACTGTATCATCTGATGCCCGACTGAGGAAATGAGATTTCCGGTTCCAACACTGGAAATAAAACTGGCTGTGTTGGACTTAACTGAGAGAAGATCTGTTACACCTTTCTAAGGGATTTTCTAGAGTTAACTATGACCATCCCAGATCTTTGCCTTATGTGCTGACTTTAGAACCTAATTTCCACTGACATTTGTATTTACCTGCTTATCAGCTGCAGCAGAAAACATCACAAAAGACTAATTTAACCTCTTAATGTAAACTGTCCTCGAAGCTTTTTGTCTTACTGAGATACCTATCTACAAATGTCTTTATCTATCCAGGGCAACAATTTCTAATGCATTTTATGAACTTTTTAAAAATAAACTTAAGTCTGTAAGACGTTTTAACATATGAGAAAATTCCCCACTTGATACATTACACCAAGCAACACACTACACTCATGCAAAAACAAAGCCTGTTGAAACAGTACTCTTGTTTTCCATTCATTAAATTTTTCCTGCAGCATCTTTTCTGCAGACTAGCCACAGTTGCCATTGTTTAATTTTAAAATTGTATTTCAGATGATTCTTTTCATGCATACACTTTGCCTAGAAATATTCATTATTTCCCAAAGAAATATGTTTTCTTCTGTTCTTAAAACACGAAGACCTCTTAGTCTCTACTGATCTTTGAAACACTTACAGGAACAGAAATATTTCTCTGCTGTAAGTAAAACATGGCAGCCTCCTTGTTCCTCCTCAAACGTGCCAGACCCGCTCCAACCTCAGGTCCTTTCCGTTTGCTGCCGCTCTGCTTGGAATTCTCTTCCACCAGATTCCTGCATGGCAAGCTCTGTAACTTCTCCTTCACTCAAAACTCAACTTCTCAGACAGGCTCTTATTTAAAGCTTCGATCCCACTTCCAACGCACACTGAACTTCACATTCCCTTTGTCTCTTTTGTTGTTTTCTCCTTGGCAATTATCACTAACATAGACATTTCACCTACTTATCTTGATAGCATGTAAGCTCCATGAAGGCAGGGGTTTTTACCCGTTCTGTTCACTCCTATACTAGATTAATACCTGGCACACAGTAGGCACTCAAAAAATATTTGCTGAATGAGGAAGTACATGAATGAATGGAGGCCAACATTCAGTCTCTCTTCTAAATAAGAGCAACCACTGTTGTCTTGCTGGGTGTGGGCCAGATTTACTGATTTTTTTTAAAAGAAGACAAAAGTTTGATTTTGTGATGTAGAATTTCTCAATTTGTAATTATTGGCTCAGATTTTTAAAAAACAAAATGATAGTCCTAAAAAAAAAACCCTTTATAGCATGCTGTCAGTTGCCAGTCAGTGTGTAGTATACCCTTTTAAATCAACCTTCTCCAATGACATCAATCCTGTCATTCACTCAAAAATCATTTATGTATTATTATTTGTTCATATGATAATGCCTCTATCATTACTGAACTAGTTACTTTTTTGGAGAGGTCAATATCAATGTAAAACAAATACATACAGGAAAAGAAAACATGATCAGTAGAATTACATTTGCCATGATGCTTAGTTTTTGCATTTATTTCTCTTATTTCCACAGCATTTATCACTTTTGTGTCTAGAATGGTACGCATAGGGGTGAAGAATGAGCTCAAGAAGATTTAAAGAAAGTATGTAAAAATGACTAAATTTCTACAATTCATTTCTTTCAATCAATTCATGGATTATTAAAAGCTGGTAAAACAAACTTATATTGAATTTTAGGATTAAGAGGCATCAGCTGTCCAACAACACAGCATTTTCTCATTTATCATCTTGCTAGACGTAAACATTATTTTTCTCATTAGAGAGAAATTTTGGCTGACTGTGTGTTCCCCAGACTTGACTGATCACATAACAGCTACCCAGGGAAGAGCAAACCACGACTTTCTCCCAGCTCTCCTGCAGCTTGAGTGCTAGTCCTCTGGTGTCTCAGCCTTTTCGTCCTCCACGCTCCTTCCCCGGCATTTACATCAGAAGCACCTGATGAGCGGCTTGGATTTAAACTGCCTATTCCTGACACACTACCAGGTTAATGCCTAGCTTGTTTGATCACATTGGGTAGTTTGTTTGTACTGGTTTTCTCTCCTTCTTTTTTCCTTTTATTATCCCTCCCCTCAATAGATTTCCCCCCTCCTCCTGCTCTTCAGTTATGCCAAAAGAAACAGAAGGAGGTCAGGGCAAAGGTGAAAGGCAGGTCTCCACCAAACTCAGGGGCTAATTCTGTGCCTTTTCTTCATGAATCACCATGATAAGCATACTAAATGGTGACAAGAAGTTCTGGCTCTACCACTAACTTGCTCTTGATTTCACTTCCTCACTTCCTTTCTCTTGGCTGCAGCAAAATGAGCCTCTTCACTTGTAAAATGAACATGACTAATCAGGTTATCTTTCTAACAGTAATGCATTACAATTCCAAGAAGTTCTCAAGACTCACTTCCCACTCTCAATGGATTCTAGTTGGATTATTTGTTCTACTTCTGTAAAAAAAAAAAGTCACTGGTAATTTGATAGGGATCACATTAAATCTGTAGATTGCCTTGGGCAGTATGGCCACTTTAACAATATTGATTCTTCCAATCCAAGAGCATGGGACATCTTGCTATTTCTTTAAGTCATCTTTAATTTCCTTAATCAATGTTTTGTAGTTCTCCACATATGTCTTTCACCTCCTTGGTCAGATTTATTCCTAAGCATTTTATAGTTCTGGATTATATGGAATCACGAAAGACCCAGAATAGCTAGAGCAATATTGAAGAAAAAGAACAAAGTTGGAGGAATAACCCTCCCAGACTTCAGACAATACTACAGAGCTACAGTAATCAAAACAGCATGGTAATGGTACAGAAACAGACACATGGATCAATGAAACAGAAGAGAGAGCCCAGAAATAAACCCCACAGACTTACAGTCAATTAATCTTAGACAAAGGAGGCAAGAATATAAAATAGAGAGAAGAAAGTCTCTTCAGCAAGTGGTGTTGGAAAAACTGGACAGCAGCATGTAAATCAATGAAGTTACAACATTTTCTCACACCACACACAAAAATAAACTCAAAATGGCTTAAAGAAGTAAACATAAGACAAGACACTATAAACCTTCTGGAAGAAAACACAGGCAAAACATTATCTGACATAAATCTTAGTAATGTTTCCTAGGACAGTCTATCCAGGCAATAGAAATAAAAGCAAAAATTAACAAATAGGACCTAATTAAACTTACAAGCTTTTGCACAGCAAAAGAAACCATAAGCAAAACAAAATGACAACCCACAGAATGGGAGAAAATATTTGCAAATGATGTGACTGACAAAAGTTTAATTTCCAGAATATATAAACAGCTCACACAATTTAATAACAACAAAAACAAAAAACAGCCCAATCCAAAAATGGGTAGAAGACCTAAACAAGCAATTCTCCAATGAAGACATACAAATGGCTAATAGGCATATGAAAAAATGCTCAATGTCACAATTAACAGAGAAATGCAAATCAAAACTATAATGAGGAGTGTCACTATATGCCAACAACATGTTACTATATATAGAAAACCCTAACAGGTCCACACAAAAACTACTAGAGCTGATCGAAGAACTCAGCAAGGTAGCAGGTTACAAGATTAACATTCAAAAATCAGTTGCATTTCTTTACACTAACGATGAATCAACAGAAAAAGAAAGTAAAGAAACAATCCCCTTTAAAATAGCACCCAAAGTAATAAAATACCTAGGAATAAATCTAACCAAGGAGGTGAAAGAATTATACACAGAAAACTATAAACCATTGATGAAGGAAATTAAAGAAGACTTTAAAAAATGGAAAGATATCCCATGCTCTTGGATTGGAAGAATCAATATTGTTAAAATGGTCACACTGCCCAAGGCAAACTACAGATTTAATGCAATCCCTATCAAATTACCCAGGACATATTTCACAGAACTAGAACAAATCACAATAAAATTTATATGGAACCATCAAAGACCTAGAATTGCCAAAGCATTCCTGAAGAGAAAGAAAGAGGCTGGAGGAATAACTCTCCCAGACTTCAGACAATACTATAGAGCTACAGTCATCAAGACAGCATGGTATTGGTACAAAAACAGATATATAGACCAATGGAACAGAATAGAGAGCCCAGAAATGAACCCACAAACTTTTGGTCAACTAATCTTCAATAAAGGAGGCAAGAATATACAATGGAATAAAGACAGTCTCTTCAGCAAATGGTGTTGGAAAAACTGGACAGCAGCATGTAAAGCAATGAAGCTAGAACACTCCCTTACACCATACACAAAAATAAACTCAAAATGGATCAAAGACTTAAACATAAGACAAGATACAATAAACCTCCTAGAAGAAAATATAGGCAAAACATTATCTCACATATATCTCAAAAATGTCCTCCTAGAACAGTCTACTCAAGCAATACAAATAAAAGCAAGAATAAATAAATGGGATCTAATGAAACTTACATGCTTCTGCACAGCAAAGGAAACCATAAGTAAAACAAAAAGACAACCTACAGAATGGGAGAAAATTTTTGCAAATGAAACCGACAAAGGCTTGATCTCCAGAATATATAAGCAGCTCATAAGACTTAATAAGAAACAAACAACCCAATCCAAAAATGGGCAAAACACCTAAACAAGCAAGTCTCCAAGGAAGACATACAAATGATCAATAGGCACATAAAAAAATGTTCAATATCACTAATTATCAGAGAAATGCAAATCAAAACTACAATGAGGTATCACCTCACACCAGTCAGAACGGCCATCATTCAAAAATCCACAAATGACAAATGCTAGAGAGGCTGTGGAGAATAGGGAACCCTCCTGCACTGCTGGTGGGAATGCAGTTTGGTGCAGCCACTGTGGAAAACAGTATGGAGATTCCTCAAAAGACTAGGAATAGACTTACCGAATGACCCAGGAATCCCGCTCCTGGGCATATATCCAGAAGGAACCCTACTTCAAAATGACACCTGCACCCCAATGTTCACAGCAGCACTATTTACAATAGCCAAGACATGGAAACAGCCTAAATGTCCATAGACAGATGACTGGATAAAGAAGAAGTGGTATATTTATACAATGGAATACTACTCAGCCATAAAAACCGACAACATAACGCCATTTGCAGCAACACGGATGCTCCTGGAGAATGTCACTCTAAGTGAAGTAAGCCAGAAAGAGAAAGAAAAATTCCATATGAGATCGCTCATAAGTGGAATCTAAAAAAACAAACAAACAAACAAACAAAAAAACCAAAGCATAAATACAAAACAGAAACAGACTCATAGACATAGAATACAAACCTGTGGTTGCCAAGGGGGCAGAAAGTGGGAAGAGATAGACAGGATTTCAAAATTGTAGAATAGATGAACAAGATTATACTGTATAGCACAGGGAAATATACACAAGATATTATGGTAGCTCACAGAGAAAAAAATGTGACAATGAATATATGTATGTTCATGTATAACTGAAAAATTGTGCTTTACACTGGAATTTGATACAACATTGTAAAATGATTATAAATCAATAAAAAATGTTAAAAAAAAAAAAAACTATGATGAGGTATCATCTCACACCAGTCAGAATGGGCATCATTCAAAAGTCCACAAACAATAATGCTAGAGAGGCTATGGAGAAAAGGGAACCCTCCTACACTGTTGGTGGGAAAGTAGTCTGGTGCAGCCATCATGGAAAACAATATGGAGATTCCTCAAAAGACTGAAAATAGACTTACCATATGATCCAGCAATCCCACTCCTGGGCATATATCCAGAGGGACCTCTAATTCAAAAAGATACATGCATCCCAATGTTCACGGCAGCATTATATACAATAGCCAAGATGGGGAAACAACTTAAATGTCCATTGACAGATGACTGGATAAAGACGATGTGGTGTATTTATACAAGGGAATACTACTCAGCCATAAAAAGAATAAAATGATGCCACTTGTAGCAACATGGATAGACCTAGAGATCATCATTTTAAGTGAAGAAAGCCAGAAAGAGAAAGGAAAATACCATGTGGTATCACTCATATGTGGAATCAAAACAAAACAAAACAAAACAAAAAACAGGACACTAATGAACTCACCTACAAAACACAAACAGACTCGCAGACATAGTAAACAATCTTATGGTTACCAGGGGAAAAGGGCTGAGAAGGGATAAATTTGGGAGTTTGAGATTAGCAAATGTTAGTCACTATATGTAAAAATAGATTTAAAAAATATTTCTTCTGTATAGCACAGGGAACTATATTCAGTATCTTGTAATAATCTTTAATGAAAAAGAATATGAAAACAAATATATGTATGTATATGCATGACTGAGACATTGTGCTGTATGCCAGAAATTGACATATTGTAGCTGACTGTACTTCAGTTAAAAAAAAATCTAGTTGGGCACATAGGCACAGAGATATGAAACATTAAGAAGCCAGAGTAATAAAACTTCAGCTGTCACCTGCAAGGGATTGAATCTAGGTTTTCTACATACCACGAAGTTTAACCCTTTAAGGGTTGAGAATGTGCCACATAGCTTTAAGTAAGATTTGAATAAAAAAATACAAATTAATTTTCTTAAATGAAGTATGAGGAGTCAGTCATTCATGAAATATACTGAGCACAATGTAACGTTCTGACAAGACAGGATCAAAATGAACAGCAAATCATTACTGGTAATATACGATGTAGTTAGTGTAGAGAGCATAGGACTAAAATGGACCTAATCTTAGCTATAGTGTTAGGACTTGCTTTTTTAAAAAAGCCTTTTGAAAATAAAGTGTGTGTGTGTCTGTGTAAATGACACTGGTATATATATAAAACTCACAATGACACAACTATATATGTTTGGTGGGGAAAAGGCGGTTGTTTCCTTTTCTGTCTTTAACAGGAGCAGCAGCAAGCAGTGCTGTAGGACACCTGGCTACCCGACTACAAAGGCTGAAGTTGCCTCATATCAAGTGGTTTTCTAAGCCTCTTAAAAATTATTTTTACTATTAACGTGCCACAGTATTTGAAAACCCCATTTCTGATTTCTCAAACATTAATAAAAGGCCTCATCAGCTTATACCAATTCTTCAATCAAATGTAGAAAATTGTGGGCTTTGGCATCAGGCTTGGCTGTTAATGCCAGATCTTCCATTTGCTAATTGTGACACTTCAGGTAGGTAAGTTACCTACTCATTTTGTGACTTTTCTCATCTATACAAAGGGATTAAAAGCGTTTGTCTTATGTAGTGGCTGTGACTCACAATGAGAAAATGCATAAAAACTATCTACTAATTGAGAAAAGCAGTTAATATTCCCCAATCTCCCCCCCAAAGACATCTGCTCATGAAAAAGAAGAGAATTTTTGACTATTAAAAAAAACTTCACAGAGTTTCAAGAATTAGTGTTTTTTATTATCAGATAATAATGACAATTATGCAAAAATTCAAAGCTCTCCTTAATATCTGACTTGAAATAAAATTTCAGGCACAACAGTAAAAATCATTATCTCTATAATTATGGTGAATTTGAAAGTTCTGTTTAAGGCACTTCTGACACCTCAACTTCTCATGAAATACAGTTTCATAAATTAAAAACTTAAGTTAAAAAATAGAAAGCTTGATTACTAAAGCAACATTATGGGGCAAAAACATGTAAAATCCATCCAGTCACTGCTGCTATTTCATTTACAACCTACACTTGTTTACCATAATTTACCTAATTTGATTTCAATTAAACCTATGTGTTAAAGTAAAATTTTAATAAGGAATCTAAATGATTTAACCAGTCAGAAAAAAATTATTGCCAATCTGTTCAATGAAAAAGTAAATACAATCATAGCATTCTAAAGCCAAAAGAAACTGAAGATTATTTGGTTAAACTTCTATTACAGGCTTTGAAAGCTAGTGAATCATCAAAAGTTTGAATCAGTGGTAGCCTGTGCAAGCTGATTCTGCTTACATTTAGAAGAACCTGATTGTTAACTGTCAGAGCACACTTTTTGGCCATCGTATACAGCTGCACTGTACAGTTGTTCAAGGGACAGACTACTCAAAAATGAGAAAATGCACAGTATCTTTGGTCTTTGGTCAGCTTCTAACTGTCCCACCTTAGTTTGAACTTACTAGTCAAACTTCTACAAATGTACATGGTTTAATCAGCTGAATTTTTAAATTTAAAAGTACACTCTCAAAAACCCATTTCTTAAGTTTATGAAATCAAAACCGGCATGCAGTTGTAAAGCAGTAACTGTGAGATTGAGGCGCCAAAATTTTAAGGGAATCGAAGAGCTTTTTTTTTTTTTTTTAACATTTTGAGTCCAGTCAGAGGATAATTGAGATGAATCATTTGTTTAGGTTGGGATTTAGTAGTTTAGTTCCACACTTAAGAAAATGAGGGAAGGGAAACAATAAACAATGTTTCCTTCTAAGTCAGCCTAATTCAGTGGTTCTCAAAGAATGGGCTACAGACCAGCAGATTAGTATTACCTGGGACCTTGCTAGAAATGCAAATTCGTGGGTCCCAGCTCAGAGCTACAAAACCACAAACTCCGGGAATGGAGCCCAGAAGTCTGTGTTCTAACAAGTCCTCCAAGTGATTCTGATGTACGCTAAAGTCTGAGAACCACTTGTTTAGTTCATCAGAGGAGAGAGCAAAGTGGATTTTTAGAGTAAAAACAATCTAGATATGAAGAGTATAAATTCCTCTAGACTATATTTTGAGGTCTATTTCTCAGAAATCTGAGTGCAGAAAACGGGTACAAAATGGTAAACTCTAACAGCAGGCAAGTCTATGTAACTATATAATTGATATGAGTATTCAACAGTATTGTATATATAATGTCATATATAGTATGTATGTTCAAGAATATATAAAAGTGTGTATTTATATTAATTTTTTATCATAGTGAAAAATTAGTAGCAATTTATGATTTACATTTTTTAAAGTTTCATTTTTCTATTTGTTTTTAACTCACTCTCACTTGTTGAACAGATTATCACTAACCCTATGAGAAAATTATACAAGTAGTTATTATGCAGTTTAGAGATGAGGAAACTGACGCTTAAATAAGTGATTTTCTTACATGGGTAATGAGTGGCTGGAGTTCAAATGCAAGATTTCTGAGGTGATGATCAGGATCTTCCCCCGTATCATGCAGTACCATATTATTCATTTTCATGTGGAGTTTTTTTCCAACTTTTTTATTGCAATAAAATACATATAAAACCATCATGTATTTTAAAACAAAATTATAACAAGAGAAGCATTATAATAATAAAATAGTCAAAGATACTTTCACTCTAAACTAGAAAGTTTAACAGACACATTAATTTTTTCTAAGACATCTTCTGTCCTTTGAATTTAGCAAGTAGCCTGCAGATAATTTTTTTAGGTTAAGGGTACAAATCTTTGTTCCTTCATATTGCTCACTATGTCTCAAGAAAATATGCCTCTAAGTGATTAAATATGCAGTCCTAAAATGAATATAGCAAAGATCATAGCAAACAGGGCTGATAAGTGCAAAAACAACAAGAACAAGAAAATGAAAGCTTAGAAACAAGAAGTTACTGAAGAGCAAAGATAAATGTCATGCTATTTCTGTAACAGACCAGCCTAGACATTTTCTCCCTTTGTCATCTCAATAGTTAAAGGTACTCTTTAAAAATCTATTCCTGGCTTCTGAAAACACACTCTTGACAGAAAGTTCTAGCAGGAAATGCACTTGGCAAGTCGCTGACTCAGCGGAGAGCTAATCTATCTAATCTTAAGACTCAATAAACAGGCACACATCCTTTTCCCCTGGTTCTTAAATTTCCTCTCTACTGAAATGACCTACATTAAGGGTTGAAGACTTCCTATACCACCCTGAAAAGGTTACAGAAATTATTAAATGATTATTAAGTGATTTTATGTTATGATGCAATGTAGATTCTGCATCAGAAATAACGTTTAATAAAAGGTATTATCCACTGTAATTATGTATGTCAATTATACCTCAATTAACAAAAAGAAGCCATTCTCAGTATTTTTTGAGTTTATAAAAAAAGGAGGTAAATTAGTATTTAGAGCTATACAGAAAACATGCCCTCTAGGGACTAACATTCTTTTATTCAAAATTTGAAAATAGTATGTATTTAAAAGTTTAAAAGTTCTTGCACAGCAAAGGAAACCATGAACAGGAAAAAAAAGAAAAAAGCTACTGAATGAGAGAAAACATTTGCTAATATGACAAATATGGGGTTAATATCCAAAATATAGAAACAGCTCATACAATAAACATTTAAAAAAAATGATTCAACTAAAAAATAGGCAGAAGGCCTGAATAGAACTTTTTTCAAAGAACACATACAGATGGCCAATAGGCATGAAAAGATGGTCAACACAGTTAATGGTAAGAGAAATGCAAATTAAAACTACAATGAGGTATCACCTCACATCTGTCAGAATGGCTATCATCAAAAAGAACACAAATAACAAATGTTGACAAAGATGTGGAGAAGGGAACTCTTGAACACTGTTGGTGGGAATATAAACTGATGCAGCCACTGTGGAAACTAGTAGGAAGGTTTCTCAAAAAACTAAAAACAGAACTACCATATGACTACCAATTCTACTGCTGGGTATATATCCAACAAAAAAACCCCCCACCAATTCAAAAAGATACATGCACCCCAATATTCATAGCAGCATTATTTACAATTGCCAAAATATGGAAGCAACCTGTCCATCAACAGATGAATGGATCAAGAAGATATGGTCTATGTATACAATGGAATACTACTTAGCCATAAAAAGAATGAATTCCTGCCATTTGCAACAACTTGGAGGATATGATGCTAACTGAAGTAAGTCAAACAGAGAAAGACAAATACTATACTAGCGGTTTTACTGGGGGTGCGGGGCAAGATAGCGGTAGGGGATTAAGAGGTACAAACTACTATGTATAAATAAATAAGCTACAATGATATCTTGCAGAACATAGGGGATATAGCCAGTATTTTATAGTAACTATAAAAGGAATAAAACCTTTAAAAATTGTGAATCACTATTGTACATCTGAATATTATACATCAACTATACCTCAATTAAAAAAAAAGAAGGTAGTCTATAAAAGTACAATGCCACTCTTTAATACTGATAAATGATTTCCAAGATTAAGTGCAAAACATAACAAGATACAGAACAGTGTATATATTTATCTTCTGTAAGACAGGGGAGTAAGCCCCAAAATATATAAAATTACTTGCCTAAGTAGAGAACATCTCTAGGAAGATACATAAGAAACTACTATCACTGGCTGTATCCAGGGAGGGGAAGTGGGTAGGTGGAAGGCACAAGTGGGAGGGAGTCTCTTCACTGTGTATTACCTTTGCCTTTGAATTGTGTACCACATCCAAGCATTAATTATTCAAGAAAGAAAAAAACTTCCTCTTCTGATACTCCCTGTGTTTTATGGCTAACTCATAATTTTCTAAGTTCATTACTTCTTTCCTGGCATTGTATTAACAATATGTAATTATATTTTATTCAAATCAAATCAATACCCACTTAGCAGTGGGTCCCTAAGCTAAATGTCTTCTATGCGCTTTTATTTATGACAGCCTTTATAAGAACGTTAAAATGCCTAGAGATTCCAGAACTGCTATGTGGAAAGTGTTTTCAAAACAGACCACAGGAGAAACCTCATGTTCTAATTAATTTTCCTTCTTGATAAAAACCTTTTAGAACTGAGGTTTTGTATCATCTTTAATAGTCACATTCCTATATGATTATCAAGACCTAGTACTTCACTGTGCAAAGCATATTAGAATGTACAGATTTTTTAAATAAAATTACCTCAATAAGTTTTATGTGCATATTCTTTTTCTTGAAGAAAAAAAAGAGAATATAACTGAAATAAATAAATCCATATTCCTACCTTCAAAACTCTCTCATTGGTCAACAGTGCAACTTGCTTTTCTGAAGCTTGCTTTTCCACATACCTAAAATTTTACCATCCCATACACAAAAAGAGAAAATTAGAATCCTAAATATCTGAATAGTATATGGGGAAAAAAAGAACTTCCTAGACTGGTAGCCATATTCTTTTATTTCTTCCAAAAATAAATTCAAAGGGGGGAGGGTACAGCTCAAGTGGTAGAGCGTATGCTTAGCAGGCATGAGGTCCTGGGTTCAATCTCCAATACCTCCTCTAAAAATAAATAAACCTAATTACCTCCCCCCTCCCACTCACCAAAAATAAAATAATTAAATACAATAATAAATAAATAAAATAAAATAAAATAAAATAAAATAAAATAAAATAAGATAAAAAAATTCAAGATGACAGTCATGGTTTAACAGTAATTTTTTGACTCCTTAAATCTGCTGCATTTCACAGTGCAGGGATCTAATAATAAACAAAGGCCATAAACTCCAGAAATAGGAAATGTTATTTATAAAATGTAATTCTGGAGAACTTGCAAGTTATGCCCCCTTGTAAAAATATTTCTCTTAATGCCAAATACTCAAATCCAACAAAGAAATGTCTCAATTAAAAACAGAAGTGTTTTGTTTTGTTCTAAACAAAATTTTAAAAGTTATTTTTCCTTTACTCACATAAAAAATAACTGGATCTGAGATCCCTTATTTTGCCCCTAACTCTTTCATAAGATACATTAAATATGTACTTCTCTTCTTACCTCCTAAACGATGGAAGACGTCGGATATTTTCACATTGATTATCTGACAAAAAATTTATTCTTCTCTTGGCTTCTGGAAGATTACAGCACAGAACACTGAGGGGCTGGGAACAGAAATGCTCCAACAGAGAAAGCTGAAAGAAATGTGAAGATTAAATACAGCTGCTGTATTTTGGTAGCAGATCTTTTGCCCTATGGCTGCTCAATTTTCAAGGGTTTTTTTAAACAGCAAAAATATTTATCGCTAATATATTTAATAACGCCACAATAACACTACAAACAATAAATAGCTATATACCTTTAATATTCTAAGTCTCCAATATTGTGGACAAGGTCAGAAAACTGTAATCTCTGAAGGATAAACTAAAAGAAACAAATATACATGGACAGATTACCTACAGAAGCAACTCACAATAACAGTAAACGTTATTGTGAATTATATCTTATAAATTATGGTAGTATCTGAAAAATCATCCCCCCTTGTACATTCTAGTTACTAGAATACATACATTCTAGTGGTGGGGATGGGATTAAGGTGTGACCTAAAAGTCTGACAGATGCTCAAATACTCAAAAGAAAATACCAATCTAAAATCAGTGTAAAAAACAGTCTGCTAAATAAATAAGAATGCTACAACAGCAGCAGTTTTGCCTACTGATAAAAAAAACAATAATGAAAAATGAAGGATGGCCAAAAAAAAATCTCTTTTAAAATTCAGTATTATTTCATGGAGGAAAAGATGGTATAGTATCTGGTAAATATATGTACTCTAATAACTAGAATGTACAAGGGAGGATGATTTTTCAGAGTCTACCTTAATTCATAAGATGTATTTTACAAGACTATCCACATGTTAAAAACTCTGACTCTAAGCAAGCCTCTCGTGCCCAGTTTGGTTTTTCCAGATACCTTGTACCAAAGAGACAGTTTCCTAGATAGTGGACAAAACACATTTTGGTCACTGGAAAATAGCATTCAGCATCACAAATGAATAAATTAACATGCTAGTTTATCTATCAGTCTTAAGGTATTTGAGCTTGATCCTTTCCAGGTAAACTGATCACGAATTTCTGAGCCTGAAGAGCTGAGGACCAGAAACCCAAGGCTAGAAATCCTCTAAAATAGTCCATTCTGGAGGAAGCGTAATACTCTAAGGCAAAGGGTCAGCCTAACATAAAAACAAGTACAAAACAGAAAGTAACTGTTCATGCCAAGTGCTAAATTATTTTTGCACATATTGACATAATCTTGTTTCTACTTCCAATTATATTAATGTGATAATACTTATTCCAATGTTAACGTCACTTTTTAAACATAAGAAAAGTAAAAACCAAACATAAGAGATTTGCTTGGAGAAGGAATGGGACTAAGTCACACAAGTTATAGTAGAGTTAGACAGAGGACAAGAACCCAGTGACATTGAACTATTTTATCCAAGTGTAATCTCAATATCTGGGTCAATTAACAAGTTGGTCAACATATCCACCTAATGAGGAAAGGACTTAAACATACACTGAATGATTACATGCCCTTATCGTACCTTCCACAGAAATCAAGACTTACACACATTTCCCACTGATGATCAGGAAAACTGGACAAATAGGGTCTAAAGACTGCCACCTATTAGCTGTGTGACCCTGGCCAAGCCACTTAACATAAGCCTCTATTTCTTCAAGTGCAAAACTGAGGGTAATAATACTGATTAATGAAACAATGTTATTAATACTTAGTAAAGCTCCTATCATACATAAATTATTAGAACCTATAAAATCATCAAATCACATCCCCTTATTTTACAGATGAGAAAATTGAGACCCAGAGAGATTAAGTAATCTGGTTATTATGCTTTTCTTCATTCACTTTCTCAATGGTATTTGAGCCTACAGTTTGTATTTCCTAAAACTCCTTCTTCCCTTGACTTCAGTGAGACTCCACTTTCCATTGGTTTTCCTTCTTATTTTTAGTCTCCTTTTCTGTTGCTCACTCTTAAATGTCAGCTTGCCCCAGGGTTCCTCTCTGAGTCCTGTCCTCACTTCTCTGGGAGATACTTCATCCTCATCGCATGACTTCAACCACCACCTTCTAATGATAAATTCTAAATATTTCTAGCCCAGATCTTTCTCCTGGATGCCAAATCTTCATATTCAACACACCCTAAATTAACCATATACAAAAAGAAACTTATCCTTTTCTAACAAACTGGCTCTTTGCTTTATATTACCATGTACACTTAATAAATAGTACCAACCTCCATCTGCCAAGCTAGAACCTGTGTGTGTGTCTGTAAGATGCTCCTCATTTATACACCCTATCATCCACTTTGTCACTAGGTTCTGTCAATTCTACCTCATCCTGAAATTATTTTTCTCCTCCCTAGTCCCACTATCACTACCTTAGTTTAGCCCTTGTCATACCTTGCCTAGATTACTGCAGTAGCCCTCGAACAGAGCTGTCTCCCTCTCCTGTTCCAATATTGACCCAGCTAGCTCCGATTCCTTAAGATATACTCCCGTTCTCCACTGGAATCCCCAGGCATGTTTCTTTAATAGCACTGACTACTCAGAATCATAATTTTCTGCCTCCTTGACTAAATAATAAACAATGTGATGACAGAGATTTCTTTGTCCTCTGTATCTCCAGGGCTCAGCAGAGTGCTTGGATTACAGTAGGCTCTTAATAAACACTTATGAGTAAATAAACAAATAAATGAAAGGAAATGAATGAGAGAAGTAAATTAGAAATTTATTATGGCTCAGTTTCACTTAATTTCACACATTGCTAAGGTAAATAATATTTTCTTGCTTTAAAATGCTTTTTAAAAAGTCTAAGCTGAAAAAAAAGACACCTGTTAGCCATAAGAGACCAAAACTATAGTGCCTTATGTGGAGGAAAAATGCATAGGAGAAATTATTTATAATCTTTAAGGCACTACACAAACATGAGGTGTCATCATACTGCACTTCTGCGTTGAACGTTACTAACATGTAGGTTTTAATGAACTTGACAACTGGCATGTGTTCACAATGACTGCACTTTGCTAAGGTATTTTAGGTAGTTGCCAAGAGAAGGAAATATTAACTTTTAAATAACTGAAGAATGGGATCCTTTTTTAGATTAGAACAGGTGTTATAAAGCTAAGTTCATAAATTTTCTCTGGCAATTCATGAAACCTTAGTTAAAATGCATTCCCAATATATAGGAATAAATATAAATGAACACACACACACACGTACATGCAGGGAACAGCTAACTACGCCCAAAGCCTATTTTTGTATGGCCCAGGAATTAAGAATTTTTTTTTTTATTGTTTTAATTTTTTTTTGAGGGGGTAAGTAATTAGGTTTAATCATTTATTTTTAGAGGAAGTCCTGGGGATTGAACCCATGACCTCATGCATGCTAAACATGCGCTCTGCCACTTGGGCTACACATTCTCCTCTATTTTAAATATCTTTAAAGGGTTATTTTTAAAAACTAAGGAGATACTCAACAGAGACCACATGCAGCATGCAAAGCCAAAAATATTATCTGGTCCTTTATAGAAAAAGTTTGCTGATCCCTTATACATAGCATTTCCTAGGCAGAAAGCCCATTAGCTTTCATTAAATTCTCAAAAAACAAGGTCCCCTTCTCCTCATCCTTAAACGGTTAAGAATCACAAGGATGGAGAGAGATCTTTTTCCATTTTTCATATCCTAATTAATGTATTCTCTACATTTGGCTGCAAGGTAACAAAGGAATTGTAGAACCTAGAACAATGTAATTTGAATTTACTTATTCTAGATTTTGCCATTTAAAGTGCCTAATTATCATGCTAAACAGTTTGAAATAACATGCAAATTATTTAGAATCAGCTTGTGAATTTTCAAATCCATTAGTGCCTTCCTACCTGAAGTCCTTTTATGAAGTTCTGAATTGAGAAGTCATGATACAAAAAGATGTTGGTCAAAATCTGCAACACTTTTTCACTTAGTTTAAATGGAAACTGAGTTGTAAGAAGTAGCTGAAAGAGAGAAAAGGGAAGTAGGACATACTCTTTGTTAGTATTACTCTTCATAAAAATCCAGTATAAATAATAAGGCAAAGAACGATACTATGACACAGTACCTGTGAAAGTTGTAATAGTGCTAGCTTTTTTTAGGTCAAATATCAACCAAAATTTTAAATTAACTTATACAACAGTAACAATAACAAAAGAAGCCATTCATACTATATCTTCAGAATCAGGGATGTCCATCATTTCTGTCTACTAAAAAATACTGTCTATAAAATCCCTTTTCTCCCACGATAAGCCACTGAAGAAGCTGCAGGCTTTGGCAATTCTTGTTAATAGAAAGATTTCTTTTTCATCCATATTGATTCACATTAATGAAGAGTAACACATTATGTACTGTTGAATGAGAAACCCAAAATTAATAGATGTCTATTTCAAAAATATTAAATAGCTGAATTTGTATTATTCAGCTAATTTTCAATGGCCTATTATGAAGATCTTACATCTGAAAATGTGAAATCATACTAGGGTTTTCAAACAGAAGCAGGGTTATAGAAGGCCAATTGAATTTGATCACAATCAAGCAACCAAGCAACTTTAAGTACTGTAGCTGGGAAAATTCTCCTCCAGGTGTCAGTAAACCAGTGGAAACCACCTTCGAGGGAAAACAAAGCAGTAATGGTTAGTAAATAACTGGAAGGTCGTCGTTAGTTTACTTTATGCAGCAGCACAAAGCACATCTTCAAGGAGCTGAGTTTAGCAACAATTCATGGAAGACCAATCCCTTCCATGAAAGAATAGTATTTCCATTTAGGTAGAAACAGTGCTAAGGTCTGGGAAAATGTTAGTATTTATTTTTTGGCACAAGCAGCATGATAGGAAAGAGTCCATTAAAAACTTCAAATCATTTTATATAAAATGTAAAGTCAAAACATTGTTATTGTTACTAGGAAGTCATTAAGTTCTGTATAAATTTATTTTAAAAACCTACAATTTTCCACTGAGTAATGACTGACTGACAGATACGTAGATAGGGAGATATAGATAGATTATAATCATTCTTTTCATAAGGTTTATATTGTTACTAAAGAGACAATACTATACATTATAAAATCATTAAATGAAAGTATTAAAATATGTGAAGGAATATACACAATATCATACTCTGAGAGACATAGAAATTTATCACTAATATTTATATTTATAATCTATTCTTGGCAGCTTTATTTCAATCCTATTTCACTGGTAAAATTTTTTCTTTTTACCTTATCAAGTACTGTATTCAGATGCTCCTTGCAAGACAAAGACTGGAATAGTTCTATACACAATAGAGATGATACTGCATGAGGAAGCAACCGATGGATGATAATAGAAGATGTCGCAATTCCAAAAATGAGTATAAGTGGAAATTCATGTCGATGCTGACTGGTTTTCAAAGGAAGATGTAAAAGTGGAATATCTTTAGCAAATACATTTTAATACATCATATTTTAAAATAAGAAAATCTTTATTTTAATGCCTACTTTATAAGGCACTGCTAAGGAATACGATTCTAAATAATAAAAATATTTTAGGTCATTCATTTTCCTCTGTTAAAGCAACACAGAAATAGTTATTTCCCAGACATTCTAGTCCAGAAATCAATCTATTAATAGATCCTCTCATTTTATAAGAACACAGCGGTCCAGAGAGATCAAGTGCTTCCCTTTAAGGTTATATATCTCCAGTGTAGATGTATTAGATCCCATTCAACTTCTTACCCCAAATTTGAGCCCCACTGATAGCCTTCCTCATGGTCAGACAACCAGCCTATGCTATCAGAGTTCAGCGACATGAAGCTCACTAATTTTCAAGGTAACTTATTTAATATAAGGATACTTCTAACAGATATGTTGTCAACCAGCCATGGTAGCTAAGAACTAGAAAACTTTTCAAACAAATGTGTAAGACATATTTTTTAATGGACATCATCAAAGAATGTTACATTCTTTCTCCACCTTCTTAACTCAAACTTACTGAACATCATTTATCCTTAGCATTACCAATATGAACATAAATGACTCCCACAGAGTAAAACAGTCACATCTCTGAAAGCTGCTGTAGGTCACAGCCCTCTGTATGGTCGCTGACGATTTTGCTTGCTCCCTCCTGTTAATTTTTTTTTCCATTTTTCAGTTTTATTAGGTAGAATTATTACAGTTTGACTGCACATATACAATATATTGCATGTAAATACATATATACAATATACTACACATTTTTTTTAGTTTACATTTATGTACTGATCATTATTTCTAAGACGCTCCCTCCCATTAGCTGCTGCTTTTCAGTATTCGAGGGGTATGCGGTTCTACTTTCATAGTACTAAAGTACCTGGACTCTAGTACTGTTTAAGTTCTTCTTCCTTAATTTTGATGGTAAAAGTACTCACAAGACTGAGCTTTTCTGTCACTATTCTGTACTGTGCATTTTTTCAGCATGTTGATCAGTTCAGTGTTAGCATTAAGAAAAGTCTTAGGATCTAGAAATATTAGTTTCAAGTGGGAAAAAAATACTATCAAAATAGGAATTATATTAGTAGATTATCACAGTACAGCTTCAGGCAAATATAGCCATAACTATTGAGCAAGTTAACATACAGAAGAAGCCAAAACAAAATACATCTTAAAAACTGTACTAGGACATAACTGGGAAAAGCACATCACTGGGTTTTTAAATAGCATTAGTTACTCCAATTCCAAGTCTTGCCTTGAAGATCCAATAAGATCATAAAGGCAGTTTCTCATCAGAAATACCATATAAAATAATGCTATTTTAAAAACATTCTTGCTCAGTAGAGCTATTTGTAACTCAGAACTTCTAAGGGTTGATAGGTATCAGAAAACAAGATCTGACAAAAATATCTCAACTTGGCATAGTTTCTCCATCTAGTAGGCAAGTAAACGACAGACCATCTTGGTAAGAGAAACTACATTTTATATCAACTTACCATGCTAATTAAAAACTGGCTAACTTTTGCCTTTGATTCTCATTTTTGGAACAAAAAGCAAATGAAAATCTGATAGGAGGTGTTTAAACATTCAATTTTATAAGCAATTTGAAATCATCCTGGTTTCAATCCATTAGGATAAAATGAAGATTAAACCGCCATTCATTTTCTCTTAAAAGTTGTATGTTTTCTTAATAAAAAGAATGTAGTGAAAAAGCCAGGAGATACACCATCTACCTGCTGATAATTATGAAGTCCTGGAGTACTTTTGTGGTGAAGCTTTCCATATCCTTTAAGATAAGCACAACAGGAGGAGACTGCCATTGGCTAGAAGTCCTCTTTTTTCTTGGCATTTTTGGGTCTGTCTTCTTTTAAGCCATTGTGGAAAAGAAGGAGTTAAAAGTGAGTTTTACCAACCAAACAATGCCATAATGCCACATGGTGATATATTTCCCTTTATATCTCACAGTAACACTGTTTCTTTTATTTCCTCACATAATAAACAGAAACTCATTTCAACAGTTATTAGAAGAATCTTTCTATGTCTGACATGGGAATAATAACCAAGAAAAACATTCAGTAAAATCTGTAACTCATATGAAATATTTATATTTTCTGCTATCTGAGAAAATAACAGGAAAAGCATGGGGAGAAGAGAATATTTTCTATAAAACTGATTTTGCTGTCGGTAAAATGTTAGATTTTGCTTTGCTTTAGGGTAGGAATCAGTATTTTTAATTAAAATCTGTAATGAATAACACTACTTGCTGCTCTATTACTGTGAAATTTCAAGTTGAAAAGCATCTTATATATCATCTGGTCCAATCCCAATCTTTTAAAGATTTCTGACCTAAATTGTATGCAACATTTGATTTCTGGAAAATCTAAAACTGTGGATCAAATTACGGTATTATGGTAAGCATTAGACCTAGTTTAATCCCTATATAAAGGAAAATAAACTTCACTTATGATGACTTCAGCAAATATGTTCATCAGAAAATGCTACCACAGTAACTTTTCCCATATATCTGGCTACACAGCATCATAAACTAAGGCTGTGGTTTTATGCTGCAGTTACCCATGAATCATCTAGGTTATTCATTTTCACCAGAGACTGTCATGGTAGAATGGAACTTCTATTTATATACCTGCTTGTTGAATATACTTTACTTACACAGCATTCGTTCCTCAAGAATTCTAAACATGGAACAAATTATATTTATATATATAGATGACTATTCCTCATATAACTAAGTTGACAATGGGTACTGAAAGCATGGTTTTAACTGCACAAAAGTAAATACTGAGGAACTTAACAGATGATATATTAAAGTTATAGCCATTGTCACAGAGACAGAACCTGCAGCAGAACAAATTCTTGATGCTGTCATTCGATGACATTCTCCCACAAAGAAAATGGCCTTGTAAGAACCTAAACACTTACCAGAAATTAGGCTGCATACTGATAAAAGAAAACTAAATTCTAGCAGCCATTGGAAAAATAAGTAGCTACTATTAAATTAACAGCTAGTGCTGCAAAAACATATCCTTATTAGAACAAAACAGTACTATGTTTACTATAATTCCAGGCCTCTTCAATCATATGCCAATTTCCTAGGAAAAAATTGTCAGTTTACATTTACCTGTGTGACATTCATATACCAATTGGAAAGAGAATCCATTGAATAATGTGTCTTTTTCTGGGTGACCTGAACACTTTCTTTCTCTTTGGATTGCACATCCATATTGCAGTCCATCAACTGTGAGGTCAGCTTTTTCAAAAAATGTTTCATATCTGTAGAATATAAAAGGTAAGAAAGCATATTCCCTTAAAACAAATCTAAAACACTTCAAACTTCTTGATCAGTATTTACACTATTTGGGTAGAATGTGTTTTTCTACACTTAACATTAACATTTAACATATTAAGGTTCATTAGTATCTTCTCCATAATATTTAAATTTCATTAATTGAGACTCACACTAGGACAAAGTTTATGTTTATTAGCTATAATAAAAGTATTACTAGCCAAATGTGTAAGCATGAAAACTGTAAGTTATCTTAGGAATATGTATTTAAATTACACTGGACAGCAAAAGATTTTTAAGACCCCTAAAAAGAGATAAACAGTGTTATTTACATAAGATATTTTACTGACTACAACTCTTCTCCATAGGCACTTTTAAAGACACCCTAAGGGCTTTTACTTAATTCCAAACAGTTTATGAATACGAATATAAATATAAGCACTTTGAGCCCTTGTATCAGTCCAAATCTAAGCACATTTTACTCTGTTAAATGTCCACATCCTTTATGATTTAATGGCTTCAGACACCCAAGATTAGCTCTGGCAATGGACTGTTCTTCACCATGGTGGCCTGGTGAAGTAAGAAGATTTGAGGCTGTAAATATGAGCCTATGTATGTAGTCTGTTCTCTGTTGGATTAAGTAAGAGCTCCATAGTCCTCAGTTCTCAACTACCTGTCTTAAACCTCCCAACTTATTAAAATTTTACTGGGTTAAGGAACATATATTGTGAAATGCCTGGACAATTACTGGCAGTGAAGCTAATACAGTAAGGGTGGGGCTGGAATAAACAAAGCAAAAGGGGCAAAGAGTCCTGCAATAGTCAGGATTACCCTGGGAGGCACTATACCTTGTCCTGCCAAAATTGTAGGGCCATGCTGTTCCCACAAATAAAAAGGGATAAAGGAAGCTAGAAAGATGACAGAAGAGATTTGTAGCATCTCATCAAGATTATTACACCACTTACACTTTACCTGGACAATCTTTAGCTTGTAATGAGACTACATACGGAGTGACATTATTCTGAAGGACTTCTGTTAGACTTCTGAATGTTAAATCATGATCTGTTACATTCACACCTATGGAATAAGAAGTCAATACTACACCATCATTTTTATCACTAATAATTTAACAACAAGAAAAGCTATTTAACATGTCAAGTGAATTACTAAGTAAAAATATTTTTAAAACATGATTGATAATGGAAACCAAGAAAATATACTGCATAAATGAAGAGATCTCCACTAAAAATAGATACACAGAGGTACACACTATACTTGTCAGGAAAGGTATTTAGCACAGTTTTTCTTTAAAAAAAAATTACTGGGGAACTGTAGCTGACCTCTGAAAACATCTTAGAAGTAATTTCAAATTCATGAAGAGCTCTTTAAAATAATCATTCAAAATTAAGGGCCTTATTGTGACCCTGACTTAACAACTGAGGAGAATCCAATCATTCACACTATTAATAATCACAGCAGTAAATACAATAGGTAAAGCATATACTAAGCTGATTCCTGAAGGAGGAACCTAAAAACAAATTAAAACTTTAGGTCCTTCAAGTATTCACTGAATCCTTGGTTCTCATTTCCACAAATCACAGTTTTATTGCTCTGAATGCAGTTAGCAGAGTTGCATGGCAACTCCCTTCCTACTTTGGAAAAATGTCTATTAACTTATACTTCTCCTAATGTCACAACCTGTGATTTCTAGAAAAGGGTTTGGTGCTTAGGCAGGGCCAGCAGCAGACATCTTGAAACTGCTTGAGACTTGCCACTATGAAAACTTCAACTGCTTGGAAGGGAAAGAAAAGGTTCAGAATCATCCAGGCAACCAGTAAGCAACTTTTTTTTTTCTAGGAGACAAACAAAAATGTTGGCAGGCTATTTTCAAATGGACATATACCTTTTTGAAAATAGAAAATGTACAACTGTGCTTAAGCATTCTTTGAGTGCAGATTTTTCTTCATGCAATCAAAATGATATTCCTAGCATGCATTCTAGTCTACGACTGTGGTACTGCATCTCTGAACAAATCTGGAAGCTTACTAAAACACTGGCTTATCTAGTCTTTTTCACTGACTTTATTAGCTATTTATGTTCCTTAAAACAATGCATTTGTCTATTGGAAACAAGATAATCAACAATGTCTTTAACTGGAAAAATGTTCCCCTCAGACCTCTGACTTTGAGAAGTATGATTTTCATTAGCTTTTCTCCTTTTGGCAGTAGGCAGAGAAGGGATTTAAACAGAGCTCTCACAACAATCTGTTAGGCCGTCCCTTTCGACTGTGTTTCCCCTATTGTACCTCTAATTGCTGTAACCCGGCAGGAGAGAAACAAAGCACCCAACAGAACAAGTTGCTGGGTCTCAGCTTCTCAGCCATAAAAGGAAAGGGTCTGAAATTGAGTGGCAGGCTGTAACTGAAAAGCATTATAAAAATCATGGAGTCTTGTTACTCAGCATGGTCCTGGGATTGGCAATATGGGCATCAGCTGGAAGCCTGTTAGAAATGCAGTCTTTCAGGCCCCAGCCCAGATCTATTATCGAAAATTTGTGTTTACTAAGATCCCCTGGAGGTTATTTGTGGGTATGTTGAAGTTCGAGAAGTACTACACTGAATATCAAGACTAAGATTTAGGTAGTGAACAGTGTCAGAGGCAGGATTAAACAAGAGAATTAATTTCTTATCTCAGAGCCCACCAGTATAAAAATCTTTAATAAATAACAAATTGGAAGTACAATGAAGAATATGTTTCGAATCGAAATAAATCCAACTTCCTTTCAAAAGAAATAAAGAAAATCTGCTAATATCCCAAAGAAATTTTTTCTATTATCCTGCAATCCATGTTTGGTTAAAATGGAATATTAATGATGGATACATAACTACCTAAAAAATTTACAATCTGCAGCCTGAAAACAATTTATATATTATTTATCCAAATCCCCTTCAAACAATTAATACAGTATTACAATACAATCCAAGATTGAAAAAATAAGCATAGGGAAATAAAATTATAGTCACAGAGTAATTCCATTGAAGATCCAGTAAAAGAGAATAAAAATCAAATCTATTAACCTACTGGTAGTTTACCACTCAAATCAAATCTAATATTAATATAACTAAGGAAGAAAAAGTAACACAAATATATTTCCCCTTCATTTTCCTGACAAAAATGTGGGAGAGTACTCACTAACCCTAGATCAATTTCTTTTAATTTACAGATGTATGATCAGTATAAGAAACTGCTATTGGTTTTGAAAGTATGAGAACTTTAATTGGTTTAATTCCACAGAACAGGTGATTACCATTATTCTCAATGACAAAACCATTATTTAAAAACACACACAGGTACCTAGAACAAGAGCAGCAGTTGGAATTTCTCTGAGCTTTATTTGACAGCCCCAGTCTCTTGAATTCTTCTGGAACCCAGAATGAGACTTTTGCAGAAATTCGATTAGACTGTCAAACAGGTTTTTATTTAATTCCTCTTGTAGTCGCTACAAAGAAAACACAAGAATTCTATGAATTATTGTTAGCAGTAATCTCATGCATCTTTCCAAGTTTGGGAGAGAAAACTGTCATGATTTCAATTCTAAAGATCATATGTGAAATGATTATAAAATAGATGAAATTTAAAAAATTTTTTCCCTTAAATCTCAAGTGATTAGTGCTTTGGATTGCCTTATTAAAGAATCTCACTCACTCAACAAACATTTACTAACCACCTTACAAATGAGTCTCTTCCCTAAAAAAGTGAAGAAACTGAGCTAAAACACAATTAAATTAAAATACATTGCATAGAGTGCTACAATAATATAGGAACAAAGAGTAAGACCATCCAGCTTAAGCTGAGCAGGTGATATATCTGAGCCAAAGTATTAGAGCAGGTGATGGAGGAGGTGGTGGTACCTGAAAGAAACTTAGAAGCAATGAGGAGTGGAAAAGACAAGCAAGCAAGAAAGCACCAAACATTTAGGGAACTATAGATAACGCTAAACATAAAGAATATGAGAAGTGGCCAGGAATGAGACTGAACAAATATTCGAGGGACTAGGCCAAGAGTGTAAATACTTGATGTTAAAGGGTTTGGATTTTATCCTGTGGGGAGAACCATTACAGGGATTTGGAGAAGAGACATGATAAAATCAGGTTAAGAAGGGTTAATCTGGCAGCACTGTGAAGGCCAGATTAGGGCGGATCTGAGGGGCTGCGCGCTGGAAAAGCCCTGTAGCCTCGCACGGGGAGATTTGCCTGAAGGGATTTGGCCACTGGTAGCACAGGAACAGACCTGAAGGGTTTGACATCAGAGGCAGGGACATCAGTTAAGAGGATATTATGATAATCTATGATGACAATTTAGGTTTCCTAAACCCAAATACCTTCAAGGGTCTCACAGAATACATGAAGCAGCAAAGCCATGGGGTATAAAGCAAGAGAAAGTGGTGGGAAGCAGTAATACATTGGAAAGTGCATAACCCTCCCAAAGGCATTAAAAAACAAGAAATACAATCCTGTGTTGGTCAAACAAAACAAGTCCACCCAAGATGTTGGCCCTATGGGGGGATGTGGGGAAGGAAATAGCTCCTTGGTAGAGTGTGTGCTTAGGATGCACGAGGATGCTGGTTCAATACCCAGGACCTCCATTAAAAAAATAAATAAGCCTAACTACCCACCCCGCCTAGAAAAAGTAAACAAAATAGTTGCTTAGTAAACATTAAAAAAAATGTTTAAAAAATAAGATGTTGGCCCTGCAGCTACAATCTGCTATAGTGGAGAAATTTTTCAGAGCTTGACTATAAAGAACACAGTAACTGGATATGAGGATGAGGAAGTAGTTTAGAAATAGCTTGATTTCTTACTTGTAGAACTGAATGACCGTTTTAGGAGTGACACCATTTAAAAGCTGTGGGGATATGTAAAGGGCCCCGTGCCTTAGCAGCAATCATTATAAACATATGTTCTAGGCCCTGAAGCCATGCTTAATACTTGGAACATAAGGGGTTTGGTTTTTTTTTTTTTTTAGGATATACAGATACAGAGGTAACCAAGATTACCAATATTTCATCAACACTCTTATAAATTGGTGGAAAGGAAAATGGGAAGCAACAAAGAGGAGATTTATGATATTAAAGAAATGTCATTAAAAAAAGGTATTCACCTCAGTTTCAGATTTCATCTGCTGCCATATCAACTGGTAAGTTTCAAATCGAAGTTTACTGTCCTCAGACTCATCTTTCCCTTTATTAAAATAGTCCTCTAAAAACACAGAAAGAAATAAGTCAGTTTCTTTCATATATAATAAAAGTTAGAAAATCTCTCTAAAGTCACACAGTAAGTGATAGGGTTGAATTTTTTTATCAGTATCAAAAATATATACATATATTTGGGAATACTTAACATTCAACATCCTTTGTATTTAATTTTATTTGTATTTTTACTACATTAATGGTATTTATAATATTAAAAGTATCTTTTTAATTTTTAGATTGTATTTCTATCATTTACATTTGAATTTCTAACAGTATTTATTTAATGGTTTTGGTTTGAGGTATATACATTTAATATTAATGTATTTTCACTATTTGCTCTTATGCTAAGGCTCTGTATACTTTGCTTTGAACTCTCCTTTATTAAATGATTCTTCTTGTTGTTTGATCGAAATAGTTTAGCCCAGTCTTTTATTTAGTCTGTATTATCTATCCTTTTTGAATGTTTTCCTTCAAATCATTAGCCATTTATCAACATACTTATTGCAATGGTTTTCAAACTTCTTAAACCATGATCCATATTTAGGAATACACTTTACATCTTAATCCAATATAAACACACATAACAGAAACAAAAACAAAAGTCTTATAAAACAATACTTCTCATTATCATGTGATAGCAAATTCTTTTTTCTATTTTGTTTTTTAAAACTGTCATGACCCACTAATTGATTTCAAGACTCACACTTGTGTTATAACTTTCGGTTTGAAAAACACTCATTTATTGAATAATCCATCCTTTTTCCCACCAATTTGAGATGCCCTTAATGTCTGAATAGTTATATATACACTTGAAACTGTTTTTGAACTTTTTCTTTTTTCTCATGAACCCAACTCTATTCCCAAACCAGTCCTGAACTGCTTTAAATATTGTGGCTTTGTAGTACATTCTAATATCAAAAAGATCCAGGTCTTCCTCCCACCACTAAACGTTATTCTCTTTCAAAAAAATTTAAGATACTATTTCAAATTAATTTTTTCAAAAATAATTACATTGGTATTTGACTGGATAAAATAAAATCTGTAGATCGATTTGGGAAGAAATGACATTTTTAATATGTTAAAAAAATTCACATCTGAAAACACCACAAGTCTTTTTTAATCAAGTATTTTACATTCCTTATAGTTTTCTATTTTCCTCCCCATTTCTTGTTGTTTACTGTTAGGTATTTTAACAGCTAGGACTTCCATGTAGTAAATAATAATTGTGAAAGTACACATTTTCTCCTGACTTCACTGAGATGCTGCTAATATTCTAGTAAGTTTTAATGTTAACTAATCGTCTGGAACAGAAATTCTCTTTCATGCTAAGGAACTTTCCTTCTAATCATAGTTGACTCAGTTTTTAACAAGTACTGATTTTTAAAATTTATCAAAAGCCTTCAAATATACTTAAGTCATCATAAGGTAAAGTGATAGACAAGGTTATAGTATAAAAACACAAAAAATAAAAGAAGGAGTTACACCATCACTAAGAGATAAAACAGAATGACACAGTACCCTTAAGTAGAACAAAAAGCCATTTTAATTTCAAGAGTAAAATCATATAAAATGTTAAAGTAGCAAATCAAGACATGAATTTTTAATGCTACATCAAAATATATCATTAAAAACTTCGAAATTGGGAAAAAACAGCAATAGGAAACTTTAAGCTGTTACCATGCCTTCTCTCAGTCATTTAGAGATCAGACAGGTAAAGAATAAATAAATAAGCATTGAGCATTGCTAAAGAAGATAAGCTCTCACTGTTGAAGGCTCCCTCCTGCTCCTACTCAGGGTGCTTCACTTCAGTGTGAACACCTGCTACGGTGCCAGAGCAGCTGCCAGCCCCTCCCTCTATCCCTCTTCAGTTCCTGCCAGTTGTTTTCTAGGATGTGCAGCCATCCCCCCAATATTGAGGAGAGGGACAGTACCAGGCTTCTTTGAGGTACATGCCCAAGTGTCTTCAAGTCAGGGAACAGATTGTGGGCAAAATGCAGACCATCTTCCTACTTCTTCAGGCAATCTGTTTCAAGAATTGATGCCAGTGAAGGCAAGTGCTAAAATCTGGGTATGTTTTCCTCATTTCTGCTCCATCTGTCTTATAATCAATCATGGTCAATTCCCCTAAGATTCTCATATTGAAACATTATCTGTTGGTCTTTAATGAACACAATGGGAAAAAAAAAAAAAACCTAATGTACTTCAAAGCAAAGTTCAAATTATACAATTACACACATTAGGCTTACTAATACAAAAAGCTTTAAACAAATCTTAATAAATTATAGCTGAAATTCAACACAAAAAGCTCCAAGCAACAATTGGACTCATGTTATGAGAGGCAGTATTAAGTAGTGGTTAGACCACAGGCTCTGGAATCAGACGGTTTGGTTTCAAATCCCAGCTCTGCCACTTATTAACACTATCATTAAGGAAGTTCTTTCTATGTCTAAGTATCCATATGTATTTTAGTGGAGACAATAAACAGGATGAGAGGATTAAACAAATCAACACATACAAAATTCTTAAAATAGTCTGGCACATAATAAACAGTCAATAAATGTCAGCAATTTTATTAGTTATAGTGACATTGCTCATGATATCAGATGTCATTTCATGCTATGTATCCCTCATGGATAACAGGGGAACAAGTCTTGAATGTTCTCTGAAAATGAACTATTTCTAGTTAAGTTTAGCAATCTCCAACATCAAAGAAATATGTTTCTAAGTCAATCACTTAAAAACAAAATAACTTACAATATCACTATCCTTTGTTTACTATTTCCAAGCCCATCACTGTCACTTTTCATTTTGGGGAGTGAGGAGGGCAAGGAATACAGAAAGCTTCAGGGGTTTGTTTTTTTGTTTTTGAGACTAAACCTGTTAAGAGAGCAAAGGTCAAGCTCATTGCTTATTCTCCTGTAAATAAGAAACTAGATTCTTATTATAAGTCATACTTTCTACCCTCTATTGCCCTCAGTATGGACCATT